>NC_063334.1:43952736-44000805 GCF_021869965.1 Rhincodon typus
CCTTCCATTGCACCCAAGATATAACTTTGGCTATACCCTTTCTATAACTGCAACTAAGTGTACCAACTGAAATTCTGCATCTGTAGATATTGTTATCTGGCTACAGATGAGCCTGAGTAACAAAGGCCCATATACCGTACCATGGTCCCAGTGCTCTCTCAGACTGCTGATACATGGAGCAAATCTATAACTGTGAGATTAGAAAAGCACAGCAGTCAGACAGCATCAGAGGAGCAGGAAAGTCAACATTTCCCGCCAAAACCCTTTGTCAGGACTGACGAAGGATTTCAGTCTGAAACATTGACTTTCCTGCTCCTCTGATGCTGTCTGACTTGCTGTGCTTTTCCAGCCTCACACCTATAGATTCAGGCTTCCAGCATCTGCAGTCCTTATTGTCTCCCCGTATCCCATACTCTACCATCACCATCAAGCTTAGGCATCAACCTGGGTCAATGAAGAGTGCAGGAGAGTATACCTGGAGCAAACCCAGGCGTACCTAAAAATGAGATGTCAACCAAATGAACCTCCAAAATAGGACTACTTGAATGCCAACCAACATAAACAGCAACTGATAAATGGAGCTATGCAATCCCACAACCAACAAATCAGGCCTAAGCTCTGCTATTGTGCCACATCTGGTTGTGTATGATGGTGGAAAATTAAACAACTTACTGGAGAATGACACTCCACAAACATCATCATCAATGATGACATAAGTGCAAGGCATCAATCTGAAGCGGTCACAGCAATCTTTAGCCAGAAGTGCCAAGTAGAAGACCCATGGCAGCCTCGTCCAGAGTTCTTCAGCATCACAGATGCCACTCTTCAGCCAAATCAATTCACCCAACTTGATAGCAAGAGGTACTGGATACTGAAAATGCAATGAACCCTGACAACATTCCAGCAAGTTCCTATCCAAGACACCCAGAATCCTGACTTTAAAAAATGTCATTTCTTCAGTGTTTCTGAGTCAAAATCTTGGAACACCCTCCCTTCCAGCATTGTTGGTGTCGTTCGAGTCAGAGATGTACAGTACAGAATCAGACCATTTGGTCCAACTCATCCATGCCAACCAGATATTCTAAATTAATCTATCCCATTTGGCAGCATTTGACCCATATCCCTCTGAAACCTTCCTATTCATATACTCATCTAGATGCCTTTTAAATGTTGTAATTGTAACTGCCTCTACCATTTCCTCTGGTAGCTCATTCCATACATGCACCACCCTCTGCATGAAAAAGATGCCCTTTGGGTCCCTTTTAAATCTTTCCCCTCTAACCTTAAACTTATGCCCTCTAGCTTTGGACACCACTACCCTGGGGAAAAGCCCTTGCCCATTTACCCTACCTATGCCCCTCATGATTTTATAAACTTCTATAAGGTTGCCCCTCAGCCTCCAATGCTCCAGTGAAAATAGACCCAGCCTATTCCACCTCTCCCTATAGCTCAAAGCCTACACCCTATATACTTCAACAGTTCAAGAAGTCTGCACATTATCATCTTCTCAAGACCAATTAGGGATGGTCAATTTATTGCTGGCCCATCTAACAATGCATACCCCCCTGAGTGAATAAAAAATTCTGGATGTGATGGCAAGCTGGTTTAGCACAGCACTAAGGCTGTGTCACAGCACCTCAGCCTGAGCTTCCACTGTGGTACCGGTACCATCATTTGCAAATATGTTCCAGTATCTTTCTGTTTCTGAAATGTATTTCAAAGTCCAAGATCATCACTTGCCTTTCTGAACCCTTGCAACAGTTCACTTGGTGCAGATAGAGCCAAAGTGCTGCAGGGAAAGGAGTTCCAAGCATTTGACCCAGTGACACTGAAGGAATGGCAATTTGTTTCAAAATCAGAATGGAGACTAGTTTGGAGAGGAGCTTGCAAGTGGTGGTGTCCTATGTATCTGCTGAATTCGTCCTGCCAGCTAAGAGAATTTGTAGATACTGTTGGAAGACTCTTGACAAGTTGTTACAATGCATCTTGGAAATGGTATGAATTGCAAATCTCAGCTGTCAATTAAAAGAAGGTGCACAGATTATAACTTGTGATCATAAATCATAACTTTCTTCGGAGGATCAGAAGAAATTACAAAAGAAAGTCAATCCAAGTAAGTTCTCCTGAAGCACAGTTAGGAAACATTCCATAATTTCAAACTAAGAAATATCAGTTACATGGGAGGAAAAACTGTAAAATGATGATGGAAAAACAATATAAGTAACATAAGTAAATAAATGGAATTTGTTTTCTGGCTAGTTGAAACAAACATCAGACTTTGACAGCATTAGCTTCTGTAGGTAGAATCCAGACATTCAAACTAATTAATTTTATTCTGAACTGTTGAAACCTAATCTCCTGAAGTAAAATTTGGCAGTACTATGCAGCACAAACAGATGCATAATAAAGTGCACTAGATAATGCAGAATAAAACTCTAGACTTCTCACTTGTGAGAATGCAATGAGTAATGCTGTCAAGCACATTAACAGATGGGTTATTTTCCTCAACATGGTTATGCTAGCTCAATAACAAAAGAGACTATTTTAGATAATGGCATTCTTAGTAAAAGCAGTTTGTAAAGATGCCTTGAACTGAACATGAAAGCAAGGTTGACATTCTGATGTTTAGAAATGGACACATGAGGTCAAATTTCTCAATTAACTGAATGGAAAGTATATGAATGACCTAGGATTGTTCACATCACTCGGTGTAGCAACAGCATACACTCAGTTGTGAAGTCCCTTCTGTGAAGCTGGAGACATAATTTTTAGGCACTTGCTAGTCATTTTGCAAAATTACCGAACAGAGGAATCTGAACATGAAACATCTCTTAGAACACCTATGTACCAATTTCCCCAGTTTGTATTATAGGTTACTGCAGGGAAAAAAAGGCTTATATTTACATAGCAACTTCAGCACCTTCAAATCATCCTAAAGTGTTTAACAGTCAGTGAAGTGCATTTCAAATGTAGTCAGTGTTGCAATTTGTTGTGAATATCCAGTTCATGGCTCGTGATTTAGTATCAAAATGTCAAAAGCGGGGGTTGCTCTCTCATTAGAGAGAGTCAGATGGTGGTCAGTTAATCTGAGAGCCACAATACTCAAGCAATGAGAGAGCCTAAGAAGAAAAGTCCTTCATGGTAACTTCAATTAGCGTGTGAATTGAACCCATACTGTTTTTCACAAACTAGCCATCCGACCAAATGAGCTAACTGACACCCCACACCCTTTTTAGTATACACTTTTGGTTTTGGGAATTAAAATTTAACTGTAGATAATGGGATAAATGCAATTAAAGCAGCTAAGAACCTTTTACACTTAAAAGATCAGGGTCATGTTGACTTAAAAAATTACCAGCTCAAAAAGTGAGAATATAAAACAAGTAGGTTTATGTAATTAAGGAAATGCACATATAATGTCTGTAATGCATGCAAGAAAAACAGCAGTCCAAAGAGATGTCTAGCTTGTGAATTAGAATTAGAATTAGAATTAGCTTTATTGTCATATATACTCAAATGAATACAGTGAGAAGTTTACAAGTCACCACTTACAGTGCCATCTTAGGTACAAAGGTACCTACCTACAGATTCTTAAGTACTAATTCATAAGGAAAAATAATTAGAAAACTCAAGAAATAAAATGTCTAACATTACAGATCATTGGAATAAATTAGAAAAATAAAGAAATAAAATATTTAGAAATAACAGTCCTTCCAACCCAGTCCATGCCGGCATCTAGCCTCTAGTCCGCAATGAGCCAAAACTCCAGATCATTTGGGCCTCACCTCAAGGCTATTATAATTCAAAAATGTTCAATGTACCCTAAAAGAATGCAAATCAGATTTATTTCATCACAACAAAGATTAAATTATAAATGAGAGATAATTAATTTAAAGGTCAGTTCTAGAACAGCCCAGAACAGGCTACGTTGTCATGGACATGGCTTGAGCTTAGCGACGGTTTCTGCTTTCAATTTATCAAAGTGGATGCTGAGAGAGTTTGGAACCCATGTGGTTTGCAACTCACGAAGAGAAGATAGCCAAATTAATGTTAGTTAGATAAACATGAGCTCTAAGCAGAGTAAAAATCTGACTTCTCCCTTGACTGTGTCAAGTGCAGGTAATGCTTAAATTCAGTTTGAATTTTATGAAGAAGCAGAAACTAGAAGATTGCCTTTGTTAAAACTAGTGAAAGAAACAATAGCGATCTTCACAGAATCTTGTGAAAAAGGAAGCAACAGGCAGATTAGCGTGGATGTACTGAAAAGTGACCATAACGGAGGAATTGAAGCTTCTATATTCAAGAGCTAGTAAAATAAAGTATTACTCCTGAGCATAACTGTAGTTGACAATTCTCCACTGGACTGCAGCCTACCCATGGACCTTACATGCGTAAGTTACGTTAAAACTAATGTACCTTTCAAAACAAAATCTTGGGAAGAGTAAGTAAAACTGAGTGCAAAACATATACAGATAGAATTTATAATATTAGGACTGCTTGTTTGGTTTAATTTGTCCTACATAAAAAATGTGTTTTGTTTCTGAACAATTTAAAATTTTGTGGCACTGGTTAAAACAAGAAAGTGTGAATTTCTCTGTAATGTAGTTCTCTCTAACTGGACCATAACACAGTATGTGAAATGTAATGTTGGGAGATCACTGACATACTATCCATCACAATAGGTAAGGAATATTCCTGACATGATGGTTGTCACTCCCTGAAATATGTGGTTGAGGGGGAAGATTCCTGGCCAGCAGAATGAATTTTGATAATTCCCACACTCTCAATATCTTGTTTTGCATTTTGTTTTTGGAAACGAGCAGAGGTCACTGCCAGAGATTTACTACAAGTAACAAAACTAATAAATGTGCTGATGCAGTGTTGAGTTTTGCCTAAATTTAAATGTCCTCAGAGATTATGTGGGAAGCTTTCCATCTCAAAACTGAAGAAGGGTCCCGACCCGAAACGTCAGCTTTCCTGCTCCTCTGATGCCGCCTGGCCTGCTGTGTTCCTCCAGCTGCACACTGTGTTATCTATTACTTAATGAACAGTTAGTTAACTCCAAGAGGGTGGGCTTTTTAACAAAAAAAAATGTTTAACTACAATTGTGCCCTATCAATAGTCAAATAATCAATAAAGGTAGGCATTCGTCTGGTCAGCATGCATATACATCTCTCACTGATTTGTGCCTGAACTGGGGTTGGCACACTTACCCATGTCCCAGAGGTGAAAGCATTACAATGATATTTGCCGGTACAGACCAAGTTTCAACATTGAAGTGAAAAAAAAATCATGTAAGTGGATTGAAGATGTGTTTTAAGGGTTCTTAGAGGCTGGCAAATGTCAGATGCCAATGATTGTGGATGCAGGGTACCTGTGGCCTGTTATGTTGGTGCCTGAGGTCCAACATCTTGTGGGGCAGGCAGTGCGTTGAATCCACAAATAACCCACTCTTGTTTTAGTGCTGATTTTTCCTGACATCTAGCTTGCACGGAGAGTTTGGTAGCATTGCAACCCATGGTGAGTTGGGCTATTAACAAAGTGTTTAACAAGCAACAAACAGCATCATTTGGGAACTTGCCGCTACCTGTCAAAAATGTCACCATGCTGCTTACAAGAAGTACACATCTCACCAAAGCCCAGTCACTCAGAGCTTGATGGGATTCCACCCACAGTCTAAACCCTGAGAAACTATTCAGCTGACTTCATTCAGCACTCACCAAGTACATATTCCCTGGATCAGTTACACATCCCCTCTTGTTGCTCTGGTCATGAACCCCTTTCACTCACTACAGTGCCGATACCTCATCACTTGCTCGGGGCCAAAGGACCTTGGAGGATATAACTGGGAGATTGATAATGGGAAACAAGGAAATGGCAGATAATTTGAACTAATATTTTGCGTTAGTCTTGACCATTGAGGATGTTGTAAATATCCAATGATAACAGATAAGCAAGGCACGAATGGCAGGAAGGATCATGTAACAATTATCATCACGAAGGATAAAGTAGTTGACAAATAATGGGACTGCATGCAGGCAAATCACCAGGACCTGATAGTCTACACTCATGCATTTTAAAGGAAGTGACTGTAGAGATTGTGAAGGCATTGGTCAAAATATTCCACAATTCATTGGATTCATGGAGCATTTAAAGGATTTGAAAACAGTTAATGTGACGTCCTTGTTTAAGATGGGAGAGAGACAGAAAGCAGGAAACTATAGGCCAGTCAGCCTAACATCTGCCATTGGAAAAGTGCAAAGTAAAAAATTTGGTAGGAGGAATTAGAAGGCAAGCTATTATTTAACTGGAGAGAGACTCCAGATAAGTTCAATGCAGAGGGATTAGAGTGTTCATGCACATAATACACAAAACATTAGGATGAAAGTACAGCAAGTAATTAAGAAGCCAGATGGAATTTTGGCCTTTATTACTAGGGGGGTTGAAATTGTAAAACAGGGAACTCTTGTTACAACTGAAATGGTTGATAAGACCGAACCTGGAGTACAATATACAGTTTTGGTCCCCATATTTTAAAAAAGGTTATACTGGCATTGCAGGCTGTTCAAAAGACATTCTCTAGTCTGATTCCTGGGATGAAGGGCTTAACTTATCAAGAACAGCAAAACAAATTAAGTCTTTATTCATTATTGAAATATACAAATTCCCAAGGAGGCTGGATAAAGTAGAGAACAGAGGAATGCTTCCTTGATGAGAGAGCTAGTTAAAGAATCAATTCCTTTAAGATGGTGATGAGGAGAATATTTTTATCTCAGATGCTGTTAGTCTGTGGAATTCTCTTCCCCAGAAAGCAGTGAGGGCTGGGTGACTGAATTTATTCAAAACTGAGTTAGATAGATGCTGGATAGAGAAGGGAGCTGCAGTTTATGGGTGCAAAGTGTTTAGTGGTTCAGCTATGATCTTATTGAATGGCAGAGCAGGGTTAAAGGGCTAAATGATCTTCTCATGCTAATAAGTTCTAAGTTTCTAGGACTGTGCTCCTAGGACTGTGAAGTAGTCACACTTAATTATACTATCACAGTAAATGCAGCTGATAAAGTTTTTTTTGTTATTATGTATGACCTCTGTCATTGCTGTAGACACCGCAGTGAGGTGACTTATAAAAATTTTCACTGTATTTTTCATGTAAAAGTACACATGACAATAAACTTCTATTCTATTCTAACTGACATTCATTTTTATGATGTCACTTCTTTCCAAGTTAGATAATTTTACCTCACTTGTTGAAAAAAACATGTGCATCTACTTATCAAAGGATAAGATCCAAGTTCCTCCTAATCTGTCAAAAACTTCATATCATTTTATCTCATTAATAGAGAGCAGGAAAACACCAAGCTGCCAAACATATCAAGTGCACCTTGCCTCTAAACTAAAAGAGGCAAATATTACGCGGTTATTATAACCATTCTGCCCCTGCATTTTGTGACATAGAAATCATAGAATCCCTACAGTGTGGAAACAGGCCCTTCGGCCAACAAGTCCACACTGACCCACAGAGCATCCCACCCAGACCCATTCCCCTATAAACCCACCTAATCTATACATCCCTGAACACTACAGGCAATTTAGCATGGCCAATTCACCTAGCCTACACATCTTTGGACTGTTGGAGGAAACCGGAGCACCCAGAGGAAACCAGTGCAGACACGGGAAGAATGTGCAAACTCCACACAGACAGGCACCCAAGGGTGGAATCGAACCCCAGTCCCTGGTGCTGTGAGGCAGCAGTGCTAACCGCTGAGCCACCGTGACATGTTCACATGCATTGAGAACTTTTGTGGTAATATTATACAAAAGGTATCAATTTATTTTATTTTCCTTGGCTAATTATTCTTTGAGCTGTTCTGCCGATTAATTTGTATGGTGCTTGTCGTTGAGGATTTAATCACTTGTTATCTGATGAGGGGGTGTACTTTACAACAGGAGGGAAAATTACGTCAGGAGCATGCTATGCCATTGTACACTTTCAGCAAGGAGTTCACTCAATATCAGCTTTATTCTGTTTCATGTTATTTAATTATCTCATTTGTAGTTCATGCCCCTTGTGAAGCATTGTTCTCCCTTAAGCAAGCTGCCAGCAACAGGATTTCATCAGCAGGTTATAATAACGATTAATACATAATAGTTGCTTCTTTTAGTTTAGAAGGAAGGCACACTTGATATGTTTGGCAGATGCATTTACTTTCAAAATGCTGTACAAAAAGTACATTTCATAACCTCAAGGGGCAAAAATGATTCAATAGAGTGTGAAAATGTTATGGGC
The DNA here is from genome assembly GCF_021869965.1 of Rhincodon typus. NCBI lineage: Eukaryota > Metazoa > Chordata > Chondrichthyes > Orectolobiformes > Rhincodontidae > Rhincodon > Rhincodon typus. The sequence goes on from NC_063334.1 coordinate 43,961,021, forward strand.
AGAGGCCAACTATGTGTTTATTTTTGACTTTGTTACACATGTCACTTGGTTACCAATGTCCAAAATCAGCCAAGACAGTAGAATTTCTCTTTTCTGTTGCCTTCCCATCACCCTGTTACTGATTTCCAATTCAACACATACAAGATTTCATCAGATCTCACTCACACCCATAGTGAATTTGATTTTCACTCTGAAGGTCCTACCCAGTAGTTGGAGGGCCTATGACAGCACCAGTTCAGTGTACTCCAAACTAATTTAGAAAAATAAGTTATCACCCACCTGGTCAGTGTTGGGGTTTCAGCGTCCTGGAGGGCAGATGTTCCAGCCCTGAAAGCTGTAAGGTTTTGATTGGCCAGCAGCTCTTCAAAGCCAATTGAAGTGGTGGCTATGGTCAGTACTGCAGGGAGAGAGAATCAGGATAAAAAGCAGCCTTGGAACAATGAAACCAGGTATGTAGGGCCTCACCAAGGCCAATCAGGATGGCTGGAAGGAAGTGGGACATTTAAAGGGCTGGGTTTGGAGGCCCTTGCCATCAATGGGCTGGTCAATTTAGCACAACATGCCGAAGCAGGAGGGTATGGACCAAACACCACCCCTCCCCTCTCAACCTGTCAGACCAGCCAAACTATAACTGCTAGTTTGCTAATTTGGTATAGCTAAATTCTGCCCTCATTGTTGGCATTCTACCTATGGCAGTAGGCTGAAGCTTTAATTGGCCACTTAAGGGTCCACACTGGTTCTATAGCCAATGCACAGCACGGTTATATGGTCTCATACAGGAACTGACAGAACATTCATAGCATTATCATTGACATGACCAATCAGTTTGGGCTGGAAATGGAATGTCAGCCGAGATTCCTTTCTTAGTGAAATTGGATTTTCTCCCTTATTTGTGAGGTCTATTAGCAAATCACTGAATTGAGACAAAGTCAAAAAATAGAGTCTCCACATTTCCTGTAAGTTGTAATAAATTGGGAGGAGAAAAAAAAGGATAATTTAGAAACAGTAACAGACCTATTCATCTCCAAGAAGTTGTTCCATAATTGAAGGCTGAGCTATGACTGAAACTCTATCTCTTTTCTTCATATTCCTGAATTCTCTTATATAACCATTATGTACACCTAACTCAATCAGTAGGGTCCTTCTGAGAGAACCTTGACTTATTACAAAATTATTGGCCATTGAATAAATATAAGCTTTGATAATTTGATACTTGTCAGCCTGCGAACACGTGGCAGGATGATGTTGGAGTAGAATTTTCCATCTTACATTGAAGAGATTTGAAAAGTTTAGTAAGTTTTAACTAAAATGTTCCTCTTACACTCACGTACTGACTATAAAATAAAGTAGCTTTACAATTCTAATGAAATTTTCTTTCAGTCATGTGTTTTCAGTATACTCTGAGATTTTGAAAAAGATCATCTGAGGTTATTTGTGAAAGGCCTTTAATTGATGTTATCCAGTGGGCAAAATGACACTTACACAGTGCTCTGCTCACCATAGCTAGGGTTGCCAACTAGTAGAGCTATTTGTTAACAATTCATAGTTCTTTCCCTGTAGCACTTATTTGCAATACATTAATGATTGTTAAGTACAGAAACCTAGTTTGTGCTTTCTAGTCTGCATCTGAAAGACAAGTAGAATGGAGAATTCTGTCTACTTCTTTAAAGTCAGCACTTTTGCAACTGGAATATGCAACATCAAGCTTCCCCTGTACAATTGACATTCCCTTAAAATAGTGAATGCAAAAGCAACAGTTTCTTTATCATAGATGCAATGTGGGTGTTCCTGGCTTGACAAACATTTATCATTCATTCCTAATTGGCCATGGTGGCATAGTGGTTAGCACTGCTACCTCACAGCACCAAGGACCAGGGTTTGATTCCAGCTTCAGGTGACTGTCCATATGGAGTTTGTATGTCCTTCCCATGCCTGCGTGGGTTTCTGCCAGGTGCTCCTGCTTCCTCCCATAATCCAAAAATGTGCAGGTTAGAGGAGGTCGGCCATGCTAAATTGTCCAATGTGTCCAGGGATGTGTAGGCTGAGTGGATTAGCCATAGGAAATACAGGGTTACAGAGATAGGATAGGTCTGGGTGGGATGCTCTTTGAAGGGTCGGTCTGAACTGGATGGGCTGAATGCCCTACTTCCGCACTTTAGGGATTCCATGATGAGTGTTGTTAGAGCTACACTCATTCAGGCAGGTAGGGACACTTCTGATTGGTCCACCAACCACAAGGCATGTGATTTAGGGAGGCAGGAGGCAAGCTGGTCGCAGCAAGATTCCTAGCCTCTAACTTGATCTTATAGCCACAGTACTTACATAGCTATTCAGGTCAATGGTAACGATAAAACTATGAGACAATAAGAAATAGAAACAGGAGTAGGCTGTTTGCCCACACAAGGCTGCTCCACCTTTCAATAGGATCATGGCTGATCCAACATTCCTCACATCTACTCATCTGTTCTTTCCCTGAAACCATTGATTTCCCGACTGATCAAGAATCTATCTATCTCAGCCTAAAACATATCACAACGACTCTGTGAATTGCAGCAAACTCACAGCCCTCTGAAGAAATTCCTCCTTATCTCAAGTCTTAAATTGGCACCCCTTTATTCTGAGACTATGTTCTCTTATCCCTGGTCTTAGACTCTCCCAAGGCAGGAATTATCCTCTCAGCATTTAACCAGTCAACCCCTTAAAAATGAGATTACCACTCATTGTTCTAAATTCCAATGAGTAGAGTTCCAACCTGTAACCCCCAAGCTGTTGAAAGTGGGGACTCAGTTATAGTAATGCCATTGAATGTCAAGAGTATAATGGTTAGATTCTCATTGGAGATGACATCACCTGACTCTTATAGTGTGGTTATTATTTGTCACTGGTTAGCCTAAGCCTAGATTTCTTCCAAGTCTTGCTGCATTTAAACATGGACAGCTTTGGTATCTGAGCAGTTCACAAATGGTGTTGAACATTGTGCAACCATCAGCAAGCATCTTGACTTTTGACTTTATGATGAAGGAATGGTCATTGATAAAGCAGCTGAAGTTGATTAGGCCTAGGACACTGCCCTAAGGATGTCTTGCAGTGATGTCATGACTCTGAGGTGACAGACTTCCAACAACAACAACAATCTTTTTTATGTTAGATGCAGCTGTGTTCAGGATAACATGGACCCAAACAGAATCTAATTAAGAGACCTTAATGGAACCACGACAGGCTGACATCAAAAAGGTATGTTTTTGAAAACTGTTCCAACTCTATCAATACTGAAACATTGCTGGTGAACTGATCCTTCTGCTCCTCGTTCCCCTTACTGATCTCCTTGCCCTTTCCTCTCTTTATTCACTGATCCATTTCTTATTATCCAAGATTGTGTGATCACATGATTTCGACTGGTCATTAAGGACACATTTCGTAAGGTAAGACACAAGGATTATCTGCAGGAATGACCAGAATTTTTGGACTTGAAAGAGAATATTTATGACAGGCTGGATATTATTTATCTCTCTCCCACTGATTAGCACAATGCTTTGCAAACCGTTGCAATATTTGGTTTCATGTATAGTGAGTACTATGCTGCTTGAACTATCCACTATTATCAACAATAGTGTACTTCTTCTAGTATCTATGTTAAACAGTAATAGGATAAATAGGTATGACTAGCACAAGGCAAATGAGAAGGGAAATGAATTGAAAAGGAAATATACCCTCATGATTACTGTCCTCAAAATTTCCTGGTGTGTTCATTATCAAAAGTCTTCAACAAATAGGCAAACATAGAATAGAATAGAATTATAGAATCCCTACAGCATGAAAGCAGGCCATTCGGCCCATTGAGTCCATACCAACCATCCAAACAGCATCCCACCCATACTCACCAACCTACCCTATCTCTGTAACCCTGTATTTCCCATAGCTAATCCACCTCACCTACACATCTTTGGACTGTGGGATGGAAACCCAGTAGAGGTGCCTAGCCATTGCTTGACCTGCTGTAGTCCTGATAAAGATGATGTGAGTTTGCGATTATCATTTGGCTGTTTAATGCAGACTCAATCTCCAAATTGAAATCATGGTTTCTTTGCACATGATCACCTGTCAAAGCACACTTTTGATTTAGCTTGCGCCTTTGCGATTTCTTCTGCTTTCACTCTGACATTCTTATTGGATAGTGGTGATGACCTAAGAATGGTGAGTGCCATGTGAAAATAATGACCAGCCATAAGCTTCCAATCAGCAAGTGTGGAGCAGATTGATAGTCGCAAAGAAAGATATGAATGGATCATTCAAAAGCTTTACCCTTTGACATGATAGGTCTCATAGACTAGCCTTTATTATCCTAAGAGTGGTTAGCACTGCTGCCTCACAGTGCCAGAGACCCGGATTCAATTCCGGCCTCTGGCATCTGTCTGTGTGGAGTTTGTACGTTCTCCCCGGGTCTGCTTGGGTTTTCTCCAGGTGCTCCAGTTTCCTCCCACAGTCCAAAGATGTGCAGTTTAGGTGGATTGGCCATGCTAAAGTGCCCATAGTGTCCAGAGATGTGTAGGTTAGGTAGATTAGCTGTGAGTGTTGCAGGGATAAGGTGGGGGTGATTCTGGGTGGATGCTTCTCAGAGAGTTGGTGTGGACTTGATGAGCTCAATGGCCTGTTTCCACACTGTAGGGATTCTATGATGATTGCAGATGCTATCACAATATTAGATGGTGGTGAACTTCTTTGCCTGCTAGGAACTTTGTGAGCTGATTGGGAATAAAATGCAGCTCTTTGTCTGTCATAATAGTCTCCAATGAACCCCACTTTGTAAACAGCAACCTCAATTTTTGCAGAGTTATGGAGACTCTGGGAACTTCAAAATGGCAGTGAAATTGGAACCTAGGAACTTGGAATCTGGAACTTCTGTCTCTTTCCTGATAGGTTCTATTTGCGATTGGGAATGGGGAATAGAGGTGGGTCAGTGCCATTATCAGATAGACCCCATTTTCATTGGTGCAAAGGTCTTATTCTAAAGGTATGAGCTACAATTCATAGATTTTGCTTAAATGCTTAGATACATTTGGCAGAACTGTTAAACTGACAAATTATTTACATTGCATGTCTTTAAGAGTTTGAAAAAAAAAAGGACCTATGTGTCTCAGTTGGAAAAAAATCTGTTCTGAAATTCTAATGTTCATTTGTTGTTTTAAATTTCAGTGCTATCACAGTAGCAAATGCTTAAGTGCTGCCATTATCACAGTCAGAGGTAGCAAGTTTGCAGTTTACTTGACAGGTCAAAGAAGTTATTAAAGATTTGGCTGTTTTTGATGTGGAACATAAATGTTTATTTTTACAGAGGACATTTATGTATTAAGAAGGTTTTCACAAATAATTTTTTTAGAAACTATGTTGAAGCCTATTGTAGATAATTAGAACATTTGTTTCGTCTCAGCATGGCATCTGTGATCTGCCCATGGTTGATAATAGGTTAGTTGGCACAGAAAGCATGAAGGAACATTAAAAAAAGATAGAAAGTGCCAGCGAAACTCATTAGGTCTGGAAGCATCTGTGGAGAGAGAATCAGGGTTATTGTTTTGAACTCGGTATAACTTTTCTTTGGAAGTGAAGAGGGCTGGAAAATGATTTTTACGCTGCAGATAAAAAGGGAAGGAGGAGCATGTGTAAAAGATGGGAAAGTGCCTTTTGCTGATATTTTAATTATTACTTTCCTTCATGTAATTAATACAGATCTGGATTCCATCTGCCCAAGCCACTCTGGAAGGGTATCTCATGATTCATCTTCATCAACTCTTTAAACACGGAACAAACAACATTTGTCTTGTAAGATTTTGCAAGCACATTTTAACACTGCTCTGAACGGTGGTTAAAAACAAAATTTCACTGCTTCATTCTACCATGGACAGTCTATGATTTATCATTTCTTCTTACTTGTTAAAATTTCATGCCGAGAAAAACATGGCTCACGTGCATGAGGTCAGATATATCACATTCTGCATCGCAAAGCTGAAGAAGTCTTTAACTTCAAATATTTGTCCATGTATATGGAAAGTGTGGGATGACTCTAGAGGGACAAGAAATCCTTAAATAAACTCCAGTGAAGATCTGTTCTTAAATTTAAATTGAGTGACATTGGCCTGAAGATCCTTATTATTTCTTCTATGCATCACAGGTCCAAGTTTTAACAGAACCAGACCTCAGAGAAATATCTGAACCACCGAAGAATTCTGATATTCATTAATGAATGCTTCAGTGAGGTCTTAGCTCTCATGAGACTTATCATTCCTGTCAGCTGCACAAAATATTTCATTAAATTACACTAGATATCAATGTAAAAAGACAATTTCCCAGTACTGAATACATAAATTTAAAAATCATTGTAAACAGTGACTGCAAGCTTATTGGATTTGAAAATACTTTCTTAACATACCTGCACGTAGGCTGTGTTTGTTGGAGGTTAGTCATCTCAGTTCCAGGACAACTCTGCAGAAGTTCCTTAGGGTACTGTCCTAGGCCCAACCATCTTTAGCTGATTCATCAATGACTTTCCCTCATCACCTGGTCAGAACTAGAGATGTTTGCCGATAATTACACAATATTCAGCACCATTCATGACTCATTAGACACTGAAGCATTCCATGTTCAAATGCAAAAAGATCTGGACAATATCCAGGCTTGGGCTGACAAGTGGCAAGTAATAATCATGCCACGCAAATGCCAGGCCATGACTATCTCCAATAAGAAACTATCTAATCACTGCCTCTGTACATTCAATGGTGTTACCATCACTGAATCCTCCACTATCAACATTCTTGGAGTTACTGTTGATCAGAAACTCAACTTGACTTGCCACATAAACAACAATAGAAATTGCTGAAAAAGGTCAATAGCTCTGGCAGCATATATGGAGAGAAATCAGGGTCAACGTTTCAGGTCGAGTGTCCCTTCCTCAGAATCCCAAAGAGAGAGATAGAAGAACAGTTAGACTGACAAAGGAGTGGACAACAATCCGGCTAGGAGGGTGAATAGCTATTAATGTGGACTGTTAGTGACTAACAATGGGCTGTGTGTAATGGTAGACTATGTGATAACAAGGCCTGGTATGTGGGGCTGAGGTAAGGACATGGGAGAGCTCAAGCCCTAAAGTTATTGAACTTGATATTGAGCCTGGAAGATTGCAGGCTCCCCAAGCAGAAAATGAGATGTTTTTCCAGCTTGCATTGAGCTTTGCTAGAGCACTGCAGCAAGGCTGAGACAGAGATGTTGGCCAGGGAACAGAGTGGTGTGTTGAAATGGCAAGCCACTGGAAGTCCAGGGTCTTTTATGCAGACAGAACACAAGAGTTCTGCAAAGCAGTCACCTAGTCTATGCTTCATTTTCCCAATGTAGAGAAGACTACATTGTGAGCAGCAAATGCAGTTGACTAGATTGTGTGAAGTGCAGGTAAAGTGCTGCTTCATCTGGTCTTTCTAAGGAAGGGTCACTCGACCTGAAACGTTAACTCTGGTTTCTCCCCACAGATGCTGCCAGGCCTGCTGAGCTTTTCCAGCAATTTCTATTGTTATTTCTGATTTACAGCAGCCGCAGTTATTTCAGTTTTTATTTCGTATCATCACTTAAACACAGTGGCTACAAAAGCAGGTCAGAGGCACACCCAAAAGCTTGTCCATCATTTGCAAGGCACAAATCAGGAGTGTGATGGAATAATCCCTAAATGTCTGAATGGATGCAGCCCCAACAATACTCAAGAAGCTTGACACCATCCAGGACAAAGCAGCCCACTTGATTGGCACCACATCCACAAATGTTCATTCCATCTACCACCAACACTCAGTAGCAGCTGTATGACGAATGACACACATTGCACTGCAGAAATTCACCAAAGATCCTTAGATAGCATCTTTCAAACCTACAACCAAACCTTAGATGGATAAGGCCAGAAGATACATGGAAATACCACCTCATGCAAGTTCATCTCTAAATCACACACCATCCTGACTTGGAAACAAATTACCATTCCTTCACTGTTTCTGGGTCAAAATCTTAGAATTCCCTCTCTAAGGGCATGTGGGTCTACCTACAGCACATAGACTGCACTGGTTCAAAAAGACAACTGATCGTCACTGCGTCAAGAACATCAAGGGTCAGGCAATAAAAATGCTGGATGGCCAGCGAAACTCACATCTCAATAATGAATTAAAAACATAAATTTAAGTAGAAGTAGAGTATTACTTGAAAACAAAATTTTGTTTCCTGTTCTGAATTTGAAAAATTCTGATCATTTAAAGGGCCAAAACTGAAAGTGTTGAAATAATGCAGGGATCACAATGCGTGATTTGCCTAGGCCCATGGCTTCAGATGAGGCAGCATGGCATTTACAGATTGTAACATACTATCAGCATTAACTGCACCAGTAAGTGGTATAAAGCCTCAGTAAATGGCTTTATTTACATTCGGTGAATTTAAGTATTACATTTAGTTGCAGATAATACTTGAGTTTTGTTTTCATTTTGATGTCTATTTTTGCTTGTCCTCAGTGTTGTATAAGGTAATGATTTTGAAAGGGTTATTGTTGGAGGCTGTACTAAGCGTCACCCAAACTGATATTGTCATAGAGTCATATAGAACGGAATGAAATCAGAGTGTCGGCCCAACTTGTCCATGCCGACCAGGATTCCTAACATGAACTAGTCCCATTTGCCTATGTTTGGCCCATATCCCTCTACATCTTTCCTATCCATGTACCTGTCGAAACATCTTTTAAATGTTCTAATTGTATTCACCTCTCCCACCCTCTTTGTGAAAAAGTTACCATTCATGATACCTTTAAATCTTTCCCCTCTCACTTTAAACCTTTGCCCTCTAGTTTTGGACTCCCCTACGCTGAGGAAAGGCCTTGACTATTCACTTTATCTACAGCCGTCATGATTTTGTAAACATCTATTAGGTCAGCCTCAGCCTCCCATGCTCAAGGAAAAAAAAAATCACAGCTATCCAGCCTCTCCTGAAAACTCAAAACCTCTAGTCTCGGTAACATCCAAGTCAATCTTTTGTGCACCCTTTCCAGTTCAACACTATCCTTCCTTTAGCAGGGTGACCAGAATTGTACACAGTACCCCAAATGTGGCCTTACCAATGTCTTGTAAAGCTGTAACATGACATCCCAACTCCTGCACTCAATGCTCTGACTGATGATTGGGAGCATCTTCTTCACTACCTATGACGCCACTTCCAAGGAAATATGTACACATCTCTCGGTCTCACTGTTCAACAACACTACCGAAGGCCTTACCATTAACTGTGTAAGTCCTGCCTGGTTTGTTTTCCCAAAATGCAACATCTAGTATTTATCTGAATTAAACTCAATCTACCACTCCTCAGCCCATAAGTCCAATTGATCAAGATCCTGTTGCACTCTTCGATAACCTTCTTCGCTGTACATTATACCACCAATTTTGGTGTCATTCACAAACTTACTAACCATGCTTCCTATATTCTCATCCAAATTGTTTATATAAATGACAGCAGACACACATCATCCATGTGGGCCACCTCCAGTGTGAACAACAACCCTCCACCACTACCCTCTGTCATCTACCATCAAGCTAATTTTGTATTCAACTAGCTAGCTCTGCCTGGATCCTATATGATCTAACCTTACTAACCAGTCTACCATATGGACTCTTGTCAATAGCCTTGCTAAAGTCTATGTAGGCAATGTCTACTGCTCTGTCTTCATCTATCTATTTGATCACCCCTTCAAAAAACTCATTCAAATTTGAGACACATGGTTTACCACACACAAAAACATGCTGGCTATCCTATTCAGTCCTTGCTTTTTCAACTGTATGTAGATCCAATCTCTCAGAATGCCTTCCAAGAACTTACCTACCACTGATATCAGGCTTCCTGGTCTGTAGTTCCCTGGCTTTTCTTTGAAGCCTTTCTTAAATAATGGCACAACATTAGCCATCCTTCAGTCTTTCAGAACTTTACACATGCCTATCGATCATACAAGTATCTCTGTTAGGGGCTGTGCAATTTCTTCCCTATCTTCCCATGATGTCCTGGGATACACTTGATCAGATCCTGGGGATTTATCTCGCTTTATGTGTTTTAAGACCTCCAACACCATACTGGCATGGGTGGGTATGGGGAAGAAACTCTTAACATTCCATGGAATGCTGATCAATATGCATAAGAGCCCTCATAGAATTCATAACAATTTCTGTCCTGGTAAGATACCTTGTAGCTACTTGTCATCATACAATAAACTACATCTTGTTAAAAAAAAGTCTTTTCTTGTTAAGTCTTCTCATGACTGTCTTTTCCTTTACCACGTTACAGGATGAGTTTATTTTTGTTTTCTTGTCAATTGATGGAATCTGGAGTGAGTTTCTTTTATTTAGATTGCCATTATAGTCAGACATTAACCATCCTAGGAACTAAATTGGTCAGATTTCATATTTGTGGTGATTTGTGGAATAAGAGGAGTATTCAAATTCAACCTGAATAAATGTGAGATGATAAACCCTGGGAAGCACAGAGAATCAGGGGGCCTTGGTATGCATGTATACTGGTCCCTTAAAGTATTGGAACAGACGGATAATGTCATAAAGAAAGCATATGGTATACTTGCCTTTATTAGTTGAGGCAGAGAGTTTAAGAGCAGGGAGTTTATGCTGGAGCTGTATAAAACATTGGTTAAGCCATAGCTAGAGTATAGTTGTGTCCTTCTGGAATCCACACTATAGGAGTGGTGTGCAGAGGAGATTTATCAGGACGTTTCCTGGGCTGGAAAGCTTCAGTTATGAAGAGAGATTATATAGACTGGGATTGTTTTCCTTAGAGCAAAGGAGATTAAGAGGGGACATGATTGGGGTGCACAAAATTATGCAGGAATTCTAGGGTGGACAAAAAGAAACTTCTCCCATTGATGGATAGATCAATGACCATGGGGCATAGAATTAAAGTTAAGAGCAAACATTTTCGTCAAGATGTGAAGAAAAACTTTTTGGGAATGGTGAAAATCTGGAACTCATTGCCTCTAAGGGTGATAGAGGCAGAAACCCTTGTAACATTCAAGAAGTATTTAGATGGTCACTTACATCAAAGGCAAACAAGGCTATGGACCAAGAGCTGGAAAGTGGAAGAATAGTTAGATGGTTGTTTTTAACTGGCTGGACATGATGGGTTAGAGCCTTTTTCTGTGCCATAGACATCTATGACTCTTTGAGTGTGGCTTGACTTTCCATCAGATCTTGACAATTTTCAAATATGATTATTGTAGACTCTCAACGTATTTACTTCATTGTAAAGGAAAACTCTAGACACTGTCTAGGGTATAGAGAGCTTCTTCGTAGTCCTAAGAGAACAGAAGATCTGCAATCTTAACAATTGCTATTCCTGATCCATGAATAGATACTTTTATAATGAAATATGTATTGCAGGTATGTTTTCCAGGCCAATGCCATCGAGGTGGATTAGCATTATCTCATCAGCAAGTAACTCTGGTTTCTTCTGAGACTCAAAAGGCCACTGAGCGTGTCTCTGCAAGCTCCCTCATCACGTAAATGGCCCCAAGTGTACAGGAGTGTTTGGGGTCTCAGAATAGTTTGTTTATTTCACACATGAACGTGCAAGGTAACTCTACTGATGTGAAGACAGATGCATGACTTGAGATGTGTGTTGAATGATATTGACATAAATTTTGATGGTGTGATTTCAAGACATAGATTAAATCTGGAAGGCCACATTAATTACAACTGTTACAAGTGGAATTCACATCATATTCCCCCCATTAAATGACACACTTGGGCTGCTGTTCATACTGGTAGTTGCATTCAACAGCTCCAGGGCTATGTGCTTGACATGAAAACTGATTTAACAAGAATCAGGGAGTTCAGTCTGTGTGCAGAGAAACACTGAATGCTTCTGGCTGGCAGTGCTATGTTTATTTGTTTAGAAACAAGTCTCTAAAATTAGTATTGGATTCTTATAAAGAAACTGAGCTGCACAGAAAGTCAATTAAAATGCTAGAACTCCTTTCTGTACATCAAGTGTATCAGAAGAGCAGATTATGACAGACAGAAAAGTATTGAGTTAGCAAATTGTTTGTTTTTCTACTTTAAAGATAATGGGCTGATTCTTCCCAATTGTGTTGGGAATCTGACTTCAAGACATAATGATACACGTGATAATTGCACAACATTCAGCAGAATTTTACAGAATTTTAACCATTTGATGTCTGGCTATCAAGTTAGGATCAGTGGGAGCATTCAGGAGACAGGAACTCAATGTGGAGTGTCCTTGATTAGCAATGTTATAGACAGGACCAACATGGAATGGGCAAGAGTTCAGGCCAAACCCACAGTTCATCAGCTGAAGGTGTGGTATGGGCATTGAGAGCTAGCATGGAGAAATGTGTTATATCCAGAGAGTGGCAGGAAGAGGATTGTCAGCCATATCAAATAGGCATGTTTGAGTTTGCTCAAGAGGTCAGCAGCCATAGTGAGTCTGGATTCATCTGAGAAGCGCTTCAACAATCTTCTGTGGCTTCACAAGTTGTGAATGATATAATGCACAATTGACAGAGATGGAAGTAAATGTAAATTAAGCCAACCTCTGACCAGAGGCACTTGAAAAGCACTTCATCACCCAGAACACTTACATTACAGCCACAAACCATAAAAATGCTCACAGCACTTTAGTTTTTGATGGATATTAGGTTTGCCAGGATTGTTACATGTGACTCAGGGGTTCAGATTACATGCATCACTGACATAGCAGCCTGGATCTGCACCCTGCAGGAATAATGATTAAACAATGCTTAGAAGTGATGTCGATTGGAGAGGTGTGGTCTTCTTGGCAGCTTCAATGATGATACAAGAGGGAGCCCTTGAAATTGGCAGGCTGACCACAGGGCAGGTCATCACTGATGACACGGTGTGTAATCAGAGAGGCAAGGTTGTTGCATCCCTTACTGCCTTGCCTGCAACAAAATGTTCTCTAGCAGTGAGGTGTTGCCGGGAGTCAGAAGGAGAACAGATTTAGCGATAACAGACTTGGAAATGAGGACACAAATGGGTAGATGACAGCATAGTAGTAATGTTACTGGATTAATAACTCAGAGACCCAGACTAATATTCTGTGAGCATAGGTTCAATTCCCACCAGGAAAGCCAACGAAAATTCAATTAATTCAATTAATAAATCTGGAATTGAAAAGCATCATTGACTGCCATCTGATTCACTTTAGGGAAGGAGATGTGCCATCCTTACCTGGTTTGGCCTACTTGTGATTTTAGGCCACAGCAATGTAATTGATGCTTACCTTATTTTTAATTCCGTCATGGGACATAGGCGTTGGTGGCTGGTCGGCATTTATTGCCCATCTCTAGTTGCCCATCTCTAGTTGCCCTTCTTGAACCGCTGCAGTCTGAATGCTGTAGATAGACCTACAAATTCCTGAGAGAGGGAATTCTAGGATTTTGACCAAGTGACAGTGAAGGAAGGCAATACAATTTTGAGTCAGGATAGTGAGTGGTTTAGAGAGGAACTTGTAGGTCGTGATATTCCCAGGTATCTGCTGCCTTTGTCTTTCTAGACAGAAGTGCTCATGGGTTCGGAACGTGTTGTCTAAGGAACTTTGGTGAATTTCTGCAGTGCATCTTGTAGATAGTATACACTACTGTTACTGAGCATCAATAATGGAAGGAGTGGATAATTTGTGGATGTGATGCTAATCAAGCTGATTGCTTTGTTCTGATGGTGTGAAGCTTCTTAAGTGTTGTTGGAACTGCATCCATCCAAGTAAGTGAGGAGCATTCCACCACACTCCTGACATGTGCCTTGTAGATGGTGGATTGGTTTTGGGGAATCAGGAGGAGAGTTACCAGCCACAGTGTTCCTAGCATCTGAGCTTCTCTTGTAGCCATTTTTTTTAATGCGTTCAGCCCAGTTGAGTTTCTGGTTAATGGTAACCCCCAGGATGTTGATAGTAGGGGATTCAGTGATAATAACACCGTTGAATGTCAAGGTGCAGTGGTTAGATTGTTTCTTAATGGAGATTGCCCTCTGAACTGGCCTGAAAAGCAATCTGCTCCATTCAAAGGCAATGAGGATTGGCAACAAATGTAGGCCTTGCCAGTGATGCCCCCCAAATGCCATCAAAGAATAAAAAAATGTCAAAATTCTTCCCACTCCTCACCACCAGACCTTTCTTCAGTCAGTAACATAAATCCTGTGTCATGTCTGATTAGTCAGATAGTTAATGGGTGTAAATTGCACCACATAAGGAAAAGGAATGCTCTGCAGTTGTACAAGGGTGGCTTTGAAAATTTTGGGAAGAATCTTACAGGGGTTTGAACAACATGCCACCCATATAAAGGGATGCTGGGCAGCCCATCTCATGTCTAGATTTTCTCTTGCCTATTGTGGGAGAGGCAGGTTAAAGGAGATGAAAGATGATTATACAGCTGCTATTTTTGTTTCAGGTGGGGAGTTGTCCTGAGTGACTGAGTAGGCAGCACAGAGGACATGCAATGTTATCAGTGTTGGGGTTTGATGGGGTGACAATGATTGGAGAAGATGACAGGGCCAGTGGGAGATGGTATTCAATATCAAATACAAAACAAAAACAATCCACCGACAGATAGCTTTAAGTTCTGTAATCAAATTCTGAGCAAGTAGATATCCTATCATTCATCTTAAAACAGATCCATGGGGATACTATATTCAGCAAATTATATCTAAAACACACATAGTTTTTGGATTTCCATGGAGAAATCTTTGGTATTGCAACAAAAATATCAGAGTTCTAGCTTACCAAATATTTTTAATCCAATCCAGAAATATGTAATTTATGTGTGGAATCCTTTTTATAGTGCGAGACAGATATAAGATTGAAGTGATCCAAAGACACACTGCTGATTTTGTATGAATCAGTGCAAGAAATATACCAGTGTCACATTCTCAATTGCAGATTTGGCATGGGAATACTTGCAGCAAATTATGGAATAGACAGTTGGAAACTGACAGAAACAAGTATCTGGCGCCCTCCAGCAATGACAATCCATGAAGTAGCCACCCAGACAAAGATCATTGGTTCCCTAAGACAGTGAATCAATAATTATTTTTCCAAATGACAATCCCAGAATAGAACAAAAAGACATAATCACAGTGTTATTACTCAAAATCTTCAAGACCCATCGCTTGATTATTTCCATTTATAAGACTTTCATCATCAGGACTGCCATCTCGGTAGTTCTTACTTGATCTAACTAGCACCACCCATGTAAAAGCTGGCAGAACACAGATATGAGTCTGTAATGCTGACAAAAGTAAAGCAGAAGAAAGGATTGCAGTGGTTCAAGAAGGTAGAGCAGTTAAGGATGAGCAGTACGCTGGCCCAGCCAGCGATGCCCATGAAAAGATGAAAAGCAAAAAGAAAGAGCAAACAGAGGGGCATCACAATCCAGGTGAAAGGAGGTGTACTCCTTATATACTTAAAAGTATACTTATCCCTTGTAACAGAGATTACAAACTCAGGACAATATTCCGACTGTTCTTTCAGCATCAAGCTCTACCCAGGGGAACCTGTCGTACATCTGGACTGGACACGGGTTATGAGGAACAGCAACTAGCCTGCAATTTGTTTTGACACAAGCTGGTTTTTGATGTAAAGCCTTCATCACTTTCACTCTAAACAAACTTATTCAAATGAAGTTGCTGCCTTCATGAGCTACAAGAGCTTCCATTCTGCTAATACAAGTTTGGTGCTTGAGCTATGCCCATTGTGTAGGTTTGTGACAACTGTGAAACTGGGAAAACTTGAAAATGAAACATATTTCCCAATTTTCCGGGGCTTTGATGTTACCGTGTTTTTTCCCTTTGGATACATTTATATTTCAACAAAACTCCATGCTCTCCACTCTTTGTCCTTGCACTGCACCAAGGTGACACAAAGTTAAGCACAACTGTAGGCAGTATAACATAAAAACATAGAAAATAGGTGCAGGAGCAGGCCATACGGCCCTTTCAGCCTGCACCACCATTCAATATGATCATGGCTGATCATGCAATTTCAGCATTCTGCTTTCTCTCCACACCCCTTGATCCCTTTAACCACATGGTCGCATTCAGTTCCCTCTTGAATATATCTAATGAACTAGCCCCAACAGCTTCCTGTGAGACAGAATTCTACAGGTTCACAACTCTCTGAGTGAAGAAATTCTTCCTCATCTCAGTCCTGAATGGCTTACCCCTTATTCTTAGACTGTGAACCCTAGTTCTGGACTTCCCCAACATCGGGATCATTCTTCCCCTATCTAGCCTGTCCAATCCCACCAGAAATTTATCTGTTTCTATGAGATACCCCCTCATTCTTCTAAATTCCAGCAAGTACATGCCCTGTGGATCTAGTCTTGCCTCATATGTCAGTTCTGCCATCCCGGGAATCAGTCCGGTGAACCTTCGCTGGATTCCCTCAACAGCAAGAACATCCTTCCTCAGACTAGGAGACCAAAACTGCACACGATACTCAAGGTGTGGTCTCACCAAGGCCATGTACAACTGCAACAAGACATCCTTACTCCGATACTCAATTCCTCTTGCTATGAAGGCCAGCATACCATCAGCTTCCTCACTGCCTGCTGCACAGTATGCTAATCTTCAGCGACTGTTCCACCATGACACCCAGGTCTCATTACATTTCACCTTTTCCTAAACTGCCACCATTCAGATAATAATTTGCCTTTTTGTTTTTGTCACTGAAGTGAATAACTTCACATTTATCCACATTATACTGTATTTGTCAAGTATTTGCCCACTTAGCCAGTCTGCCCAAGCCACCTTGCAGCCTTTTAGCATCCTCTTCACAGCACACACTGTCACCATTTTAGTGTCATCTGCAAATTTGGAGATATTGCATTCAATTCCTTCATCCAAATTGTTAATGTATATTGCGAACAGCTGGGATCCCAGCACTGAACCCCGGGGCACCCCATTTATCACTGCCTGCTATTCTGATAAGTACCCATTTATTCAAAATCTCTGCTTCCTATCTGCCAACCAGTTCTCTATCCATGTCAATACATTACATCTGATACCATCAACTTTAATTTTCCTTACTAATCTCTTGTGTGAATCCTTGTCAGTCCAAATACACTACATCTACTGATTCACCCTTATCCACTCCACTGGTCACATCCTCAAAGAATTACAAAAGGTTTGTCAAGTATGATTTCCCTTTAGTGAATCCATGCTGACTAGGACCAATTCTGTCGCGGCTTTCCAACTACCTAGACTCCAGCATTTTCTCCACCATCGATGCCAGGCTAACCAGCCCATAGTTCCCCATTTTCTCTCTTCCTCCTGTTTTAAAGAGTGGGGTGACATTAGTTACCTTCCAGTCCACTAGAACTCTTCCAGAGTCAGCAGAATGCTGGAAAATTATCACTAATGTGTTGTTATTTCCAGGGCCACTTCCTTAAGTACGCTGGAATGCAGAGCATCAGGCCCTGGGGACTTATTGGGGTTTAATCCCATCAATTTCCTCAATACCATTTCCTGACTAATAAAGATTTCCTTCAGTTCCTCCTTCATGCTTGATCCTCTCTCCCCTAGCATTTCCTGAAGGTTATTAGTGTCCGCCTAAGTGAAGACAGATCCAAAGTATTTGTTCATCTGGTCTGCCATCTCTTTGTTGTCCATTATAAATTCAGCTGATTCTAACAACATTTGTCTTCACCAATCTTTTTCTCTTCACATAACTACAGAAGCTTTTGCAGTCAGTTTTTATGTTTTCCACAAGCTTACTTTCATATTCTATTTTCCCCTTCTGAATTAAACTCTTTATCAATCTCTGCTGAATTTTAAGTATCTCCCAGTCCTTTGGTTAGCTGCTTTTTCCGGCCAATTGATATGCCTCCTCCATTATCCCTGATTTGCTTTTTTTAGCCATGGTTGAGCCACCTTCCATGTTTTATTCTTACGCCATTTAGGGACGTACAATTGTTGAAGTTCATCCATGTGTTGTTTAAATGTCTGCTATTGCCTATCTACCATCAACCCTTTAAGTATCCTTAGCCAATTTATCCTAGCCAATACATGCCTCATACCATCAAAGTTAGCTTTGTTTAAGTTCAGGACCCTAGTTTCAGATTTAATTGTGTCACTCTCCATCTTAGTGAAGAATTCTACCATATTATGGTCACTCCTCCCCAAAGGATCTTGCACCACAATGTTGCTAATTAATCCTCTCTCATTACACAATACCCAGTCTAGGATGGCTTGCTATTATTCAAAGAAGCCATCCCTCATACATTCCAGGAAATCCTCCTCCATTACATTGCTACCAGTTTGGTTAGTCTAATCAATATGAAGGTTGATATCTCTCATAGTAACTGCTGTACCCTTACTGTATGCATCTCTAATCTCCTGTTTGATACAATCCCCAACCTCAGAACTATGTTTAGGTAGTCTGTACACAATTCCCACTTATGTCTTTTTCCCTTTGGTGTTCTGCAGTTCCACTCATACAGATTCCACATTGTCCAGGCTAATGTACTCCCATACTATTGTGTTAATCTCCTCCTTAACCAGCAATACTACCCCACCTCCCCTTCCTTTCCGTCCATCTTTCCTGAAAATTGAATAACCCTGGACGTTGAGTTCCCTTCCTTGGTCTCCATAGAGCCAGGTCTCCATGATCCCATTTACATCATATCCACTAATAACTGTGCAGTTAATTCATCCACTTTATTAAAAATGCTCCTTGCATTTAGACACAGAGCCTTTAGGCTCATTTTTTTGACATTTATTGCCATTTTTGAATCATGGTGTAATGTAGCCCTTTTGATATTTGTTGTTGGTTTCTCTGCCTTCCACTTTCACTTATCCCCTAACTGTCTTTTGTTTCTGTCCCCACATCCTGCATTTGTTCCCATCCCCCTGCCATATTAGTTTAAATTTTCCCCAACAGCATGAGCAAACACTTCCCTTAGAACACTGGTTCCAGTGCTGCTCAGATGCTGATCATTGGTTTGTACTGGTCCCACCTCCCCCAGAACTGGTTCCATTGTTTCAGGAATTTGAATCCCTCCCTCTTGCACCATCCTTCAAGCCATGTATTCATCTAGCCATCCTGCTATTCCTACTCTGACTAGCAGGTGGCACTGGTAGCAATCCCAAGATTACCACCTTTGAGGTCTGACATTTTAGTTAAACTCCTGACTCCTTGAATTCAGCTTGTGGGACCTCATCCCATTTTTAACTATATCATTGGTGCCTTTATGCATCACAACATCTAGGTGTTCACCCTCCTCCCTCCAGGATGCCCTGCAGCCGTTCCAAGATATCCTTGACCCTAGCACCAGGGAGGCAACATACCATCCTGGACTCTCAATTGCGGCCGTAGAAATGCCTATCTATTCTCCTTACAATTGAATCCTCTATCACTATAGCTCTGACACTCTTTTTCCTGCCCTCCTGTGCAGCAGAGCCAGCCATGGTGCCATGAACCTGGTTGCTGCCACCTTCCCCTGCTGAGCCATCTCCCCCAACAGTATCCAAAACAGTATATGTGTTTTGGAGGGAGATAACCCGCATGCACTACCTTCCTACTCTTCCTCTGTCTGCTGGTCACCCATTCCCTATTTTCCTCAGTAACTTTTACCTGCAGTGAACTTACTGAACATGCTATCCATGATTCCCTCAGCCTCATGAATCCAGCCGCAGCTCCAGAAAAGAGCTGCAGTTGGACACACTTCCTGCACGTGGAGCATAAGAAGGGTCCCTGAGTTCCCGTATCGCATAGGAGGAGCATGAGCTCTGCAATTTTCTGCCATGACTTAACCCTTAAGGTAACAACAACTGTAGTAAAGCAAAGAGAAAATAAGAGAAAAGAAAAACTACTCACCAGTCACCAGGGTCTCACTTGCATACATTGTGACTTCACGGTTAAGCTACCTTTCACTTCGCTTTTACCTCGTGCCTTCAGCAGCTGCAGTAGTTTGCTCCTCCTCCGACTGACTTACTTCGCTGTTGATCGCCCTCCTCATCAAAGCCCAGTATTCATTAAGCCTATGTTTAAACCTCTCGTGGCACTGCAACCACAGAGGAACCTTTGTCAAAGTGACCACTCCAAATATAGTCACTCTGCTTTAGCTTGTCTTCCTTCTATTCCCTCTTGGGCAATGACAGAGGAAACTCCTCCCAAAATCCTTCTCAGCAGCGCCCTCTGTTGGATGCTGTTGCACTATTCATTGACACCAGTTCTTCTGCGCTCCCCTTCTCGGTCGCAATGACTCAGGCAACTTGTCACAGAATCCATCTCAGCAGCGCCCTCTGCATCGATGATAGCAAAAATTACAAAGGGAGATTGGTAGACTAAGGAACTGAGCAAAACTGTGACAGATGGAGCTCTGCTCCTATGATGCTGCTTAGCCTGCTGTGTTCATCCAGCTCTGCACCTTGTTGTCTGGAGCTCAATGTGTTCACTTTGGACTGAAAAAAAGAAAGATCAGGGTACTTTCTAGATGGGATGCAGTTAAATACAGTGGATGTCCATAAAGACTTGAAGGTTCAGGTACCTAGATTTTTAAAATACCACAAAGAGATGCCAAAAATAATCAAGCAAGCTAATAGAAGCCAATAGGGGGGGCAATGGCCTAGTGGTATTATCGCTGGACCATTAATCCAGAGACCCAGCTAATGTTCTGGGGACCTGGGTTTGAATCCCACCATGGCAGATGGTGGAATTTGAATTCAATAAATATCTGGAATTAAGAGGCTATTGATGACCATGAATCCATTGTCAATGGTTGGAAAAACTCATCTGGTTCACTGATGTCCTTTAGGGAAGGAAACTGCCATGCTTACCTGGTCTGGTCTACATGTGACTCCAGACCCACAGCAATGTAGTTGACTATTAGCCGCCCTCTGGGCAATTAGGGATTGGCAATAAATGCTGCCTTGCCAGTGATGCCCTCATCCCATGAATGAATAAAAATGCTGCCCTTTATATCTAAAGGACAGGTGTTCAAGGATTGAGAGGTTATGTTATAGTTATACCCCACTTGGTATTCAGTGATCAGATCTACCACCATAGATTAGCAAGGATATGTTGAAATTGGAGGGAGCACAACTTAGGTAATGATACCTGGACTTCAGGACTTAAGCAAATTTGGCCTGATTTCTCCAGAATTAAGAAAGTTAAGATTTGTTCTGATCAAAGTCTTCAAGATATTGCAAACTGCAGAGAGTAGAAACACTGGGAGTTGAGCTAAATATGGGAGTTAAGGCAAGTGAGGAGAGATGCATTGCTGAGTCTTTTTCTGGCCAATTCTGCCAGGGACTGCTTTGTAGTCAAAGTGCTGCTGGTAGGTCTAAGTGCAGGCCTAGGTGAATACTGGGCTTTGTCGAAGAGGGTGTGCAGCAACAAGGTAAGAGCGAGATAAGACCTTCTATCCTCCCTAAGTCTGCTAGTTGTTAAAGGGACAGAGGTGGCAGTTGCTAGAGTGGTATGCACCTCCTGCTGAGTGTCCCTAGTGACTCTGTCTGCAGGAAATGTGTCTGGCTGCTGCTCCTCCCTGGGTCAGTTGGAGTGGCATTTGAGGAGCTGCAGAGAAGCACACAGGAGACTGAGAGTGTGATAGATATTAGCTTCAAGGAGGAGGTCAAACCGTTGCCTCAGTCAGGTAAATGGATGCTGCCAGGAGAGGTAAGTAGGTAGTGCAGGAGTCTCCTGTAGCTATCCTCCTCTCAAACAAGTATATACCATTTTGGATATTGTGGGGGTATAGCCTCTCAGGTGAAAACAGTAGCAGTAGCCAGGTCTTTGGCACCTTGTCTGTCTCTACTGTAAAGCAGAATATGGCAAAGTCCAAGAAAGCAATTGTGATATGGGATTGTCTAGTCAGGGGCCCAGACTGGCATTTCTGTGGCTGTGAGTGAGTATCCAGGTTGGTATGTTGCCTCCCTGGTGCCAGGGTCTAGGATGTCTTGGTGAAGTTGCAGCAAATTCATTGGTGCACATTGGTACCAACAACATAGAAAGAAAGAGGTAGGAGGTCCTGTAGAATGAATACAGAGAATTAGGCAGGAGGTTCAAGAGCGGGACCTTAAGGGTAGTAATCTCATGAATACTTCTGTGCCAGATGCTAGTGAGAGTAGGAATAGGATAGGACAGATGAATGCATGGCTGAGTAGCTGGTGCAGGGACAGGGATCCAGATTTTTGGATGATTGGGATATTTTCTGAGGCAGAGGTGACCTGTACAAGAGTGTTGGGTTGCACCTGAACTGGAAGGGGAGCAATATACTGGCAGGGAGATTTGTTTGAGCTACTCAGGAAGATTTAAACCAGTTTGGCAGTGGGGTGGGGCACTAAACAATATTGAGACAAAAGAGAAGGTTGAGGCTAAATAAAAACTGAAAAAACTGCGGATGCTGCAATCAGGAACAAAAACAGAGTTGCTTGAAAAGCTCAACAGGTCTGGAAGCATCTGTGAAGAAAAAAATCAGAGTTAACATTTCGGGTCAATTGACCCTTCCTCACTTCTGGAGAAGGTTGAGGCTCGTGCAGAAGTCAAAGAGGGCAGGTTGAGTAGACCAGGCAAGCAAGAGCACAGCAAGGAACAAGAGAAGGCTAATGAATTAAACTGCGTTTACTTCAATAAGAGAGGCCTGACAGTTAAAGCAGATAAACTCAGGGCATAGAGAGAAACATGGGACTGGGATATGATAGCTATGACAGAAAGATGATGAGGGAGAAACAGGACTGACAGCTCAATGCTCCATAAAACATACTATAGAAAGGATGGGTGGTGGGGCACAAGAATGGAGGATGAGTAGTTATTTTTTAGTTAGTGAAAACATCATGGCAGTACTTAACAAGGATATTACTGAGGGATCATCCAGTGAATCTATATACATAGAACTGAGGAATAAGAGAGGCATGATTACTTTGATGGGATTGTATTATAGGCCCCCCAGTAGTCAGTGGGCAATTGAGGGGCAAATGTGTTGGGAGATCATAGATAGCTGTAAGAATAGTAGATCATAGAAACCTTACAGTGTGGAAGCAGGTCATTCAACCCATTGAGCATCCCACCCAGACCCACTCCCTGCCCTATTCCTGTATTTCCTATGGCTAATTTACCTAAACAGTACATCCCTGAACACTGTGGGCAATTTAGCATGGCCAATGCACCTAACCTGCACATGTTTGGATTATGGGAGGAAACCAGAGCACCTGGAGTAAACCCATGCAGACATGGGAAGTATGTGCAAACTCCGCACAGACAGTCAACCGAGGCTGGAATCAAACCCAGGTCCCAGGTGCTGTGAGGCAGCAGTGTTAACCACTGTGCCACCCCCTGTTATAATAATAGGGGATTTCACCTTTCTAAACATAGACTGAGACTGCCATAGTGTTAAGGGACACTTGGCAGGTGGGAGACTTTCAAAAGTGAGATAACAAAAATTCAGGGCCAATATGTTCCTGTTAGTGTGTAGAGCAAGTTTGGCATGAGTAGAGAACACTGGGTGGCTCGAGATATTAAGGCTTTGGTCAAGGAAAAGAAGGAGATATATGTCAGGTATAGGCAGCTAGATCAAGTGAATCCCTTGAGGGGTATACGGACACTTGAGGGAAATCAGGAGGGGAAAAAGGGGACATGTGATAGCTTTGTCAAAAAAGCGATTCTAAAGAATATTAAGGGTAAAAGAGTAACATGGGAGAGAATAAGGCTCTTTAAAGATCAACGAGGTCATCTATGTGTGGAGCCACAAGAGATGGGTGAGATCCTAAACAACGAGTTTAGGATCATCACTATTACCATGGAGAAGGACATGGAAGCTAGGGAACTCAGGATAATAAATTGTGATGTCTTAAAAAGAGTCCACATTACAGAAGAGGAGACCTGGAGGTCTTCAAACATTTAAAGGTAGATAAATCCCTGGGACCTGACCAAGTGTATCCCAGGATATTGTTGGAAGCTAGGGAAGAAATTACAGAGACCCTACCAGAGATCTTTGTATCATCAACAGCCATGGGTGAGGTGCTGGAAGATTGGAGGTTGGCTAATGTTATGCCATTATTTAAGAAATCAGCAAGGAAATATCAGGGAACTATAGGCAGGTGAACCAAATGTTAACGGTGGGTAAGTTTTTGGAGGGAATTCCGATCTACATGCATTTGGAAAGGCAAGAACTAATTAGGGATAGCTAGCATGGCTTTATGCGTGGGGAATCATGTATCACAAATTTGAATGAGCTTTTTGAAGAGGTTACCAAGAAGATAGATAAGACAGAGCAGTAGACATTATCTACGTGGACTTTAGCAAGACCTTCCACAAGGTTCTGTGTAGTAGACTGATTAGGAAGGTTAATAAGGTTAGATTACATAGGACCCAGGGAGAGCTAGCCAGTTGGATATAGAGAGGGTAGTCGTTGAGGATTGTTGCTGAGATTGGAGACCTGTCATGGGCAATGTGCCACAAGGATTGCTGCTTGGTCCACTGCTTTTCCTCATTTATACAAATGATTTGGGTGAGAATATAGGAGGCATGGTTAGTAAGTTTGTGGATGACACCAAAATTGGTGATCTAGTGGACAGTGAAGAAGGTTATCAAAGAGTATAACAGGATCTTGATTATTTGGGCCAGTGAGCCAAGGCATGGCAGAAGGAGTTTAATTCAGATAAATACGAGGTGTTGAATTTTGGCAAGACAAACCAGGGCAGGACTTACACAGTTAATGGTAGGGCCCTGTTGTCGACCAGAGAGATCCAGGGGAGCAGTACATATTTCCTTGAAAGTAGTGTCACATGTAGACTGGGTGTGAAGAAAGTGTTTGGCACACTTGCCTTCATCAGTCAGAGCATTGAGTACAGGAGTTGGAATGTCATGTTACAGCTGTACAAGATATTGGTAAGACTACATTTGGACTGCTGTGTACAATTCTGATCACCCTGCTAAAGGAAGAATGTTATTAAACTGGAAAGGGAGCAAAAAAATTTGCAAGGATGCAAAGACTGAGGCTGGAATATTTGAGTTATAAGGAGGATAGGCCGGGATGTTTTTCCTGGTGCATAGGAAACTGAGGGATGACATTATAGAATGCCTACGGTGTGAAAGCAGGTCATTCAGCCCATTGAGTTCACACTGCCCTGCCAAACAGCATCCCACCCAGACCTATCCCATCCCTGTAACCATGCATTTCCCATAGCTAATCCATCTAGTCTGCACATCCCTGGACACGATGGGCAATTTAACATGGCCAATCCACCTAACTTGCACACCTTTGGACTGTAGGAGGAAAGCAGAGCACCCAGAGGAAATCCCTACAGACACAGGGAGAATGTGCAAGCTCCATACAGACAGTAACTCAAGCCTGGAATCAAACCCAGGTCCCTGGAGTTATGAGGTAGCAGTGCTAATCATTAAGTCAGCATGTCACAATCTTATAGAGATTTACTAAATCATGAGGGGCATAGATAAGGTGAATAGTCAAGGTCTTTTCCCCAGAGTAGGGGAGTTCAAAATTAGAGGGCATAGATTTAAGGTGAGAGGGAAAAGATTTAAAAGGAACCTGAGGGGCAACTTTTTCACACAGAGGGTGGTGCATATATGGAATGGTCTACCAGATGAAGAGGTAGTGGCAAGTACAATCACAACATTTAGACAGATACATGGATAAGAAAGGTTTAGAAGAATATGGACTAAATCATAGAATCCCTGCAGTGTGGAGGTAGTCCATTCAGCGCATACCAACCCTCCGAACAACATCCTACCCAGACCCACCCCTTACCCTATCCCTGCATTTCCCACCCTAGACGCTATGGGCAATTTAGCATAGCCGATCAACCTAACTTGCACATCTTTGGACTGTAGGAGGAAACCAGAGCACCCAGAGGAAACCCTTACATACACGGGGAGAATGTGCAAACTCCCCACAGATAGTTGCCCAAGGCTGGAATCAAAGCTAGGTCGTTGGTGCTATGAGGCAACAGTTCTAACCACTGTGCTTCCCCAATGCAGGCAAATAGGACTCATTCAGTTTCAGAAATTTGGCCAGCATTGACAAGTTGGGCTGAAGGACCTGTTTCCATGATGTATGATTCTATGATTTATATTAACAGGAAAGAACTGGATAGATAAACATAAAATATTCCTATAGTTAGGAATTCTAGAATGAGGGCCAAAGTCTCAGAATCAGGGTCAAAATGTTCAGGAGAGATGTTAGGAAGCACTTCTTCACACAAAGGGTTTTAGTGATTCAGAACTCTGTTCCACAACAGCAGTGGATGCTGAATCGGTTTTAAAGTTGAAATCTGAGATAGATAAATGTTTGTTAAGCAAAGGCATTAAGACATATGGGACAAAGTCCGGCATATGGAGTTTGACACAGATCAGACATGACTTCATTTAATGGTGGTACAGACTCGAGGGGTTGAATGGCCTATTCTTGTTCCTACATTCCTAAATGAGAGTTTCTTTTTCCCTTAATTACATGGTGGCTTAGTGGTTAGCACTGCTACCTCACAGCACTAGGAACCCAGGTTTGATTCCACTCTCAGATGACTGTGTAGAATTTATATGTACTTCCAGTGTCTGTGTGGGTTTTCTGTAGGTGCTCTCTTTTCCTCCCACAGTCCAAAGAAGTGCAGGAGGTGGATTGAACATGCTAATATTGCCCATAATGCCCAGGGATGTGTAGGTTAGGTACATGGATAGGTTAGGCAGGGTGAGTCTGAGGAAGATACTCTTCAGAAGGTTGGTGCAGAATCGATGCCTGAATGGCTTGCTTCCGCACAGTCGTGATTCTATGATTCTTTTACACTTCGCTAATAGCCGCTGTCAGGAACCGCTGTCTCTGGCAGAGCTGCTGATAAACTGTCATTTGCCACATAATCCGACCCTTTTGTAGCGTCTTCATGAGAGGGACAGGAGGAAATTAACATGGAACAGGAATCAATGGATGCTGAAAAACAGGAAACTATTAAAACATTACAATAAGGATTGAATTGATAGTGTCTGTGTGATCAGATTTTCTCGATTTCCTAATATCTGATGTTGAGGACATGATAAAATGGGAAACTAAAAACAAAAGCAAATGATGGAACTTAGAGTTCAGGACAAGATTTAAACCCAACTTTTTATTTGCTATCCCAAATTTTGTAGTCTGGGTCAGCATTAAGTTTTCTAATCCGTACTACGTTCAAGGTTACTTGGACTGATATTTAGAGCTCCATGTTCCAAATGTGGGAGATGGTGTCTTTAGCGTGAGAAAGGACACCAGATTATGTACCAATTAGCCTGAGAAGGAGGGTCTCAGTCAATCAAGGCCATCAATACTAAAGTCAGAAGATGCTAACCTCCACTCAGTGGCTGGCAGTTTCTGGATCCTAGAGATCATCTCTGGAAGCTCTGGTTGTATGGGCCTCAACAGTAATAAAACAAGTGTCTTGTTTTAGCACCCATGAGGCAGGGCATCCTTGGGAGAGGGACATCAGGTGGATCAGAAGCAAGGATAGGGACCTAGCCTTCGGTGACTACCACCCTGATCCTTGGGGCTCCAGATTGAGGCAAATGGAAGCACCACTGACCTGACGGACAGGCCACCATAGATTTCCAGTCAGGAGTCCTTTTTTGCATCTGTCAGCGTGGCATGCAATTGAGACAGTAGTCAGTCTAGGCACTAAGGTGGCCATTAATGACCACTTCAAAAGGCTTAGTTAGCAGCAACCATGGACCTTCTCACCCAGAAACTATTGTAATTGCTGAGGTGGTGAGAAAGGCTGAGTACTTCTCTGGAGCAATTTTCCTAACTATTTAAAATAAAACAAACAACTGTGCATGCTAAAGATCTGAAACACACAAAAACAGAAATTGCTAAAGTAACAGAAGGGAGAGATAAAGGGGTAGGCTGACAGGTGAGTGGATGATGGAATCAGGTGATAAGTGATTAGGTTAAGAGTAGGGTGGCAGTAGAGTGGAAGATGAGTACATCTTGTATGGAAGTATTTAAGCAACGGGACATTGGTTAGATTGGAGGATAATCATGGGGGTGAGTGTCTGGGCAGTCAGAGGGTGAAAGGAAGTAGTCCAGTGTGAGGAGATAGTCAGGAGATTGCGAGTGGAGAAACTTGGGTATGGGGTGTATCAGAGAGCTCACAATGTTATTTAGAGGATATAAACTTGCGAACAAATGAATTAGGTGTGGGGATAGGCCATTAAGTCCTTCAAATGAGATCTGCCATTTGATAAATCATGGCTAACTTATTTGTAACCTCAACTGTACTTTTCTGCCTTTCCCTGATAACCTTTGATCACTCCTCTTAGTCAAGAATCCATCCACCTCTGTCTCAAGTTATTCTATGGCCCTGCCTCCATTGTTCTCTGGAGTAGACAGTTTCAAAGATCCAAGGGTCTTTGAGAGAAAATTTCTCCTTGTCTCTATCTTAAACAGGTGATTCCTTAGCTTTAAACTATGTCCCTGAGTTCTCGACCCTCAAGGAAGGGGAAACATCCTTCAAGCAACCACTCTGTCAACTCCCCTCGGGATCTTCTATGACTCAATAAGGTCACCTTAAATTCCTAAAAATTCCATGGATACATGTATAATCTTTTAAATCTTTCCTCATAAGATAACCACACGATCCCATCTGTGTTCCCAACTATCAGCTGTGTCAGCCTTCCTTGAACTGGTTCTAATACTTCCACTTCCCTGTTTAAGGTGGAAAGTACTGTTCACAGTATTCCAAATGAGGTCTCATCATGCTCCATATAACAAAAACAAAACATCACAAATTTTACTTTCCATTTCTTTAAAAATAACAAAAATATTCCAAATTTGCCTTCCTAATCACTTGCTGTATCTGTACACTAACATTTTGTGATGCAAGTAACTTGACACCCAAATTCCTCTGCAACCCAGAGTTCTATAATCTCTCTATTTAAATAATATCTGCCTAAGTGAACAAATTTACATTTTCCCATCTGACAGATTTTTTGCCCACTCTGAACCTGTCTATATCCCTTTTCAGATGTATTATGTCCTCTTCATTACTTACTTTCCCACCTGTGTGTCATCAGCAAATAAGTAGATGCCCACACTGATCCCTGTGACACTCCTCTCATCACATCTTTTCACCTGAAATTCACTGTTTTATATCTGCTCTCTGCTTTTGTTAGTTAGCTGATCCTCTACCACACTGTGAGCTTTCTTTTATATTTTGGACATTTTGGACACTTTGTCCAATTGCTTCTAAAAATCTAAGTGGAGTACATTGACTAGTTCCCCTTAATCCATGTTGCTTCATGCTTCCCCAATAAACTCCATAGGTTTGCCAAGCATGACTTATTTTATATTAATCTACCTTGTTAATAAGCATGTTTTTAAAAAATAATTCCAAGGCAGTAAAATGGCAGAGACAGAATGGTACACTGTGCTTTAGACCAACGTTAGAATAATTAGACTCCTTCGCTGAATTCTGTTAATGATTTCAAAATGCTATGTGTACAATGATCAAGAATAAGTCTGAAGTATTAAATAAAATAATTTATACCTTATTTGGTTATGCTTGTGTGTATCAGATAAGTTTATGAGCTCCACTCAGGATGTGTACATGTCATCTGAAGTTTGTAATTGACTGAAAGATGATATCTCTGCTAACAGCCTACAGGTGAGTCAGGGTTTCAGCGTTAAAGGAGGGGTAAAGTTTTCAGAAAGGATTAGTCTGAAAAGAGTAACAGAGTTAATGTTTCGGCAACCTTTCATCGACCTATAACATTAACTCTTACTTCTCTCTCCATCGATACTGCCCAACTTATTATGTGTTTCCATCCTTTTTCATTTTAATTCCTGTACACTGCACTGTAGATGTGACTTCCACAATAATTTGTCTTTACGTAATGCCTTTAAATGGAGAACAATGTCCCAAGACTCTCAGGGAGCTGGAATTAGATAATAATAGACTTAGAGTCAAAGGAGGAGGAGATACTGGGGAAACATTTGACCACAAAAAGCAGGTGGCAAGTCTATTTTTATGTCTGAAAGCTAGCATTGTAAGGAAATTAACTGGATTTCAGATTTCGTCCACAGGGTGAATACTTAATTGATGTGGAGATGAGTCTCCTTTCCAATTAAAGATGGTGAGGTCAGAATGGAGGTAGGTTTCAGATATCCACGGTAGCTATTGCTATAAAGTTGGGTAGCGTATTCATGAATTGTAAGGCAGGAAGTTAGAATTTGTTGGTAAGAATGATCATACGGAAAAGACTGCCATGGTCCCATTAAGAGCTTGTGCTTTGTCTGTGCGTGGAAATTTATAAATGTAGATGCACAGAGAGTGCCCGAATGGAACAGCCAAACAGCACTTTTTTTTCCCAAGTCAACAAGTTTGAATTTGGCCAATTAATTTAAACAAAGCACCTAGATATAGAAAGCCAACCGAATTTAAATCTGATGGTATTTTATTATAAGAATTCTCAGGTGAAAATGGAGACCTCTGCAGGTTAGTGCAGAGGAGAAATAGGCGGACGTGCACCAGATCATTGTTTCCGGTAGCATACAGACAGGAAGTATTACGGGTGGCACATGAATTACCTGTAAGAGGTCATTTAGGAGTGAGGAAGACTTAGGCTAAAATACAAAAGCACCTCCATTGCCCAGATATGGTTGAATTTTGCCATACCTGTAAAATATGTCAAATGGTAGAAAAGTGATAGGAAGTAACAAAACTAATGCATTTGGACAGGGAACCAGAAAAACAGGTATTAGTTACTGTCCCTCAGAGTGAGGAATCAGAATCTGAATCATTTGATTTTGAAGTGCCTCAAAGTAAGTTAGATAATGAGGAAGTTCTTAGAAAATGGGATATGATAGTGAGCTTTCCAGCTCCTCTGATGCTGCTTGGCCTGCTGTGTTCATCCAGCTCTTGTAATCTCAGACTGAATTAAAATGCTTGTTGCAGAAATATGTGGACATATTTGGGAATAGAATGGGGAGGACTAGTGCTATAATGCATGTGGCTGAAGTAGGGAATGCTGTTCTGATAAAACAACACCCCTACAGGTTTAATCATTTTGTAGCTACACAGGTACAGAAGGAAGTGGAAGTGATGCTGCAAGAAGATTTCATCAAGCCAAGTCAAAGTGAATGGAGTTCACTGTTCTTGTTAGTTCCAAAGCCTGATGATACTCAACAGTTCTGCATGGATTATACAAATGTCAATGCCGTAACTAAATCACTCATACACAATTCCAAGGCTGGAGGACTGTGTGGAAAAAGTTGGACAAACCATTTATATCACCAAGTTGGACTTACTCCAATGTTACTAGCAAGTGCCCTTGTCAGAGACAGCAAAAGAAGTTTCTGCATTTGTGATACCAAATGGGCTGTATCAATTTAAAGTAATGCCCTTTGGTATGAAGAACGCACCAGCCACATTTCAAAGACTTATGAATAGAGTTGTGGCAGGATTGACTAATTGTGCCATCTATATTGATGACCTAGTGATCTTTAGCCATTTGTCGAAAGACCACATGGTGCATTTGGCACAGCGCTTTGGAAGACTACAGGAGACAAAACTGGTTATAAACTTAGCAAAAACTAAATTCACAAAGGCAGAAGTGACGTCCTGAGTAAACCTTACCAACAGAGATAAACCCTTTGTAAAGACAAAGGCCATCAAGGAATTTCCAAGACAATCCGCAAAGAAAGAGGTGCTTTGATTTTTGGGACTGAGCTGATTCTACTGGAAGTGTGTGCTGAACTTTAGTAGCGTGATGGTACCACTGACGGATTTGCTAAAGAAGAACACGAAATTTCAGTGAACAGAACAATGCCAGGAGGTATTTGAGAATTTAAAAGCCATACTAACCACCACACCAGTTTTAGCTACACCAAATTTTTCGAAACCCTTTAAAGTCACTATCGATGCCAGCAGTATAGGGGTTGGAACTGTGTTGATGCAGAAGGATGATGGTGAAATTGAAAGGCCAATTGGATATTTTTCAAAGAAACTTAGTACTCATCAGAGAAAATACTCCACTATTAAAAAAGAATTATTGCGTTTGATACTGGCATTTTAAGATTTATGTTTTAAGATTATGTTTTATGTTATATTTTAAGATACAATGTTTTAAGATTTATGTTATGAACAATATTTCAGAGATGGTTGTGTATACAGACCACAACACTCTCACTGCTTGGGAAAAATTTAAGGACAAAAATATGAGGCTATTTCATTAGAGACTTATGTTACAGGCTTTTAACTTACATTTTGTACATGTTGCAAGACGGAAAAATGTTGTTGCAGATGCGTTACCATGGGTTTAAAGAAAATGTGTAGACAAGATAGAACCAGTATGGTCCAATGTTTTATATATTTAGAATTAGTATGAAAGGTATAACTTTACAGTGCTGAACTATGTATTTCATGGCAATAGTGTTAAGATTTAGAAAAAAAAATGAAACCATCTTTCTTTTCTTAAGGGGGGAGGTGTTACAGAGTTGGGTAGAGTATGAATTGGAAGGCAGGAAGTTCGAATTTGTTAGTAAAAATGATCGTGGCGAAAAGAGTGCCATGGTCCCTTTAAGAGCTTGTGCTTTTTCTGCGCTTGGAAGTTTATAAATGCAGGTGCACAGAAAATGCCCGAATGGAAACATTTTGTATAGAACAGCCAAGCAGCATTTTTTTCCAAGACAACAAGGTTGAATTTGACCAATTAATTTAATGAAGCACCTAGGTACAGAAAGGCAATTGAGTTTAAATCTGATGGTGTTGACAACCTGAAACCAATCATATTATAAGAATTTGATTATGTCATTTACAGGTACATAAGACAAGGGCATTTGTAAAATTGGGGAGCGCCAACAGCCATCTGAAACAGAGAGCCATCCACCACCTACCAGATTTAGCACCATTCAGCTCTCAGACAAAGCCCATCTAATTAAACAAAGGTACCATGGTATTTTAGCTCAAAGTCCTCATTAAAGAAATCATAGAGATAAGACATTCCTGACAGCAGAATTAGCGGAAGAAAGGCATTTGTGAATAGACAGGAGACAACAGAACATTCCAGAAGACAGTCTGTGTGAACTTGGAGACATTAAGTTTTAATTTATTGCTTCTTATTAATTGGGTTTATATTAGTGGGACTTGTTTTTATTTAAACAGCATTCCAGTAGAATAGTTTAGTCAGGGAGTAGTTAGTAGAAAGGGGGAAATTGTTCAGTTTGTTAGTATCTCTTTTAATTTGTTCATTGTTAAGGTAAAATAAGTAAATTGTTACTTGTTATTTTTAAAGTGGATCAGGAATTTTATTTCCTTTAACCACTTTTTTAATAGATAACAAGGGAAAAGATGAGCTTCTCTGGGTGTTTTGGGGGTAATTTTAGAGGGGAACTGCTACTCCTATCATAACAGATTGAGGCTTGTGTTTTAGTTTAGTTATCAGAGGAGTCCGGCTATTCCCCCTCTGTAACACCATCACAACATTGTCCCAAGGGACGGCTTGTGCCAAGCCTTCCACTACAGTGCTAAAGGGAAATGAGATACCCAGGGAAGTGGAGATCTGACACCCATGAGAGGGAGGAAAGCGATCCTCCTCATGAGGAGTGGCAGTAGGAGGCCACCTCATTTTATAAAGAAAATACCGTTCTGTTCAGCATCATGTACCTCCACCTCTAATTCCTATCCCTCTCTCATGTCCTGTTTCTTCCCAATGAACTGTCTCCATCTACGAAGTGCACAACTCTCTAGAGATCTGCATTATGGGGAACGCCACAGACTGCCACAACAACCAACATTGTTGTAGAAATGTGTTGCAGAGTACCACCAGCCCATCCAGGCACAGTATTCAATGACCTTTGATCTTGCGATGTCCAATCAGTTGTGAATCTATGGTGTTGTTTC
The DNA here is from genome assembly GCF_021869965.1 of Rhincodon typus. Classification (NCBI taxonomy): domain Eukaryota; kingdom Metazoa; phylum Chordata; class Chondrichthyes; order Orectolobiformes; family Rhincodontidae; genus Rhincodon; species Rhincodon typus. The sequence continues at coordinate 43,994,938 of NC_063334.1, forward strand.
ATCTGTCACCAGGATAATGCACTGGCGTACAGCCCACCTGTGAAATATCACAGAAGTCTGCACTGCCCACTTTACCATGTGCTTAGAGAGTTGCAGTCTCTTTTGGCACTGGCTTTCTGTCAATTAATGAACGCTTCAGATCTGTCTGCAAATCTTGCGCTCAGGGTAGCGTCTTCTCTTTTGTGCCCCTCATTCTTGACCTCTGGTGTCCTGATGTCCTGCACTCTGCCTTCCTGTATAGGCTCCTCATCTCCAATGACCTCAATTTCTGGAGATGTTGCACCAATTTCCAACTTCAACCTTAGTAGCACACAAGTGAAGTTCACACAGCCTGTGCATTCCCCTGACACCCATATCAGGATTGTTGATGATTCATTGAACTGGGCAACTTCTTAATGTTTGGCTCCTCCCTTGATCTGTGATGGGCTGTTGCTACTTTAAAGCCAATGCTTGTAAAAACCATTGAAGACTTACCATTTTAACCATTTCTCATCTCAACAATTCACCCTCACCTTACTCTTTGCCTGTCTTCAGCTGAATAGATTGACGCAGCTCAGGACACCCCTGAGAACAGACCAAACGAATACAGAATTAGGTTTTTAATAAGCTATTAGCCATTTTAACTGGCCTGTACAGGAGTGGATGTAGGGGTAGCTCAGATGCCCATATCCTGTCCCTGCCTTCAGGAAAATCAACAGCACTGGAAATGAACAAATTATTAACAGATTATCTTGGTTTGAAGGTAAGCTTCAATGAAGGGAGAAGCTGGGATAGACACGGCAGGATTTAAGAAGAGAACTGCAAAGTGTGGGGTGAATAAATTGAAACCACAGTTGCAAATGGTGGAGGCAAAAGATAGTGATTAGTCAAAAGTTGAGTCAGTGTAGTACAATTCCATATGTCTTGTATAATTGAGGAAGTTGGATATTTAACGAACAATAAACACTGACATGAATATAACCCATTCAGACATGCTCTTCCCTGCAGCCAGTCAGATTCATTCAGTTTCCTTTAGCCTTGTAGAGGAGTTTATAATCACAATTAAAATTTCTAAGACACCAGACTGTTTTGAAATGTATCTCAGCTTTAAAATCCAATTATGCAATAACTTGAAGTTATAAAGGTAACACATTCACATTTGCATTACTTGCTTCTGGTTACTTAAGTTCTAGGGATTCAAAGGTTATCCAGGATAGATGGGAATGTGGAGTTGAAGCAACAATCAGATCAACTACAATCTTATTGATGGGGGAACAGTCTCAAGGAGCTAAGTGACCTTCTCCTGCTTTGGTGGAGCATAAGCTGCACCAGAAATTTTGGTGAGTCTAATATTGATACTCCCGATGAGCTACACGTGCCAGAAATGTCTCTGACTTGGAGAATTCTCAATAAGCATGGAGTTTAAAGCCCAAACCAATTTATAAAGAGGTAGCCATTTTCACTACTGTTCTGGAGATAGTAGGAACTGCAGATGCTGGAGAATCTGAGATAACAAGGTGTAGAGCTGAATGAACACAGCAGGCCAAGCAGCATCAGAGGAGAAGGAAGGCTGATGTTTCGGGCCTAGACCCTTCTTCAGAAATTCTTCTGTTGGGTCAAAATCCTAGAAACCACCCCTCCAGGGGCATTATAGATTTATAAGTGGATTTCAGCAGTTCAAGAAAGCAGCTTGCCACCACCTTCTCAAGGGCAAACAGGAATGGCAATAAGTGCTAGTCAACCAACAAATTCCACATCCTGTGATCAAACAAAGTAATAAAAAACTGGTTTTATATTTCACAAAAATGCTCATTCCCCAAACAGAAACAGAATGACAAGTGCCAGAATCTCATTTTTAAAGAGATGTGTGTTCAGGTCAGATTCTGATCTTTTAATAGAAACCAATTATGATTTAGACAGTTCCTTAGTGCGGATATGTAACAAAAGATCAAAACATTGACAGAAAACTACAAAATGAAAATGGAAACTTATCAAATTTATATTAAAGTGTCATTCCTTAGGGCGATGATGCTCCTGCAGTGCCACTGATTACAAAAGGCCTATTCAGTGCCAGCGGTCTCTGCATGCTCCCTTTCCATGGACACTTGAGCATGACTTGACCATGCTAGCAAACAGATACTGCCTTTTCCCAGTACATATTGGTATCCAGCTTGGCCAGGCCCAGTAATAGGCCCATGGGGAGGTACACAGATCTGCCTGCCCTTCTCCACATAAGCGCCCAAAGATCAGGATCACTGTGCGGCTGTGACGTCAACATTTAAAAGCAGTCCGTCAAAATAACCAGAGATAACAAGGTGTAGAGCTGGATGAACACAGCAGGCCAAGCAGCATCAGAGGAGCAGGTAGGCTGACGTTTTGGGCCTAAACCCTTCTTCAGAAATGGGGATCCACAACCTGAACTCATAATTCTACTCAGCTTTATTGGACACTAAAAACCGTAAGTACAGTAAACTTACTGGTGCCTACCACCCAAAACGGGCTTCCTCCACCTCCCAAATCCCCAACCCTACCCAGGACCTTCCCCACAATGTGCCCGCCGCCATTGGCCATGTGGCCACTGTCGGAGCACCCACGGATGACGCCCCCATTTCTGAAGAAGGATCTAGGCCCGAAGCGTCAGCCTTCCTGCTCCTCTGATGCTGCTTGGCCTGCTGTGTTCATCCAGCTCTACACCTTGTTATCTCAGATTCTCCAGCATCTGCAGTTCCTACTACCTCAAAATAACCAAATAGGGCTTGCAAACAAAGCCAATCTAAATGAACTTGAAATTCTGGTCAGATTCCTCAAATATTGAGTTTTCCTTGGAATTCAAGTGGGTATGCAACGTAAAGTTTCACAAATCCATTACTTTTCTCGAAATCTTAGAGGCAACCCTAAATTGGCGTTATTATTCCTGAAGTACAAATTCATTTCCCTCTAAGTGCCTTGTGGTGTATGCTTCCAATGCTGGACACTATCAACATTGAAAGGACAAAGTTTTGATTTCCCTTCAGTCAGCATTTAGATTTACTGTAAAATGTAGACCCAGAAATTCCAATCAGGGTCAGAAATCCTAGTTCCAACCCTGATTAGATTTAGAAAAATTCACTTTTCTTTACATATCTTCTGTGCTGGACCCTCCTGGACAAGGGCTTCCATGTTACAAATTTGTCCATGAATCCTTCAAACAAACACCCTGGATTAAGAGAGAGAGGTAAGTATTACATGACAAGAAAGTGGGTCGCACAGCTGTTACTTTTGGTGCAGGTGGGGAGGTAACTCAAGTGAGTTTGTAACACAAAAGCCATGAAGGGTTAGTGATGCTGGGGATTGGCATGAGTGACAGTGAATGAGGGAAGATATTACAAGCAACAGTGAGAGTGGTTGAAAATGAGCTTTCATGGGAAGTGATTACAGTGAAAGAGATAGAGTGAGTGTGAGATATTACAGAGAGGATGGTGGCACTTAAGCTGTTGGAGTCAGTTTCTTGCTACATTGCTGGGCCTTCACAGAGTCATAGAGCTGTACAGCATGGAAACAGACCCTTCGGTCCAACTTTTCCATGCTGACCAAATTAATCTAGTCCTATTTGCCAGCATTTAGCCCATATCCCTCTAAACCTTTCCTATTCATAAACCCATCTAGATACGTTTTAAATGTTGTAATTGTACCAACCTCCATTACTTCCTCTGGAAGCTCATTCCATACATTCATGACCCTCTGCTTGAAAAATTTCCACTTGTATCCCTTTAAATCTTTTCTCTCTCACCTTAAATGTATGACCTCTCTAGTTTTGGACTCCTCTACCCTGTGGAAAAGACTGTGGCTATTCACCCTATCTATGCTCCTCATGATTTTATAAACTTTTATAATGTCACCCCTCAGCCTCAAGGGAAAATAGCCCCAGTCTATTCAGCCTATCTCTTTAGCTCTAACCCTCCAACACTGGCAACATTCTTATAAATCTTTTCTGAACCCTTTCAAGTTTCACAACACCCTTCCTGTAGCAGGGAATCCCGAACTGAACACAGTATTCCAAAAGTGGCTAACCAATGTCCCATACAACCATAGAATCCCTACAGTGTGCAAACAGGCTATTCAGCCCAACAACTCCACACCAACACTCCAAAGAACATCCTACCCAGACCCATCCCCCTAACATACCTAACCTACACATTGCTGAACACTATGGGCAATTTAGCATGGCCAATCCACCTAACTTGCACATCTTTATACTTTGGGAGGGAACTGGAGGACCTATCAGAAACCCATGCAGACACAGGGAGATTGTGCATACTCCACACAGATAGTCACCTGAGGGTGGAATTGAACCCGGGTCCCTTGCGCAGTGAGGCAGCAGTGCTAACCACTGAGCGACCATGCTGCCCTGGACCTCCCAACTCCTATACTCAATGCACTGACGAATAAAGGCAAGCGTACCAAACACCTTCTTCCTCAGTATCCTGTCTATCTGCATCTCTACTTTCAGGGTATTATGAACCTGCACTCCAAGGTCTCTTTGTTCAGCAACACTCCTCAGGACCTTACTATTAAGTGTATAAGTGATTTGCCTTTCCAAAATGCAGCACCTCACATTTATCTAAGTCAAAATCCAACTGCCAATCCTTGGCCTACAAACCCATCTGATCGAGGTCCTATTGTACTCTGAGGTAATCTTCTTTGCTGTCCACTTCACCATGAATTTTGGTGTCATCTGCAAACTTACAAACCATAATTCCTATGTTCAAGTTCAAAACATTTATATAAATAACAAAAACCACCGTTCCTTGTGGCACACCGCTGGTCACAGGCTTCCAGTCCGATAAGCCACCTCCACCACCACCTTCAGATGACTGAGACTACACTGACCTGGGAGGTAACCGCTTTGTCTGGCGTTGTGGCCTCCAATGCCATTTCTGAGCAAAGAAGACATCCCACCTCTAAATATCCCATCTACCACTACCAATTTCCCCTTATTTTCTATGTCCAGGGAAAATGTCAAGAACCTTGCAGGGCAGCTCCAGACTGACGCTTCTTGTCTGGGTGCACAACTTTTGGCAGATATCCAGTCAGAGTTAAATTGCTCAAAGAACAGTCATGATAAGGTGGGCATGGAATCAGACTTAAGGGACACGATGTGGCAGGGTAGGTAGTTAATGAGGTAACTTTATTATGATAAATGAGAAAACTCAGGACACTTCATGATGCGGATTCCTCCAAAAAACTCGAAGGAATCCGCGCTTGGTGAAACAAACATAGCCCAATTAATCTGTTAACAAATAAATTTGTGGCGAGTTTCAAATCACTTTTTCTCCCTTTCCAATTTAAAATCTGTACTAACACTTTAATGAATGATTTTAAAATGTTTATGTACTAGTTAGGCAAAAAACATCCAAGAGTTTGCTATAAAATCATGCTGATCATGCTGACTACCATATAAACCTAGCATAACATTCACCAACTACATTAGTGCAGTTTAACCTGGAGGTCAAGGAGTTGCCCTTCTCCCTTAAAAGTGATGCTACACCCCGGTTTCACTGAGACACTGAGCAGTGAATTACATGGAAAGATATGGAACTGCTGCACTTACATGATACTATTTGAATTCATTATTCCAATGTAAGTATATTATTAATAGCATAACAAGTCTCATTAGTTGCTAAACATCCATTCTGACATGAAAAACTAACTTTTAAAAGTGGGGAGTCTCATCCATTGAGAATTTAATTATTTTTTGGAAAGAAAAAGAAAACTAGAAGGACTGAGACATCACACTTTTGCATTCTGGATGTGGAGTTCACAGTCAGCACGGGTGTGAAAGGCATCATGGAAGACCATCCCTGGTGACAAGCAGGAGGAAGAGCATCCAACCAGAGGGTGCTGAGACAT
>NC_063334.1:44000815-44026996 GCF_021869965.1 Rhincodon typus
GCGTGGGTGTGAAAGGCATCACGGAAGACCATTCTCGGTGACAAGCAAGAGGAAGAGCGTCCAACCAGAGGTTGCTGAGGCATTGCTCGTTTGCATCCTGGGAGTGGACTTCACAGTCAGCACGGGTGTGAAGGGCATCGTGAAGGATGTGGTGTTAAGGGATGGTCAGCCCCAAACATTATATTACTGTAGTGAAAACAACAAATGCTGGTAATCACAGTAGTTCAGGCAGCATCCATGGAGAGAGAACAAGCTTACATTCCGGGTCTACCTCAGAATCATTACTGTCATGTTTCCATCACTCCTTCCTCCTCTACTCAAATTAAAAAGGAGGAGAGGCAATGTTCGGAGGAGACAGAGCATCATGAGAGGAAGGTCGGCAGCAAGATTTCCAGTGAGTAAAGGAGCGTAAGCCTAAACAGCTCCTGGAAACTGTTGTTGGTGAGTGACAGATAAGTTTTGAGAAATTGTTTACAGAGCAGAGAGCACCAACAGCTTCAATTCAGTATTAATTATTGTAACGATTAATTAAAGTAAAGGGATAGGACATGGCAGGAGAGGTCCAAATTGCAGTCTGCTCCTCCTAGGTGCATTTCCAACACCCGTGACCTGCATGTGTGCAAGAAGTGTCTCTAGTTGCAGCTCCTTGATGCCCGAGTTTTGGAGTTGAAGAGGCGTCTGAGGGCACTGCGGAGCATTCAAGAGGTGGAGAGTATCGTGGATAGCATGCACAGAAAGGTGGTCACGCTGCAGATTCAGACTCCATCGGCAAGAAGGGAACGTGTGACCATCAGGCAGAGCACGAGGGCTAAGCAGGCATTGCAAGAATCTCCTGTGGCTATTCCTCTGCAAAACAGATATGCCGTTTTTGATACTGTTGAGAGGAATGGACCCTCAGGGGATAACAATAGCAGTCTGGTTGGCTCTGCTGCAGAGGGATAGGAGAAATAGGCATAGACATGCTACAGTTATAGCGGATTCAATCTTAAGGGGGATAGATAAACATTTCTGTGGCAGCAAATGACAGTCCAGGATGGCCTGTTGCCTCCATGGCACTAGGGTCCTGGATGTCTCGGAGTGGTTGCAGGACGTTCTGAATGGGGAGGGTGAACAACCGGTGGTCGTGGTATACATTGTACTAATAACGTAGGTAAAAAAAAGGGGTGAGGTCCTAAAAGCAGAATATAGAGAATTAGGAAGAAACTTGAAATGTAGGACCTCAAAGGTATTTATTTCATGATTACTACCTTTTCCACAGGCTAGTCAGAGTAGAAACCGCATATAGGATGGACACGTGGCTGAAAAGATAATGTGAGGGGGATGGTTTCAGATTTGTGGGATATTGGGATTGGTTCTGGGGAAGGTGGGACCTGTATAAACTGGTTATTATTAAACTAGATTACACCTAGGCAGGACCGGGATTGATGTCCTTGGGGGTCTATTTGGCAGAGTGGTTGGGGGGGATTTAAACTAGTGTGGCAGAGGGCTAGGAACCAGAGGAGCAGGGCAGGAGATGCAAAAATTGAGGGATAGATAGAAACCAAGGTGAACATGACTAAGAACAGGCAGGGAATTGCTGCTCAAAAGAGCATGGGAGGTAGACTTAAATGAGTGTGTTTCAATGTGAGAAGTATTATCGGCAAGGTAGATGAACTTAGAGTGTTGGTTAGTACTTGGAACTATGATAGTATTGTGATTACAGAGACTTGGCTGAAAGAGAGACAGGACTGGCAGCTGAATGTCCCAGGATTAAGATGTTTCAGATATGATAGAAGGGGTGTAAGAGAGGTAGGGAAGTTTCATTTCTGATAAAGGAGTACCTCATAGTTGTACTGAGGGAGGATACATAGAGGACTTGTGCAATGAGGCAATATGGGTAGAATTCAGGAATAGGAAAGGCGAAATCACAGTGCTGGGGATTGTGGGAGGTGAGAGAATAATTTGCTGGAAGATCGACAAACATCTTTGTATCCTCTTTAGCCACAGATGAGGTCCCAGAGGACTGGAGAATAGCCAGTGTAGCCCCATTATTTAAGAAGGGTAGCAGAGATAATCTAGGTAATTACAAGCCTGTGATCCTCATGTTGGTGGTAGGGAAATCATTGGAAAAGATTCTCAGGAACAAGATCTATATGCATTTAGAAGCAAATGGACTTATTAGCGAAAAACAGCTTGGTTTTGTGCAGGGGAGGTTGTGCCTTACTAACTTAATCAAGTTTTTTCAGGAGGTGACAAAGATGATTGATGAGGGAAAAGTGATTGATGTGGTCTACATTGACTACAATAAAGCCTTTTACAAGGTCCTTCTTGGCAGACTAGTGACGTCACATGGTATCAGGGAGGAGCTAGCAAGATGGATACAGAACTGAATTTGCATAGGAGACAGAGGTAGCGGTGGAAGGATGCTTTTCAGAATGGAGGGTTGTGACTAGAGATATTCCACAGAGACCAATGCTGGAACCTCTGTCGTTCGTGGCCTACATAAATGATTTAGAGAAAAATGTGGCTGATCTAATTAGTAAGTTTGCAGACATTACAAAGATTGGTGGAGGTTCAGTTAGTGAGGAGGATTGACAGGATACAGCAGGATATACATCAGTTGGAGGCATGGGCAGAAAAATGTCAGATGGAGTCTAATCTGGAAAAATAGGAGCTGGTGCATTTTGGAGGGTCAAGTACAGGTGGAAATCATACAGTGAATGGCAGAACCCATAGGAATATTGATATGCAAAGGGATCTGGGTGTGCAGGTCCTCAAATGACTGAAGGTGGCAGCACAGGTAGATAAGGCAGTAAAAAGGCCAATGACATGCTTGCCTTCATTGGAAAGGCAAATTATGTCACTGTTTAATAGGACTTTAGTTAGACCACACTTGGAATATGCATACAGTTCTGGTCACCACACTAGCAGAAGGGTATGGATGCTTTGGAGCGGGTACAGAAAAGGTTTATCAGGATGTTGCCTGGTATGGGAAATTCTAGCTATGAAGAAAGGTTGGATAGACTAGGTTGGTTTTCACTGGAACTCAGGAGGTTGAGGGGTGACCTGATAGAAGGTTATCAGGTTATGAATGGCATGGATAGGTGGAAAGTATGAGGCTTTTTCCCAGGTCGGAGGTGTCAATTACTAGGGGACACAGGTTCAGTGCAGAGCCGGGGCGGGGTGTAGTTTAAAAGAGATGTATGAGGCAGGTTTTTAACACAAAGGGTGGTGAGTGCCTAGAATGTGCTGCCAGAGGAGGTTGTGGAAGCAGACACAATAGCGGCATTCAAAAAGTACCTGAATTAATACATGAATAGGAAGGGACTGGAGGAATATAGATCCTGTAAGTGAAGACAGTTTTAGTATGGAAGGACAAAATGTGTTAGCGCAGGTTTAGAGGGCCGAAGGACCTGTTCCAGTGATGTACTGTTAATATTCTTTCTTTTAAAAGTCACCATGTTTCTTTAGATTTTTATTTATATTTTTTTCTCTCTTATTCCTATCTTTCTTTTCCTATCTTTAACTTATTTTCTGTAACTGATTTGACAATTAAGAAAATGTCAAATTTACGCATCCTAGTTCAGAATCTGTATCTCTCAAAGGTTATTCATTTTGATTGATTAAAGAGATACACAGGTGTTTACCCTGTTCCATGTGCCCTCAATTCCCTGTGGAAAGGGCCATGGTGCAGTGAATTTCCAATCACAACAAGTTCCAGTGCAAAAGCTTATAAACAGGATAATCCTAATTTGTGAAAAATGGCTGTTGCCATTTATTTAATGTTGACTGCAAAATTCAGGCCAATTAATGTTAGGATACTCAGTATTTGAAGGTTAAACTCAAACTTTCTTCCAACTCTGTTGCTGTCAATATTGATTGTGACAGAATATTGGATTTTTCAATGAGGCCTTTGTGTTCTCCAGCCTGAAGCAATTCATTAGCAATGTGATGGAATGATAAAACTAAATGACTTTTACAGAGGTCATATTGTTCAAGAACATTGTTTCCCCCACATAACATTGACTATTAATACCGCACAGCACTTTGCTTTTCCTGTGTTTGTTATCTGAATGTGCACTGAATTGATTGCCCATAATTTTCAAGGGTCACTCATTCGGATGATTATTCTAAATGCACATCACAATTCTAGCCTTGTGTCAAACTCGTACATAATGTACCAGCTCAGGTTTAAAGGGATATGCTATTTTATGCAAGTAACTAATGATGATAGCAAATGTAGTTTTAACCATTATAAAGCATCCAAACTTATTCTAACCATTTTTCAACATTTTTTTAACACTGTGAAGGAGGACGAGCAAGAGATTGAGAAGTTACAACTGCCAAGCAAAAAAGACTTAAAAAAAACTTATCCTGCTTTCGATAAACTTTCCATTCCATTCTCCCAGTATTTCCATCTTTGTTGCCCCTTTTCTAATGATACCATCTTCCATGTAATTGTTTCCAACATGTCTTCCCCTTTTTCTCTTTTCCTCAATCTAAGAATTCCCCCAATCTGTTTGAGAGAGCCCTTAGCCGTGTCCGACCCATTTACCACCAGTTGCTCCTCCTCCCTTTTTGGCAACAACATAATAACCTTTATATTCCAGCCTCCTTCAATTCTGAAAAAGAGCCATATCAGATTCAAAACATTTAGCTCTATTTCTCTCTCCATCACTGCTGGCAGACCTACTGAGTTTCTCCACGACTTTCTGTCTTTGTTTCAGATCGCCAGCATCTACAGTACTTTCCTTTTATTACAAAACAATTGTAGACAAAAGTTGGATTTTCTGACACTTAAAGGGAATATGAAGAATTGGCCCTAATTTGAAATATTTAACCTAAATATTTAATAAAGCAGATGGGAAGGCATACCCATCTTGGTACTGTAGGGTGGTGTGCAAGTCTGGAAGATAAAGCTGGGTGATGGTTGAATAGGTTGGGGAATTTTGTGGGTTAAATGGGTTAATTGGTGGTGGTTGGTGGGTTGAATGGGCAGGTTGGGATGGATAAGAGATGGCAGTGGGGATGGGTTGAGGGTGGATAGAGTCAGTGGTCATACCTAGCACAATGCAAGATGTTTACGGTTGTTGGAGGTCAGTCATCTCAGCTCCAAGATGTCAGGGTAGTGTCCTAGGCTCTACCATCTTCAGCTGCTTCATCAATGATACCCCCCGTCATAAGGTCAGAAGTGGGATGTTTACTGACAATTGCACACAGTTCAGTACCATTCACGACTCTTCTGATACTGGAGCAGCATATGCCTACATGCAACAAATCCTGGACAACCTCCAGCCGTAGACCAATTAAATGACAAGCAACATTCATGTCACTTAAGTGCCAGGCAAAGACCATCTTGAACAAAGAGAATTTAAACATATTCTCTTCATGTTCAATAGCGTGACTATTGGTGAATCTCCCATCATCAACATCCTGATGTAATCTTTGACCAGAAACTAGAGTGGGTTGATGCCATTTAAATACTGTGTCCAATGAAACAGATTGGAGACTGAGAATTCTGTGATGATTAACTCACTTTCTGACTTTCCTAAACCTGTCCACAATCTACAAGGCACAAGTTAGGGTCTGATGAAATACCCACTATGGCCAGGATGAGTATAGATCCATCAACACTCAAGAAGCTCAATGCTATTAAGGAAGAAGAAGCCCATTTGATTAGAGCCCCATCTAGGATTTTAAACATCCACTTTGTCCATGACTGCCGTATATCTCCAAGACACACTGCAAACCTGTGATCCCTGCCACTAGAGGGTAAAAGGAAAGAGACACATGGGAACACTGCCACCTGTGAGTTTGCCTCCAAATCATGTACTATCCTGACTGGAACTATGTGACCAGTTCTTTGGGTCTGGAATAAACTACCTGGAAATGTGGTGGAGGCAGGTTCAATTGAGGCATTCAAGGGAAATGGATGATTATTTGGATAGAAATAATGTGCAAGGACGTGGGGGAAAAGCAGTAGATTAGCACCAGGTAATGGTGCTCATTTGAAGAGCCAGAGTAGGACTGAGTGGCCTCCTAAACCATAAAAATTCTGTGATTCTTCACCATCCCTGCGTAATTAGAGTTAGACAACAAATGCTGACCTTTCCATGACACTCAAAATCCATGATCAAATTTTAAAACTTCTCGTTGAATATTCGTTATATTTGTCATCTGATAGGGCTTGGCAGTGATGCCTGAGACCAAATTTAACTAAGGAACAGGTGATGGATAAGTATTATCTTAAGGATAATTGAATGAGAACTCTGCGTGTGTGTGTGTGTGTGTGTGTGTGTGTGTGTGTGTGTGTGTGTGTGTGTCTCTATATGTAATTATGGGTAACAAGGAAGCAATGGTATTGGAATTGATATGTGAACTGGAAATAAAACAGATTAGAACATTGAAATCTCTGTCTAACCAACATTGTAACCTCTGTTATTGAGCAAACTTTAAACAATGACAGCTAAAGCAAAGTCATGTTGCAGTCTGCAGATTTGGTATTCATAGCTTCATCAAAACCACAGAACATCATATTCTTATGCAATCATCCAAGTAGTTGTGGTTTATCGTAAACCCAGTTTTAAACTATATTGCATAATCTTCCTAAATCTACTTTGGCACATGAATTATTTTCTTTATGTTTTATATGTTTTCATCGTGTAGTTTTTTTCATTTATAGTTTAATATGTTAGTATCATTGATATAGGTATTTCAACAAAAATCTTTTGATTGGCAATTCAATTTGAAAAATAGATAAGAATGAATGAACATATCAATTAGGAGCAGTAGAAAATCACTCAGCCTCTCAAACCCACTTCACCATTCAATAAGATCAGGGCTGATCTGACTTTTTCATCAACTCCACTTTCCCCTGCATCTCGCTACTTTTTAGCTTCTTTGTTAGTCAAGAGACCATCTTTCTCTGCCTTAAAAATATCCAATAACCATGTCTCCACTCAACCTGTTGGTTGAAAACTGTCAGCATGACAATGGTCACCTTAATTTCTCTGCTCCACTTGCCCATTCAAAACTATCTCCCTCTGAACTGACTGCACTCCATGCTCTCAGATCCAACCCTGACTTTGTAATTTAGCCGGAGACAAGGGTGGTGCTATTGTTGTCTGGTGGACTGACTTCTACATTGTGGAGGCTGAGCGCCAGCTCTCAGACACCTCTTCCAACTCACCCGGACTATGACCCCACCATTAAACACCAGGCTATTGTGCCCACAATGGTTACCAATCTCATTTCGTCTGCTGATCTCCGCTCTGTGCCTCCAAGCTCATAGTCGCCCATCCTGCATAGTCTGCTTCTATCTCCTTCCCAAAATCCACAAACAGGATTGCCTGGGGAGACCCATTGTTTCTGCCTGCTCCTGCCCAACAGAACTCATTTCTTCCTATCTTGACTTGATTTTTTTCTCCCTTGTCCAGTCCCTTCCCACTTACATCTGTGATTCTTCTGATGTTTTAAGTCGGTTTCAGAATTTTCAGTTTGCAGACTCCAGCCACCTCCTCTTCCATGCTTCAGGATGGCCTCAGGGCGGCCTCAGGGCTGTTTGCTTCCTTCTGGAAGAAAGGCCTGAACAGTCCCTATCTACCATCACTGTCCTCCACCTGGCCAAGCTCGTCCTCACTTTGAACAAGTTCTACTTTAACTCCTTTCACTTTCTTCAGGTCAAAGGTGTGGCCATGGGTAACCGCATGCGCTCCCATTATGCCTGTCTCATTGTGGGGCATATCCTTGTTTCAGTCTCTACTCACGCCCTCACTCACAACTCCTTCTCTGGTATATCAATGACATCGTTGGTGCTACTTCCCTCTCTCATCTGGAATTGAAAAGGTTTATCACTTCCACTTCCAATTCCCATCCTACTCTCACCTTCATCTGGTTCATCTCTGGCTCCTCCCTTTCCTTCCTCAACATCTCTGTTTCCAGGATAGGCTGGCCACCAATATCCACTTCACACCCACCAATTCCCACAGTTACCTGGACCATACATCCTCACACCCATCTTCCTGTAAAGACTCTACTCCATTCTCCCAAGTTTTCCATCTCTGTCGCATCTGTTTCAATGATGCCAGCTTCTGCAAAGGGGCTTCCGGAATACCAATCTTCTTTCTGAACTGAGGATTCCCACCAACTACTAACTGAGATTTCTGCCACCTCCATCGCCAGACACAAATTCCACTCCCTTCCCTTGTCAGCGTACTGTAGGGATCGTTCCCCCGGGTCTCTCAATACCTCCTCACACCCTCACAGCACCTTCCCATGCAATTACAGAAGGTGCAACACCTGCCCATTTATTTCCTCTCTCTTCACTGTGCAAGGCTCCAGACACACCTTCCAGGTGAAGCCATGATTTACCAATCAAGTTGGTCTACTATATTCTCGTCTACTGTAATGTACTGCTCACAATGTGATCTGCTCTACATTTAGGGAGACAAAACGTAGATTGGGCAACTGCTGTGCAGAATACCTACTTTCTTTCTGCAAAAATAACACTGACCTTCCTGTTGTCTGCCACTTCAAATCACCATTATGTTCCCTGGCCAACATCTCTGTCTCAGGCTTGCTGCAGTGCTCCAGTGAAACTCAGTGCAAGCTGGAAGAACAGTAACTCATTTTCCGCTTGGGGACCCTGCAACCTTCAGGACCTAATATCAAGTTCAATAATCGTACATCATAAGAATCTTCTCCCGTGTCCTTACTCCAAACCCCACACACCAGGCCTTGTCATCGCATGAGTTGTGACTACAAACAACTCATTGTCAGCCAATAATGGTCCCAATTAGCATTCGCCCATATTGATCCTTAACTGTTCCTTCGTACGCCCAACTGTTTTTCTCTGTCTCTGGGCTCTATCTCCATCTATCATGTACTTTTACCCCTTATCCTACTCCATCTTCAGCATGTATACCAACTCTTTCCTTGTTAAAATCACTTCTGAAAGAGGGTCATTAAACCCGAAATGTTAACTTTGCTTTCTCTCCACAGATGCTACCAGACCTGCTGAGGTTTTCCAGCAATTTCTGTTTTTAATCTGATTTCCAGCATCTGCAGTTTTTTGTTTCTTTTTGTTTAGAGGTACACAGGGTCATCCTGAAAGGCCAGCTAAACTCTCCTTTGGAAGTCAGCAGCTTTCTTCTAGACAAGCAGCAATCACTGGCATAACATCCCCTAAGAGCTGCAGGGCAGGCAAAGACACAAGCAAGATAAGCCCTGATGCACAAGGATGATTAATTTCACTTTGTTGTGTAATGCAGAAGGCTTCTAATTTATATATTGGTTTTGGGATGTAAATTTTGTATTAGTTTTTTATTTCCACATTGCAACCAAGGGGACAATACAATGATCAATGACAGAGGGAAGGAAAGGAGGTGAATGATGAACTGGGATGGAGGTTACTGATATGGTACTTGAATTATTTCTTCATAATGTAGTGAAGGATGAATCATGCAACCACAGATTTGGAGATCTAAGGGCACTTCCAGTGAAGTACAGGCTTTGCAAATATTGTTTCACACTTCCTGTGGTCTCCCTAACACATTCTCAGTGAGGCATGACTCTCAACTGATGTGCGCAGGCCAGTTATGTCATCAGCAGATAGCCTCTGATGCCTAGTAACTACCCTTTGGTTTTTAGTATTGGCATGGCAGATTGCCATTGAGTGAAGGTATAAAGCCAAGTTACTGCTAGGTTACTAGCCATTGATGCACATGCTGGATACATGTTGGCTGCATGTTGAGGGAGTTGAATCCCTTTTGGTTGTGGTACACAATAAAGTTGAACGTGCATGCTACAAAGCAAGAAGCAGTGCAGTCAATGAATGTCACCTGCACTCATGGACAAACACTCATTTTCATTCTGCATGTCACTGTCAATAGAGCATGGAATTATCTTCCCAACTTGTAAGGTGCTGTTGATATCTCCAGCAGCAGAATTATAAAAGTTGTAGATCTGGTCTCTTTCATAGCCACTGTCAACACCATCCTGACCCTGCTCTGAGGCTAAACTAGCAGTAGCTGCCAGTTTTCCATGAGGCACTCCTTAGTGAAGGACATTACCAAGGGTCAGCTAAGCCCTGAATACCTGAACAGATGTGGTCTTGTGCTTGAAGCTGATCTCCACCTCCTCTCTCTACTGTCAGCTTTTAGATAGAACATAGAACATTGAACTGTACACCACAGGAACGGGCCCTTTGGTCCACAATGTTGTGCCGGACATCACAACAAATTAAACTAAATCCTTCTGCCTGCCCTTAATCCATATCCCTCCAATCCTTGCATATTCATCTGCTTATCTAAAAGTCTCTAAAATGTCTCTATCGGCCTCCACCACCACTGCTGGCAGTGCGTTCCAGACTCCTATCACCCTCTGTGTAAAAAACCTGCCCCTCACATCTCCTTTGAACTTGTCCCCTCTCACCTTAAGTGCATGCCCCTAGTATTAAACATTTCAACTCTGGAAAAACAGATTCTGACTGTCAACTCTATCTATGTATCTCATGATTTTATAGACTTCTATCATGTCTCTTTGCAGCCTCTGCCACTCCAGAGAAAACAACTTAAGTTCTTCTAGCCTCTCCTTACAGATCATGCTCTCTAATCCAGGCAGCATCTTAGGTAAACCTCTTCTGCACCATCTCCAAAGCCTCCATATCCTTCCTGTGATGTGGCAACCAGAATTGAATGCAAAACTTTAAGTGTGGCCTAACCAAAGTCTTATAAAGCTGCAACATGACACCTTGACTCTTGTACTCAATTCCCTGATCAATAAAGGCAAGCATGCCATACATCCTCTTTACCAACCTATCTACTTGCCTGGCCACTTTAAGGGAGCGATAGACTTGAATCCCAAGATCCCTCTGTACATCAATGCTGTTCAACGTTCTGCCATTAACTGTTCCTTAATGTTTGATCTCCCAAAGTACAGCACCTCATACTCATCTGGATTAAATTCCAATTAAACTTCAATGTGAGCTTTCTTCTTGTTCTCCCTGTCAAACTTGATTTCAGTTGGAATGCCTGCTGGTCTGTAAGCACCGTTATAGTCACTAAAATGAACGCTCCATTCCAAGCTTGAATCAGATAGTAACAGCCAGAAGAAACTAATTAGCAAATAAACTGCATTTCATAGGTATTATATTAGAAATGTCGTCTGATTAATGCCATGAACAACCTGCTTTGCATGTTCCCTTTATGTGTTAAATCTAGATACTCCAAGCCATTTTCAACAATGGCATCCTGTGCACTTCATGTCAGAAATGTGCACAGATGTTAGTTTGGAAACCTAAGGTTGTTTGGAGTGCCCAATAAATTGGCTCCACCCAACCTAGTTTTACTGAAGGGTCTCTTACCTAGTTTCAGACAGCTTAATCACTAGTCTCGTCACAGTTAGCTCTTTGCACAGAGAAGAATGCTCTGGAAATATTAAGAATGGCTCTTGTGGTGCAATAGTATACTGAGAGGATGTTTCCCCTCATGAGAGAGACCAGAACCAGAGGGCATTGTCTCAGAATAAAGGCCAGCCAATTTAAGACTGAGATGAGGAGCAATTTCTTCTCTCCAAAATACAGTACCTCACACTTAACTGGAAACTCTGATTAAACTTAGAGGGTTGAACTCCTTTGGAACTCCTCACCACAGACAGCCAAGGGGACAGAATCCTTGTGTATATTTAAAGCTGAGATAGATAGATTCTTGATCAGTAGGAAAATCAGGAGTTACAATAAAATGCGGGAAAGTCGATGTGAGAAATGTCACACCAGCTTTGAGCCTATAAATAGTGGAGCAGGCTTATGGGGCTGAAGGGCCGACTCTCGTTCCTATTTCTTATGGTGCTAATAATGGCTTATGTATCCTTACCTTTGAGCCAAGTTCTGTCTGGGTTCGAGTCTGACCTGGTCTAGATGTGTGATTACAAATTGAGCAGGCAGGAACTTCTCCCACTTAATTTGCATGCTGCAGTAAGTCATTGTTCCCAATTATGTCTTTCCTGTTCAAAATTTGAAACTTTATCAATGGTATCAAAGATATATTGCTATTGGAAAGTTGCCTAAGGGCAGACCCTTGAGCAAAAACATATAAATTCAAGAATAAAATTGATCCGTTCAATGTTCTGAAAAAATGAACGCCTTAATTCTTGTTAAATCATTAATAGAATTTACCAGAATATTTATTTTTACTCATTCATGTGATGTGGGTGTCGCTGTGCTGGGCCAGCATTTGTTGCCCATCCCTCAATGCCTTTGAATTGAGCAGCTTGCATTTCAGGCCATTTCAGAGGGCAATTAAGTGTCAGTCACAATGCTGTGGGCTTGGAGTCATGTGTAGGCCAGACCAGGTAAGAATGGCTATTTTGCTTCCCTAGACAGCATTAGTAAACCAGTTGAGCTTTTATGATGCTCAACAGTCTTCATTTGAGATAGTAGGAACTGCATATGCTGGAGAATCCGAGACAACAAGGTGCAGTTCTGGATGAACACAGCAGGCCAAGCAGCATCACAGGAGCAGAAAGGCTGACGTTTCGAGCCTAGACCCTTCATCAGAAATGGGGGAGGGGAAGGGGGTTCTGAAATAAATAAGGAGAGAGGGGGAGGCGGATAGAAGATGGATAGAGGAGAAGATAGGTGGAGAGGAAACAGACAGGTCGAAGAGGTGGGGATGGAGCCAGTAAAGGTGAGTGTAGGTGGGGAGTTAGGGAGGGGATAGGTCAGATCAGGGAGGACGGACAGGTCAAGGGGGCAGGATGAGATTAGTAGGTAGGAGATGGGGGTGCGGCTTGAGGTGGGAGGAGGGGATAGGTAGGAGGAAGAACAGGTTAGGGAGGCGGGGACGAGCTGGGCTGGTTTTGGGATGCGGTAGGGGGAGGGGAGATTTTGAAGCTTGTGAAATCCACATTGGTACCATTGGGCTGCAGGGTTCCCAAGCGGAATATGAGTTGCTGTTCCTGCAACCTTCGGGTGGCATCATTGTGGCACTGCCGGAGGCCCAGGATGGACATGTCGTCTGAGGAATGGGAGGGGGAGTTGAAATGGTTCGCGACTGAGAGGTGCAGTTGTTTATTGCGAACCGAGCGTAGGTGTTCTGCAAAGCGGTCCCCGAGCCTCCGCTTGGTTTCCCCGATGTAGAGGAGACCACAACGGATACAGCGGATGCAGTATACCACATTGGCAGATGTGCAGGTGAACATCTGCTTCATGTAGAAAGTCTTCTTGGGGCCTGGAATGGGGGTGAGGGAGGAGGTATGGGGGCAGGTGTAGCACTTCCTGCGGTTGTAGGGAAAAGTGCCGGGTGTGGTGGGGCTGGAGGGGAGTGTGGAGCGGACAAGGGAGTCATGGAGAGAGTGGTCCCTCCGGAAAGCAGGTAAGGGTGGGGAGGGAAAGATGTCTTTGGTGGTTGACTTTGGATTCCAGATTTTTAGTGAATTTAAATTCCACTATTTGCTGTTGAACATAGGTCCCCGTTGTATCTAGATTACAATTATAATTCAGTTGCCTGTTTGCTGTGATGTTTGTTGATATTACTGAATTGGTTGTGCCCTGAAGCCTTATATATATACGCATACGGTGATGACATCTTACAAAATTTCCTCAGTAAAGTTGTCTCTCACATGAAAGCAGACAAGATTGCTTATTGGGTCAATGCAACACTTCAGCATTCATCTTAAGTATCCTTTCCTACAGATGTCAGGAGTCTTTTTAAAGAATGGTAAACTAATGCCTAATAAAAGTTGCTTTAGAAATCAGTCATGCAAAATAGGCCTGGTCATCTTAAAGATCATACGGTTAAACATCAAACCTGTTGATCCTTTTGTCTCATTCAACTGTTAAACCAGATAATAAAGAATTCTTTTGAAATTTCTTTCTACCTGCACTACTAAATCATGTCAATCTGTTACGTTAAGTAAATACCCACACATTTGTAAAATTCCTCAGGCAATAGTATACAGAACAACAGAAAACTTGTGATGAATAACAGATGTGTCTGTGGCCCAGAACGAACAAGTCATCACTTGCACATGCACAGATCCTAATTTAGCAAGAATCCTCACAGCTGTAATTTATCCTTTAGGACCATGTGCTATTCTATATCAGTGCATATCTTTTTTGTTTTGTCTATGTGAAATTTTATGGAACATGTGCTAGAAACCTCGATAACATGAAACAGTGAATGAATGAGACCAGGATGGTAATCACGATGAGTATGGGGCTAGGCTCTCTGATAGAACTTCTCTGGTGTATATTCTCAATCTCCAGGAATTGCAGATTCAACACACACTATAAAGAATACTATTTCATCAAATCTCCCCATCTTGTTCCGTGGGCTGTAGTCTACCACATACATAAACTTTCCTTTCTTCCACTTCTGTGATCCTTCTGCTGAAGTCCAAGATTTTTTCCAAAGCCATGAAGCCTGTTGAAGCTCATGATTCTCCATGCTGTAAAATGTTACCAATGTGCTGTCTTTCTTTATTTTCCCTTAGATGCCCAGCCTGACTTTTTTGTCTTTCTCTATCAGATTGGACATTTATAGAAGCTTATAAGACTTATCTGTGTAGTTAAACTGTAATTTAGGAAGTAAGCAAGAATCTTGCAGCAGAAATTTTATCAATGAAAACATGACACTAAACTACATATATTGATATTAAGATAGGTGGACAAAAGCTTAGTTAAAGAGATGACTTTTACACAAGATCTTAAGGGAAGAGGGTGAGACCAGGCACAGGATATTTGAAAAAGGAATTCCAGACTTTCAGGCATAGATGGTTGAAGAAATGTTACCTATGGTTGGGTGAAGGTAATGGTGGGAGTCTTGTGTAATAATGACACGTCAGCTTTAATCATGTAATAGGAGTTTTATTCAATGCTTTAAAATGTCTGCTCCTTCATGGTTATAGCAGTTAGCCTACAGGTCTTTTTCAAAGTGACTACACTCAGGCATAGGTAATCAAACATAGAGAAATGTTACAATCAATTGGAAAGTATAATCAAGCCCCACTACTCTGCAAAGTGTTACAAGTGTGTAAGTACCTGATTTATCTGACCTGACTGCTATTCAGGATAAAAGCAATTCACACCAGGATTCAACATCACCAAGACAATTGTTGCAAATGTAATTATTATTTAACAAATGGCTGAGAAAAATAAAGTATCACAAATCTGGAACTATGAAATTTAGACTATACCTCTTTAACACCTTAAATATACACCCACTAATTCATGAGTAAAACAAACGGAAGGCAGATGGTTGGACACAAATGTTATTGGCGGAAAATAGTGACAGGAAGAACAAAATTAGAAGCAGTTCAGAGAAGGTTTCCTTGTCTCATACCTGGAATAGGCAGTTTCTCTTCTGGGGAAAGGCTAGACAGGATAGCTTAAAAATCACCTCTTTAACTAAGCTTTTGTCTACCTATCTTAATATCAATACATGTAGTTTAGCATCAAGTTTTAGTTGATAACATTCTTGCTAAATGATTCTTGCTTATTTCCTAAATTAAAGGTGAACTCCAAAATGATTGAGAAAGCTTAGAAGAGTAATAGGTGACTTGATTGAAGTAAATGAGATCCTAATGAAGTCTCTGTAACCCTCTTCCTGAAAAGGAGGTGGAAGTGCAGACTTTGAATACTTTTAGGTCAAAGGTAGACAGATTCTTGAGAAACAAGCAAATAAAAGATCATCAAAGTCCACCTTACTAACACCTAGGGGTTAGTGCCAAAATTGGGAGAGCTGTCTCATAGACTAAAAGCTGAAAGAGCTGCAGATGCTGTAAATTAGGAACAAAAACAGAAGTTGCTGAGAAAGCTCAGAACTGAGGAAGGGTTACCAGATCTGAAATGCTAACTCTGATTTTTCTTCACAGATGCTGACAGACCTGTTGAGCTTTTCCAGCAACATTTGTTTTTGTGTCTTATAGACTAATCAAGTTCAGAAGTCACATGACACCAGGTTATAACCCAACCAGTTTATTTGAAATTACAAGCTTTCGGAGCGCTGCTCCTTTGTCAGGTGAAGTGACAGCCTGAAATAGTCAACCCAGGGAATCATACCCTGCAGGCAACATACCAGACACCACCATCCCAGTGCCAGGGCAGACCTAGAAGAGGTGGTGACACATAGGTATACAGTTGAGAAGGAGATACCCTGGGAGTCCTCACCATTGACTCTGGACCCTATGAAGTCTCGTGATTTCAGATTAAAAATGAGCAATAAAATCTCATGCCAATCACCATGTACCATCCTCCCTCCGCTTGAACATTTGAACAACACTTGGAGGAAACACCGAGGGTGGCAAAGGTATGGGGAATTTCAAAGTCCATCTCCAAGAACAGCTTGACAGCAGCACCAATGTTGGAACTGGTTGGGCCCTAAATGACATAGCTGCTGGTCTGGGTGTGTGGCAGGTGGTGAGGGAACGAACAAGACAGAAAAACATATTCAACCTTATCCGTATAAATCTGCTGGCTGCAGATGCCTTTGTCCATGACAATATCTGTAAGAGTGACCAATGCATAGACCTTATGGAGATGAAGTCCTACCTTCACAGTAAAAATACCTTCCATCGTGTTGCGTGGCACAATCACTGTGCTAAATAGGACACATTTTGAACAGATCTAGCAATTCAAGACTGGGCATCCATGAGGCATTGCGGGTCACCAACAACAGCATAAACCTACTACAGCCCAATCTGAAACATCTTGGCCCAACATTTCCCGACTTAACTATTACCATCAAGACAGGGGATCACCTCTGGTTCAATGAAGAGTGCAGGAGGGCATGCCAGGAGCAGCACCAGGCATACCTAAAAACAAGATTTCAACCTCACTTGTGAAGTGAAGGTGTCATGTGCATTGCTTCTCCAAAAGGTCATACAGGAGAAATGTTCTCTGAATTTTCACCCTTGATATAACCTGCTGGGCAGTGTTGTCCTCATCCTTTTGACCCCAGTCACTCTATTCTCTACTATTTCCTTGTTAACTTCTTCCACTGAAGATCGCTGTGAAAGTGTTTATGAACAAGCCAAAAGTAGTATAATGATATCTTCTCAGCAGTCAGTAGCTAACTTTCCAAAGTCAAAATAAAAAACCATAAGGAGCCAGAAGTCTACCAAAATCTGAGGTAACAACTCCGCAATTAATTGTACATGCTACCAATGTCCTTCATATAGCATGAGTGAAGACTCCTTTTAACCAGCAGTTCAATATCACTAAACATTCCACCAATGATCTTTTATTTACATAAATTATGTTATTCATTGCTTTAGGTAGTTCTGCCACACATCCTGGAAGACAATGGAAAATATTTAAATTCTGTACTCTAGGGGGCTGTGGGATCACAGTTGTTGAGTATGTTCAGAGATTGGTGGATTTCTAAATACCAATGGCATAAATGGATATGAGGAGATTGTGGGCAAAAATCATTCAAGTGGATGATCAGCCCTGAGAGTATTGAATGGTGGAGCAAGCTTGATGGGCTGAATGGTCTACTCCTGTTTTTATGTTGCTAACCCAATCTTAATGGATGAGGCACTTCCAAACTGTGACAAGCACATGCTTTCTCCTAATCACAATAGGCAGATGCCTGAGAAACTGGCTCAACCTGGTCACATTTCCAGGCCTTGCAACAGCCAGTACATGAATTTTATTTCTACAATACAATTCAGTTCAAGGAGTGACAAATTGGATAAAACCATCAAGATCCAACTTTTTGTGAAATGCTGGTTGTATAAATGTGTTTTTCTTTTTCTGAATTATGTATATTCATATAACAAATGGATGTCGAATGCTAGAATGTTTGGTTTTCAAAGCAATAAATATTAGGTAAAAAATATTTTGAACAATTTTGAGCATGTGGTGGCAAGCCTATTTGCAATCAATTAATAGCTTTGGGTCATAGGGTCTCTCACGTTGAAAAGACTGAGAAATTTAAGTGTTTTGTGTCCCAGATTTAATACATAATAGATCCCTCAAGGTTGCTACCCAAGTTGATACGGTTGTAAACAAGGCGTATGATGTGTTGGCTTTCATTGGCAGAGGAATTGAGTTTAAGAGCCGGGAGGCTATGCTGCAGCTCTATAAAACTCTGGTTAGACCACACTTGGAATATTGTGTTCAGTTCTGGTCAACTCATTATAGGAAAGATGTGGAAGCTTTAGAGAGGGTGCAAAGGAGATTTACCAAGATGCTGCCTGGACTGGAGGGCAGGTCTTATGAGGAAAGGTTGAGGGAGCCAGGGCTTTTTTCATTGGAGCAAAGAAGGATGAGAGGTGACTTGATAGAGGTGTACAAGATGATGAGAGGCATAGATAGAGTGGATAGTTAGAGATTTTTTCCCAGGGCGGAAATGACTATTACAAAGGAGCATAATTTTAAGGTGATTGGAGGAAGGTATGGGGGAGATGTCAGAGGTAGGATCTTCACAAAGAGAGTTGTGGGCTTGTGGAATGCGCTGCCGGCAGTGGTAGTGGAGTCAGATACTTTACAGACTTTTAAGCGACTCTTGGATAGGCACATGGAGGATAGTAAAATGTAGGGTATGCAGGGTAGATTGATCTTAGTAGGATAATAGGTCGGCACAACGTCATGGGCCGAAGGGCCTGTCCTGTTCTATGTTCTATGTTCGATAAGATTGTAAAACTCAAAAGCACTGTGCAGGCAAATTTACAAATGTTGGCATTTGTAGGTAAAGGTCTGTGTCAGAGGTACATACTTGGACACCTGTCACATTTGGAATATTCTTTTCAATTGTAAAGTTTTACAACATGTAGGAGTAGGAATTAATTGATGCATCTCTGAACCAAAAAGCCAATGAATGTACAACACTTGGTCCACAGATTTCACCTGCATTCTCATGGTGGGCATTGGTTTCTTTTCCATTACCAGCTGGCCCAAACACAAGCTTTGCTATCAGGTCATTTGACTTGCCCGCAGCTGCTTACAGCAGACCCTTTGATAAAGATGGTTAGTGACAGCAATTGCTGTAGACTTGAAAGAATTTGTGGTTTGAACCAAATTCTTGATATACAAAGATTTATTGTTTTATGTGTCATTCATTACATGTTGACGCAAGCCTGTCTACAACAAATACAAAGCCAATAGCTCAATCATTCCTAACTCCCAGTACAATGGGGGAGACAGTGATATATTGATAATGTCACCGGACTAGTAATTCAGACGCTCTGGAGACATGGGTTTAAATACCACCATAGCTGATTGAACTTAAATTCAACAGGGAAAGAAATCTGCCAAAGGACCTCTTGTGGCTCAGTGACAGTGTCCCTACCCCTGAACTGAGAGGTCTGAGCTCAAGTCTCACCTGCTCCAGTGGTGCGTAGTTACATCTCTGAAGTGTTGATTAGAAAACCAGCTAAAAAAATAAAGAACAAAAACAGAAGTTGCTGGAAAAGCTCAGCAGGTCTGGCAGTATCTATGAAGAAAAAATAAGAGTTAACATTTCGGGTCAGAGGAACACACTTCTTCACAGACGTTGCCAGACCTGTTGAGCTTTTCCAGCAACTTCTGTTTTTGTTCTTGATTTACAGCATCCACAGTTCTTTCAGTTTTCAAAAAATGAAGAAATCTGTCATCCCACCTCATCTAGCCTATATGGCAACGAATAGTTAAAGTAGTTCCTTGCCAAACACAACCAGATGTGCTTCTTCCGGACTTAAGGGGCTAGAAATGAAGCTGTAGCACAGGGTACAGCTAAACTGAGAAAGAATAATCGACTAAGGCACCAAATGTAGAGGTGAGGTAATTACTGGAAGAAAGATCAAGAGTTTTAAACTCCTCATCCATGCTAAACTACAATTATACCTGATCTCAGCAGACGCTTAAATCCTCATGCACCCATTTGATACTTTCATTTCAAAGCTCTGTCTCAGCAGCATCTCATCTTCCACCCATTTGAACAACTGTAAAATATTAGGATGGCAGAGATGTGATTGGATTGCAACTTCTTTTCTGAGTTAGTGTTCCACACTAGCTTTCTCAAGTTGAGATTTAAAAAGCACTTTCAATGCTAGGATAAATTGGGATTGTCATTCATGGGCAAGTACATGTCTCCAAATTTGTCTTTTCCAATTGGACATCCAATTTCAAAGTCATCCAAACCCCCTCACTCCCAAAATGTCAGTTGATTCAAAACTCTACAGCCGCTAACCTAAGATGCACCAAAATTCCATTCACCTATCTGCACCCGTGCTCAGCAATCTAGATGGTGTTCAATCCACCAATGTCTCAGTTTAAAATTCTCTTCAAACATTCAAGCTCCCCATGGTTTAGTCCTCTGTTCTGTCCATAACTCACCACAGCCTGTCCTGAGGCAGTTGTGATAGGGAATAACTTTTTTTTGCAGTCACTTTGCTGAACAGTGGCCAGGATACAAATTGTAGTTTGCAATGTGCAAGGTGCCCACCAGTCACTTTGAGACCATGAGAAAAATAAAGCTGATGAAAGCATCTGTGGCAACATCATAGCCATTTTGGAGTATCTGTGCATGGAAAATCATATTTATGTTGAATGTTAGTGTAAAACATGTGCCTTTATTGTTTTAGCACCTCGAGATCAGTCGCGTTTGTAATTGTAGGGACTGTACTTGCCGTTCATACTCAAAGCTACCTACAAACAGAAAACAGGATGAAGATAGCTGTTGAGGGGTGACAGTTTTGTACACATCATGTCCACTAGATTTATCATCCAGAGACCCATACTAATTCTGTAAGGATATGTGTTTTCAAATCTCACTGAAGCTGCTTGAAGTCAAGTTAAACTAATAAAGAATAAAGCTAGTCTCAGAAATGATAACCACAAACTTTTCTTTGTTTGAAATAAACTTATCTGGTTCGCTAATACACAGTAGGAAATGAAATCTGTCATCCTTATCTTAATCTGACCTAGTCTAAACCCACGGCGATATGTTGACTCTTAACTGCCCTCTGAAATGGCCTAGCAAGTCACTCCGATCTAGGGTAATTAAGAATGGGCCACAAATACTGGCTTTGCCAGTGGTGCTCATATCCAATGAAAGAACTTTAAAAAGATGATAAATGTGAAAGTGGGTGTTCCACAAGGAACAGTCCTGGATCACCATTATTAACAAATTGCTAAACAATTTAGATTTATGAATTGGAATTACAGTTTTTAATTTAAAAACAATATAAAATGGGGATATAATCAATAGAGAGCAGTATTTCAACATTATACAGAAATTACTTATAAACTTGCACAATGTGCATGTTGGTCGTTAATGAGCTATAATAATTGAAAGGGTGTATAAAACCCTTTATTCCTTCTTCGACCAGAGGAGACTTGAGTTCCTTTCTTTAAACTTTTATTCTTGCATGAATGGGAGATGTACACATCAAGAAAATGGTATGCAGCTCAAATCTTTTTTACAAAGATCTTTTTCATACAAATCTACAGATAACAAGTTTCCATTTGAAAACCTTTACCAATCCAAGAAATACGCATTTATTCATCCCTATCTTTATCCAACTGTGTTCACATAGTACACATGATGTTATTTTCTAATCATATTCAAACTAATACATGTGAATCATATCACTACATGTTCACATCTGTAATTGTTTGTAAACACCTGTGGTTACAGAAAACTTATACTGTTTATTTTTCCATATCAATAACTGTGAGATATTTTAGTAACGTCATTTAGATGTGCTTAAAGCTAAACAATGCATTTTAATCCACAGATGGGAAACTTGAGTTGAAATTTCAAAAATAGTCTTTAAAACAGATACTAAAGCAACTTAAATACACAGCCAATGGCTCACCTCAATTTGTATTACTGACATACCAAATACTTAGAGCAATAACATCACTCTTTGTTTCTAAGCAAAACTCATCAAAGGCAATAATTTCACTGGAGTTTGAAGGACTCAGACCTTGTGTTTTATTAGACCATTAGACCATAAGTCTTGGGAGCATAAGTCTTAGGAGCATAAATTAGGCCATTTGGCCCATTGAGTCTGCTCCACTACTCAATTATGGCTGATAAGTTTATCCAGCACATTCTCCCACTTTCTCCCCACAACCCTTAATCCTCTTGACAATCAAGAATCTGTCTATCAGTCTTAAAAAATACTCAACCACCTGGCCTCCACAGCCTTCTGTGGCAATGAATTCCATAGATTCACCACTCTCTGGTTGAAGAAATTTCTCCTTATTCCCATGGTAAAGAGTCTTCCCCTTATTCTAAGACTGTGCCCTTGGGTCCTAGTCTCTCCTGCCAATGGAAACATCTTCCCAATGTCCACTCTGTCCAAGTTGTTCTATATTCTATAAGTTTCAATTAGATTCTCCCTCATCCTTCTAAACTCCAACAAGTAGAGACCCAGAGTCCCCAAACGTTCGTCATATGTTCCTCTTTACCAGAATGCTGCCCAGACTGGAGGGCAGGTCTTACAAGGAAAGGTTGAGGGAGCTAGGGTTTTTTTCATTGGAGCAAAGAAGGATGAGAGGTGACTTGATAGAGGTGTACAAGATGATGAGAGACATAGATAGAGTGGATAGTCAGAGATTTTTTCCCAGGGCGGAAATGACTATTACGAGGGGGCATTATTTTAAAGTGATTGGGGGAAGGTATAGGGGAGATGTCAGAGGTAGGTTCTTCACACAAAGAGTGGTGGGCGTGTGGAATTCGCTGCCGGCAGTGGTAGTGGGGTCAGATACTTTAGAGACTTTTAAGCAACTCTTGGATAGGTACATGGAGGATAGTAAAATGTAGGGTATGCAGGGTAGATTGATTTTAGTAGGATATTCGGTCAGCACAACATCATGGGCCGAAGGGCCTGTACTGTGCTGTACTGTTCTATGTTCTATGTTCTATGTTCTATGTTCTATGTTCTATGTTCTATGTTAAGCCTTTCATTCCTGGGATCATTCTCGTGAACATCCACTGGACCTGCTGCAGGGCTAGTACATCCTTCGAGAGGTATGGGGCCCAAAATTACTCACAATACTCTAAATGTGGTCTGACCAGAGCTTTCTAAAGCCTCAGAAATACATCCCTGCTTTTATATTCTAGTCTTCTCGAAATAAATTTTAGAATTGTATTTATCTTCCTAACTACCAACTCAACCTGCAAGTTTACCTTGAAAGAATCCTGGACTAGCACTCCCAAGTCTTTTGCACTTCAGACTTCTGAAT
The DNA here is from genome assembly GCF_021869965.1 of Rhincodon typus. Taxonomy (NCBI): domain Eukaryota; kingdom Metazoa; phylum Chordata; class Chondrichthyes; order Orectolobiformes; family Rhincodontidae; genus Rhincodon; species Rhincodon typus. Next base: position 44,023,968 of record NC_063334.1, read on the forward strand.
TTTCTCCCCATTTAGAAAACTGTCTATACCTATATGCTTGCTACCAAACTGCATAACCTCACACTCTCCCACAATGTATTCCATCTGGCACTTCTTTGCCCACTCTAAACCTGTCTAAATCTTTCTGCAGCTTCTCTGCCTCCTCAATACTACCTGTCCCTCTACCTACCTTTGTATCATCTGCAAACTTAGCCAGAACACCCTCAGTTCCCTAACCGAGATCATTAATGTATAAAGTGAAAAGTTGTGGTCCCAACACTGGCCCTTGTGGAATGCAACTAGTCACTGCCTGCCATCCTGAGAAGGTCCCTTTCATTCCCACTCTCTGCTTTCTACCAGAGAGCCAATCTTCTATCCATGCTATTGCATTGCTTCTAACACCATGGGCCCTTATCTTACTCAGCAGCTTCCTGTGTGGTATCTTGTCAAAGGCCTTCTGGAAGTCCAAGCAGGTAACATCCATTGGCTCTCCTTCGTCTAATCTGCTCATTACCTCCTCAAGGAATTCCAACAGATTTGTCAGGCATGACATTCCTATGATGAAACCATGTTGACTTTGCCCTATTTTACCACGCACTTTCAAGTATTCAGAAATCTCATCCATCACAATGGACTCCCAAATCTTACCAATGACCAAGGTCAGACTGATTGGCCTGTAATTTCCCATCTTTTGCCTTATACCTTTCTTAAAGGGGGGTTGCATTAGCGATTTTCTAGTCCCCTGTAACCCTCCCTGACACCAGTGATTCCTGAAAGATCACCACTAATGCCTCCATTATCTCTTCAGCTATCTCCCTTAAAACTCTGGGATGTAGTCCATCTAGTCCAGGTGATTCATCCACCTTCAGACCTTTCCGTTTTTCTAGCACCTTCTCCTTGGTGATGGCCATCATACTCACCTCTGTCCCCCAACCTCTTTTGATTTTTGGGATGTTACTTGTGTCTTCCACCGTGAAGACTGACACAAAGGACTTATTCAGTTCCTCAGCCATTTCTTTGTTACCCAGTACTACTTCTCCAGCGTCATTTTCCAGCAGCCCAATGTCCACTTTTGCTTCTCTTTTGCCCTTATATATCTAAAGAAACTCTTGCAATTTTTTTTTAATATTACCAGCTAGCTTAGTCTCATATTTAATCTTCTCCTTCCTTATTTCTTTTTTAGTTGTCCTCTTTTGGACTTTGTATGCTTTCCAATTGTCTGGCTTCCTACTGCTCTTCGCCGCATTACATGCTTTCTCTTTTGCTTTTATGTCGTCCTGGAATTTCCTTGTTGCCTCATCTTCCCTTTAGTATGCTTCTTTCTCCTAGGGATGAATTTTTGCTGTGTCTCCCGAATTACTCCCAGAAACTCATGCCATTGCTGTTTCACTGTCTTTCCCTCTAGGCTCCTCTCCCAGTCAATTCTAGTCAACTCATCCCTCATGCCTCTATAAGTTTTTTTAATTGTAATTCCGTTACATCTGATTCCGCCTTCTCCCTCTCAAATTATACTGTAAATTCTACCATATTACAGTCACTATCTCCTATGGATCCCTTCACCTTAGGCACCCTTATCAAATCTGCCGCATTGCACAACACCAAATCCAGAATTGCCTGTTCCCTTTTGGGCTCCACCACAAGCTGCTTCAAATAGCCATCTCATAGACATACCACAAATTCCTTTTCTTGTGATCCACTGACAACCTGATTTTCCCAGTCCACCTGCATATTGAAATCCCCATGATCACTGTAACCTTGCCTTTCTTACACGCCTTTTCTATCTCCTGGTGTGTCATGTGCCCCAAATCCTGACTATTGTTTGGAGGCCTGTACATAATTCCAACTATGGTTTTACCTCGGTGGTTCCTCAACTCTACCCACACAGATTCTATACCATCTGAACTTACTTCATTTCTTGCCATTGATTTAATTTCATTTCTCACTAATAAGGCAACCCTACTCCCTCTGCCCACCCACGTGTCTTTTTGATGGGATGTATATCATTGGATATTTAGTTCCCAGTCCTGAACCCCTTGCAGCCACATCTGCGTGACACCCACCATATCAGAGCTGCCAATTTCGATCCGCACCACAAGCTCATTTACCTTATTTTGTATACTGCATGCATTCAAACACCTTCAGTCCTATATAGACCGTCCATCTTCTCATTGTCATTTATTTATCCAGTGTGCTTGAAGTTTGATACCTAGCCCTTTCCAACTACTCTGTCCTATTTTGTATGCTGGAGACTCTAATAACCTCTCCTGGGTTCTCTTTTCTTTTCATTTTTTTCATACTTTTCCATGCAGTTGAATCCACCCCCACAGATGTTAAACCTGCTGCTTTGTTTCCCATTGGCCATTATACTTCTTGGAGTTTTGCCTTTCCCTTCCCCCCCACTTTCTAGTTTAAAGACCTGTTGACCACCCTATTTACCCTTTTCACTGCAACATTGGTCCCAGCTCGGTTCAGGTGCAGACCGTCCCAACGGTACTGATGCCACTGCCCCACGAAAAGGAACTCCTCTTTCCTACACCACTGATGCATGTTTACTTCCCTTATTCTTATGTCCCTATGTCAATTTGCACATGGATCAGGCAGTAATCAGGAGATTATAATCCTTAAAGACCTATTCTTAAATTTAGTGCCTAGTTCCTGATAATCCCTAAACAGGTCCTTTTTCCAAGTCTTGTTGATGTTGTTTGCCCTGACGTGGACCAACCAGGACTGGACAACGGACCTGGAACAAGCCAATAACATTAGCCAACAGACCACAAGAGCCAGGAAAGACAGACCCTACAGGACAAGCTAGCCACACTTACCCACCAAAATGACAACAACAGAGCTGACATCTGGATAAGAAACCTCTCAGACAGGAAACTGACAGACACAGAAAAGGCCGTTCTCATTCGCGGACTTAACTATAACTACAGAGATGACAACAAAACAGAATTCCTAGCCACAAAAAAAAAAGTTGCTGGAAAAGTTCAGCAGGTCTGGCAGCATCTGTGAAGGAGAAAACAGAGTTAACGTTTTGGGTCACCGGACCC
>NC_063334.1:44031996-44270818 GCF_021869965.1 Rhincodon typus
AGCGGATGCAGTATACCACATTGGCAGATGTGCAGGTGAACATCTGCTTGATGTGGAAAGTCTTCTTGGGGCCTGGGATGGGGGTGAGGGAGGAGGTATGGGGGCAGGTGTAGCACTTCCTGCGGTTGCAGGGAAAAGTGCCGGGTGTGGTGGAGCTGGAGGGGAGTGTGGAGCAGACAAGGGAGTCACGGAGAGAGTTGTCCCTCCGGAAAGCAGATAAAGGTGGGGAGGGAAAGATGTCTTTGGTGGTGGGGTCGGATTGCAGATGGCGGAAGTGTCGGAGGATGATGCGTTGGATCCGGAGGTTGGTGGGGTGGTACGTGAGGACGAGGGGGATTCTTTTTTGGTTTTTATTGCGTGGACGGGGTGTGAGGGATGAGGTGCGGGAGATGTGGGAGACACGGTTGAGGGCGTTCTCGACCACCGAGGAGGGGAAGTTACGGTCCTTGAAAAACGAGGACAACTGAGATGTACGGGAGTGGAATGCCTCATCCTGGGAGCAGATGCGGCGGAGGCGAAGGAATTGGGAATAGGGGATAGCATTTTTGCAGGAAGGTGGGTGGGAGGAGGAGTATTCTAGGTAGCTGTGGGAGTCGGTGGGCTTGAAATGAATATCGGCTGCCTACTAGAGAAGGTCAGAGGTCAGGTAAGTTATATCTCTTTCCCAAAGCATCTGCACAATGATGGGATTGTGAATGGAATACTCTCCACTTACCTGGATGGGTACATCTCCAGCATTCTGAAAAAAGTGGTTCCCACTAGGATAAAGCAACCCAGTTGATCAACACACTATCTATTTGCTTAAACATTGACACCATCCACCACTGACACAAAATCCATGTTTGCAGTGCACACCAACTGCCAGATGTGTTGCTGCAATCTACTAATTCTTGTTCAGCATTACCTTTCAATCTTGTGGCTTACAATACCTAGAAGAACAAGGACAGCAGGTGCTTGGGCACAGTCCTCAAGACATACAGCATCTTGAATGGGACATATATCATTAATCCTTCATTAATGTTAATTATACATTAATCAGATGTTCAATTACGATCAGCATTTGACAACGCAAAATTCACATGAGCACATGATTGTTGGAGCAGGCTGAAACTGGTTGATTGAAGGTGCTCAACATATAATACGTGTCTCTACCCATAAAAACCAGAAAGTTTATAAATACTGGGCTCCCAGCCTGTACTTTACATCTGGGATGCCTGAGGTGTAACAATTGTTGCTTTGTGAAAATCTTGCAGCTCTCTCATTAACAAGATATGGAAGGATCTTCACTACGAGAACTGCAACGTTAAAAGATCCACCATCACATTCTCAACAACAAGTAGAGATAGGAAATAAAATATAATTTGTGCCACTAAAATCCATAGTTGAGAATTAATAATCTGAAACAGAATCACTTTTAAAATTCATAAATTTACCTCATGCTCTCCATAGTTCATATGGTCTGCAGAATGTGACTGCACAAGATATTTCTCATACACGGGAACATAGGATTAATGTTTTCTGTTGGATCATTTTTGCTGTATTGGATTTTCTTGCCAGATTGTACACACTCATTTGTAAAGGAATATGAGAGTGGTCTGTGACACCAGATGCAATGAAAATATCTGGCATTAAAGTACTTAACATTTGTCAAATTATAAACTGTCATTTTTTCTTTCCAAATTTCTCGAGCACTTCTGGCCTCAATTCCAGCAATCTCCTTGGACATAGACAATCAAGAAACATGGAATATCAATCCCAATGACAGTTTCTCTCTCATATCTAACTGGTTACCAAGGTTGACTTTGTCAACCTTCTAGATATTATCCAGTTTTGCACCAAATGCAACCCCTCCAATGTGACACATACAGATGGATTTTCCCCGGTGTTGCCCAGTTAATCTTTGTTTCAACTTTGATATTCTCATAACCTGCACCATCCCAGCACGTCAAATTGAGTTGTCGTTAACATCCTTGCCTTTAGTTTGAAAAGAGTTCCTAGTATCTCCTTCTTTGTACTATTTGGACTATTTACTTATCAGCATCATTTCCTGCTCTCATCATGGCTGCCTTTAAATACTGTACAAATTTCTTTGTGATTATGTCTTCCTGTGGATTCCAGTCTTCTTTTGTGCTGACTTTTTCTGTCAACTGTCCTGTACAATAATGACGTTTCTCTGGGTACTGGGGAAATGATCTTGAAGAATTTTTTTATTCTTTCATGGGATGTTGGCATCACTGGCTATGCCAGCATTTATTGCCAATCCGTAATTGCCCAAAGGACAGTTAGGAGATAACATTGCTTTGGATCTGGGTCATGGAGATCCAGGAAAAGTTGGTAGATTTCCTTCTGTAAAAGGGAATTAATGAACCAGATGGGTTTTTAACAACAATTAATGGTTACATGATTGTCACTATTAGGATAGATTTTTTTCTAGATTTTTTTAAGAAATTGAATTCAAATTCACCATCAGCCATAATGGGATTTCAACTCATGCTTGGAGAGCAAGAATCTGGGGTTGTGGGTTACTAGACCAATGACAGTGCCACTATACCACCAACTCCTCTGTTGCAGGTAATTGTTAATTTTTCATTGAATGATTTTGAAGTGCAGGAGAGTTGTGAGTGAGTAGCAAAGAGGTTGCAGATTCTTGACAATAGCGTCACTTGCATTAACACCTATCCTCAGATTCTTCTCAATATTTTGCAAAGCACATTACATAGGAGATAACAAGGAATGTTAAAGACTGCATATGGAATAAGAACAGCAAATGATAACTACCTATTATATAGGAGTGAAAGTGCTTAATTAACATAATCAGTTTTGTTACTTGGCAATCCAGGAAGGAAAGATTTGTTTTGGTCTCTGTGTTGCTGACATAAACTTAGCTGATTCATCTGGTTGCTATTTCTAGATGAGTTATAAACAAAGTCTGTTGGAACATTGGTGATGATTTTGGTGAAAGTTGAGAAAATGGGAAATCTTATTGTACATAATTAATATTGATGCAAAGTGTCAGGAAACTGCAGCAGTGAACAAAGTAAATCAGTGAGCAAGATCAACAAGATTTTTTGTTAATATGCAGTCAGTAATTCATCCTGTCTGGAATATCATGTTAGATTTTGGTAAGCTGCTTACAACCACACTGCAATTTATGTAGGTCCATTTCACATTCTTTCAATAACAGAAAAAGTCTGTTGCAATGACAGCTGCTGGCAGCCATCAATAGATCATGGGTGAGGTTATATCTGACCCCACAACCAAGGATATATTCCCCTCCCCATCCCTATCTGCCTTCTGTACGGACCGCTCTCTCCGTGACTCCCTTGTCCGCTCCATACTCCCCACTAGCCCCACCACCCCCGGCACCTTTCCCTGTAACCGCAGGAAGTGCTACACCTGCCCCTATACCTCCTGCCTCACCTCCATCCAAGGAACCAAACAAACCTATCACAACAGACAGAGGTTACCGCACATCCGTCAATGTGGCCTACTGCATCCGCTGCACCCAATGTGGCCTCCTCTATATTGGTGAGACTTGGAGTGAGGCTCGGAGACAGCTTTGTAGAGCACCTGCACTCTGTTCGCGACAAATGACAACACTTTCCAGTTGCGAACCATTTCAACTCCCCCTCCCACTCCCTGGGCGACATGTCCGTCCTGGGCCTTCCCCAGTGTCACAATGATGCCACCCAGAAACTGGAGGAGCAGCACCTCATATACCGCTTTGGAAGCCTACATATGGACAAGTCTCAATGTGGACTTTACCAGTTTCAAAATCTCCCCACCTCCGGCCTCATCCCATGACCAACCCTCCCTCTCATCCCCGCCTCCTTGATCTGACACAAATCGTCCATCTTCTCTCCCACCTATCTGCTCTTCCCACCTCACTGACCAATCCCCACCACTGCCTACCTGCACTCACCTGTTACCATCCCACCTACCTTCCCCAGCCCCACCCCTCTTCTATTTATTTCAGAGCTCCCTTCCCCCTCCGCCATTTCTGAAGAAGGGTCCCAATCTGAAACGTCAACTTTCCTGCTCCTCTGATGCTGCCTGGCCCACTGTGCTCCTCCAGCTCCACATTGCGTTATCAATAGATGATGGGTGTTTGCTGTTCAGATTTTGGTCAATTTGCAGAAAGACAAATGTCAGTAACAGCTGCAATTGCAATTCTATACACCAATTAAAAAATCAACTACAAAGTCACATCTGTCTTGGTTTGCCAGTGGTAAAAACGATCATTCTGTTGAATGTAATGGGATCCACATATGGCAATATGATTTGATCATTGAGGTAATAGTGTTTTATGTGTGCACTCTTCAATACAAAAATATACAAAGATTCAATTTATCATTGATTTTTAAAAATAAATTTTCTTTTTTATTTCCCTTTTTCACACTGAGGCAAGCTATTGTGTGGCAATTATTTGGGATAATACAGTTGTTCTGTATAACGTAGTAATCATATGGAGAGGGTAGCATTTAGTTAAATTCCATTAACTTATTCTGTATGAATATGCATTCTCAATGCATAACCATTTCTCTCTCGTTCTTGAAAAATCCACCCAGTGTTTGCTTCCATGGAAGTGTTCAAAAGCTACTTCATGTGAATTCATCTCAATTCTAGGAGTCAAAAATGTAATCTGTTGTCCAAAATTGAGTTGAACTGGGAGAGCAAGAGCACCATCAAGAGGAAATGTGGTGTCTAAGCTAATTCTCCACTCTGAATCATTTGTTTGTTTAACTGCTATAATGAAATCATTTGAATTTAAAATTAAAAATAAAACTTTATAATTCATTTTCTATTTGGTATTTCCCTATGTCAAAGGGACAAGGTTAAATATTGAAATTTCTGATTATTAGGTGTAATTTATATTTACGTGGTAGTTACATTAAAGTGATGTTGTAAAGTGGCGATGCTACATGATATTCAAGTTCACAAAAAAATTAAACTGGCAAGAAAGCAGTTTCATGACCAAGTACAGCAGTTGTCAGTGAAGCATTTTCTCATATTTCACTTCAATTTAAGCTAGTAGAAATCATTTAACCATTCAATCCATGCTCTGTCATATGTTTGAGATTGTTGGAAACAATATATGACATTAATATTAATAATATTTTGTGTTTTCTTGTATTAAGAAGGGGTAAACATAGCTTAGTTTCATTTTTGCAATTTCTTTTAGGACTTGGTGCAAGGACTATTGAAGGCCTGTTTCTATATGTCGTGACAATAGGTCATACCTTCAAAGATCATCATAGAATCCCTATAGCGTGGAAACAGGCCCTTTGGCCCAACAAGTCCACACCGACCCTCAGAGCATCCCACCCAGACCCATCCCCCTATAGCCCACCTAATCTACACATCACTGAACGCTACGGGCAATTTAGCATGGCCAATCCACCTAGCCTGCACATCTTTGGACTGTGGGAGGAAACAGGAGGAAACCCATGCAGACACGGGGAGAATGTGCAAACTCCACACAGACAGTTGCTAGAGGGTGGTATCAAACCCAGGTCCCCGGTGCTGTGAGGCAACAATGCTAACCACTGTGCCATCGTGCTGCCCATTTTACAGAAATTCATGAGAAAAAGTAGGAAAAAGTGGGCATATCAGAATCTTGTTCCAACATGTAGATAGAGTGGACAGCCAGAGACGTTTTCCTCGGGTGGAGGTAGCTATTACGAGGGGGCATAGTTTTAAAGTGAGTGGAGGTAGATACAGGGGAGATATCAGAGGTAGGTTCTTTACTCAGAGAGTGGTAGGGATGTGGAGTCGGAGAGGGTAGTGGAGTCAGCCTCATTAGGGGCATTTAAGCGGCTATTAGATAGGCATATGGATGATAGTATAAGGTAGGGGTGGAGCTTAGATAGACCTTAGGTTTAGGGTAAACATTTGGCACAACATCGTGGGCCAAAGGGCCTGTACTGTGCTGTACTGTTCTATGTTCTGTGTATTGCATTTTAAAGAGGACTGATAAAGACAAAGATTCCATGCACACACACACACACACACAAACACAGAAAGTTACACCTGAAGGAACCTTCTAAGGGATGGACTTAAAAAGGGGAAATAAACTGTAAACTGAGCTGTAGTGTCCTGGCAATTATCTCAGACTGCACCATGACTGGAGAAAGGACAGCAGACTGAGCGAGAGACATTTTTGAGTCTTCTCCTTTCAAGAATAACAAGAACATGGGTCAAAAATGAGTTTAATGCTTGTCTCTATATACTAGGGAAGTAATGTGTGCCAGAGTGCCCAGATACTCATGGGTACTAGCCTGGGTTCAAATGCTAGAGTGCTGTGAAAATCATAGTTGAAGAATTATTCACTAGTTACTTCTGCATTGCAGGGAAATGATTCTTTAACTCTGGGTGCTATAATCTAGCTAAATCCGTGATTAAAGAAGGGGAGCCAGTACTGCCTGAAAAGCTTGATAATTTGCCGGTTCCGGTCGAGAATCACAATAATGTGGGTAACATTATGCGGGGATTGTTGTACTAGTTTATATGCATTTTACTGAGGTTTTAATGTCCTAAAGTGAAAATAAATAGGGATTGGTTGTTCACTGAAATAGAAAAGTACTCTGCTGTTGCCTACTGAGTGGGTCCAAGGGATACACACAGACCAAAATAAATCTAGAACTCGTTTCGTCAGAGTGTGGGAGTGTGGACTGTGGAACCACGATGCATAAATTCTCTAGGAAAACATCCTGAAAAACCACTGGAGGCTAAGTTTAAGGAACTTGTATGTTTCTGCTTTTGAAGCTTAAGTAATAGTGAGTTTATTTTACAGTTTGCTTTAGGTCTCTGAGGGAGTAATAGCTGAAAAAAAAGCATCTGGTGAATGCATGGCGATTTTCCAGAAGAAAACCAAGTTTTGTCAGCCTGAACAAGATGTCTTAGTGGAGATAGTGGTAAAATTTCATTGGGGTTTCGTTGTTTGCAAGGATATTGTTAGGATACAAGGAACAGTGTCTGTTTAAATTCTTTTGCTGGATTTCTTCTGAAGTCATTCCAACTAAGTGCTGTATGTTTCAGTTTATATGTTTTACTTGTTCAAGAGATGTTTATTCTTGTTTATATCACACACAGGCTTCAGTTAAAAAAAAATCGAAATAAAGCAATACCAAGCCATGTTATATCATAGAATCCATACAGTGTGGAAGCAAGCCATTTGACCAATGGTGTCCACACAGACCCTCTGAAGAGCATCCCACCCAGATCCACCCCACTGCCCTATCCCTGTAACTTCCCACGGCTAACCCACCTATCCTGCACATCCCTAGATACTATGGGCAATTTTAGCATGACTAATCCACTTAACCTGCACATCTTTGAACTGTGGGAGGAAACTGGAGCACCCAAAGGAAACTCTCACAGACAGTTGCATGAGGGTGGAGTCTGACCTAGGTCCCTGGTGCTGTGAGGCAGCAGTGCTAACCACTGAACCACCATGCCGTGCCACTCTGGGATCTGACTTATCCAGTGTTAACATTGGCTGGGATCATCACAGAATGCCCAACTGTTTGATCTCACAGCATTTAGTTTCTAATATTTCTTAGAGGCATGCAGTACTAAATCAATTGGCAGCTCAGCAAATGTGGAAAAAATGTGAGATGGTCAGAAATCCATCTGTTGACTTCTAATCTGAGGAGTCAGGTGAACATACAGTTGGCTGGACGGCTGTTTTACACCATACAGTGATGCCAATAGTATGAGTTAAATTCCTGCACCGACTGAGGTTACCATGAAGGAGTCTCCTTCTCAATCTCTCCCATCACCTGAGGCATGGTGGCCCTCAGGTTTAAACCAGAACCACTCATCTCTAAAGAGACAGCAGCCCTATGGTTTCAGAGATAGTAGGAACTGCAGATGCTGGAGAATCTGAGATAACAAGGTGTAGAGCTGGATGAACACAGCAGACCAAGCAGCATCAGAGCATCCCTCTGATACTGCTTGGCCTGCTGTGTTCATCCAGTTCTACACCTTGTTATGTTTTATCAGCAGCCCTATGGTCATCTGGAACTTTGATGACTTTACCTTTTTACCATGTAGAAGCACAAAGGCAGCAGATACATGTGAACATCACCACCTGCAAGTTTCCCTCCAAGCTATTTACCATCCTTACTTAGAAACAGGTTGTCAATTCTTCAGTATCATTGGGTTAAAATCCTGGAAATCACTTTCTAAGGGCATTATGGGTCTACCTATAGCACGTAGACTTTAGCGGTTCAAGAAGGTGGCTCACAACCACTTTCTCAAGGGCAACCAGAAAACAGCAATAAATGCTGGCCAACCAGTGATGCCCACATTCCACAAGTGAATTAAAAAAAAACTGACCAATAGTGGTTAGCACTGCTGCCTCACAGCGCCAGGGACCTGGGTTTGATTCCACCCTCGGGCAACTGTCTGTGTGGAGTTTTCACATTCTCCTTATGGCTGCGTGGGTTTCCTTCCGAGTGCTCCGGTTTTCTCCCAAAGTCCAATGATGTGCAGGCTAGGTGAATTGTCCATACTAAATTGCCCGTAGCGTTCAGGGATGTATTGAATAGATAGGTTACAGGGGGATGGGTCTGGGTGGGATTTTCTGAGGGTTGGTGTGGACTTGTTGGGCTGAAGGGCCTGTTTCCACACTCTAGGGATTCTATGATGATTAACTCTATGAACTATGACTGTGTGAAGTTTGCAGGTTCTCCCTGTGTCTTTGTAGGCTTCCTCCAGGTGCTCTGGTTACCTCCCACACTCTGAAGATGTACAAGTTAGGTGGATTGGTACATGCTAAATTGCCCATAGTGTCCAGGAATGTGCAGTCTAGGTGGATTAGTCATGGGAGTTACAGTGATGCGGAGGGTCTGGGTGGGATGCTCTCTGGAGATTCTTTAATTCCAGCTAAGGCAGTGGTTCAATGTTGGGACTATAGAATTTGTTACTTACACTGCCTTCTGGTCCAGCTTTCCACAACCACCAAATGTAAAGGTCAACCTCCAAGATTCTTCCTAAACAATGAGACCAGAAGACCATTTCCCCAACCCCCACAATGGGATCTTTCAATCTTCTTATTTTATCCATTTGCCTCTTTCCCATTCTCTTCCTTTCATCTCTCCATTTCAGACATGGTGTACCTCAATAAATATTGAACTATTGCTAAGAATATAATCTTCACTTTAATATCCAGAGTTCAGACTTGGAATCGACACTGTGTTTGTCGAATGCCCCTTAACTGGAAGGAGCAAAGACTGGCCTAAAGTTGCATCTGGGCTTCATTTCAGAAGGTTTCACCAGCTTAAAGAGCCTATTACATCAACTCACCAATCACAGAAAACTAGTTTGGGGCCATGTTCCTCTTTAGCAGAGACTCAGAGCCTCACTTCTTCAGCTCCTAAACTAAATTTTAAACTTCTGTCTTTGGGTTGCAGAAGCCAGTTGCTGGCCTTATCAATTTCTAGGAAATCTGTTGGTGCTAGGATGAGTCCTGTTGTTATCCTCAGCACAGTTTCCCTCATGTGACCTAAAATTGTTGACAACTGCTCAGTGTTTTGGGTAATAAATTAATGCCAGTATGGTGTTGAATATTTTTCAGATGGACAGTGTAACACTTATCAATTACACTTTTTTTGTTCCATCCAGACAATCGAGTAAGAACAATGATTTTTTACCCCATAGTTTTCAATCCTGGAGTCCTCAGTAACCATGCCTTCTGAAAGAGGAGCCCAAATGGTTATTTCTGTGTTTGTTTTGTGCATTTACTTGTGCAAATTGATATAAAAAGAATTAAAAGTATTCTTTTCCTTCAAGATCGTGTGGTTGAAAGTTAGAGGCATGAGACAATTGGAAGTTTGGAGCTCCATGTGTGTATTATTTTTGGTGATTTCCTACAATGTTTCAACATGTTGAAAATAATCTCCCTCAGATGCCCTGCATTTTAAACTATCTACTCTTCCAGATCTCCCTCCTCTGTGTTTAGATATTCCATTGTAAGGACAGAGAGCTGCCCATCTTCTCGATGAGAAAAGCTTTAAGTCCTGGCTCAAACTGGGAAGAATCTAAACAGTGGCTAAGAGTTAAACAGCAGAACATACAAATATAGGTGCTAACCAAACACACTTGAGGAATAGGTTCAAAAAGCAAGTCACATGGGCAGGCAGTCCTCTAGCTAACATAATTTTCATTGAATCCCTACAGTGTGAAAGTAATCCATTTGGCCCATCAAGTCCACATCAATCCTACAAACAGCATCCTACTCAGAACCATCCCTCTTCCATATCCTTGTAACCCTGCATTTCCCATGTCTAATCCACCTAACCTGCATGCCTTTGAACACCCAAAGGAAACCCACGTAGACACACGGAGAACATACAAACTCTACAGATAGTCACCCAAGGCTGCAATTGAACCTGGGTTCCTGACGCTGTGAGGCAGTAGTGCTAACCACTGAGCCACCATGCGGCTGTTTGTTGTGTGAAAACAAGCAGCCAAATTATAAAGTGTGCTTTAGTGACTGCACAATCAAGCAAAGCCACTTTTAACTTTATCTGACTGCTCTCAATGTCGTTCAAAATTTGGACTTTAACCTTATTTTGCTGCTTTAATAGGGACTGTTATAGCTACAAGTGATTACACAAAATATTAAAACCATATTAGATTTGTGCTTGCTGTGGGAATTACAAAATGTAGTATATAAATAATTGTTCCAGCCTCATAGAAAACAAAGCTAAATAAATCTTAAACAAGAAACAAACACAGAAGTTGCTGGAAAATCTCAGCTGGTTTGGCAGCATCTGTGAAGAAAAAAATCAGAGTTAAAGTTTCGGGTCCAGTGACCTTTCCTCAGAACTGGTCCTCAGACCAGATTCGTCAGAATCTTACTGCACACAATGACATTTGACTATGTTCCAGTTCTCAGCTTGAGATTTACAATGCATTAGGAAGATCCTGCCTACCACAGTCCATTTATACTTATATTTCAAAGAATAACTACTTTTATACAACATGATTCACATTCTCTGGTTATCCCAAAGTGTTCCTTTCAATTAATTACTTTTGAACTGTGGTCATTTTTGTTATGTAGGCAGTGCGCTGAATGTTTCACCCATTGATTTGATGGTGTTGCATGAAGAATTAATGCTGGCTAGCGCACTAGGAAAAAGTGGGGGAAACAAGTTTGGCTTTTTGACAGGTAGCACCATGGGATCTACTGTTTCCTTGAAGTAAATCTGACTTAGTGTCTTGTACAGAAGGATTTCACACTGACTATTACACTAAATGCTGGATTTTCCAACAGCCAGGTGATCAGGTCTGAGTTTTGATGAGAAATGTACATTGGGACCCTGTGAATCCCTGATATAGTGCTTAGGAATTTTCTGCTGGGCAATTTGTCTGTGCCTGCAACAGTCCAAGTATCCACTTAAATTAGAGAATTCAGATGGTTCCAAACAGTTAAAACAATAATCACCCAGGTGTTCTGAGGAAGGGTCACTTGACCTGAAATGTTAACTCCGCATTCCCTCCACAGAAGCTGTCAGATCTGCTGAGCTTTTCCAGCAACTTCTGTTTCAACTACCCAGAAAATGTTAGATTATAAAAACCTAATCTAACTATTAAATATTAAACTGACACTTCACTTACCAACTAAACCTTCCTCAGGCCTAGACCCTCAGCTGACATTGCCCACAGTCAGGGACCCAAAAAACCCCAGTACCAGATCTGACACCCAACCCCCTATCCTCTGTGTCTCTGACCCAACACTCACCTCTTCTCCCAAGCCAAGATGTTGCCATATCATCAGATCTGACGACTCTGTTCCCCAGGACACAACACCCCTCCTCTGTTCACCACCTGGCATTCCCCTCCTCACCACTTCAGGCCCAAACACCCCAACATCCCCACCACTGGATCCAAAATGCCCCCTCCCCATCTTGGACATGATCCCCTATGTCTCTCTCTCTCTGTCTGTAACATATGCCAGCTTGGATGGCTGCAATCTGATAATCCCTTCATCACAACAGACCTGTCAAGACTTGTGCCCGGGCACCTTACTTAACTGGCACCCTACCTGTCTGGCACCTTATCCTCCTGATACCCTGAGCTCACATTGCTTACTTATCCTTTCACTGAAGCTGTAAACACAGCTAACCGTGATGCTGCACATTTAAAATTCAGAATATGGCAACTAACTACTGTGAAAAATGGAATATGGTTTGACTTCCCCTGACTATCGTGCACTATGTCAGATGTATTAGTTTTAAATTACATTGAATCATAGAATCCCTACTGTGTGGAAACAGGCCATTCGGCCCAACAAGTTCACACTGCCTCTCTGAAGAGCACCCAGACCTATTCCCCTACCCTTTCTCTGTAACTTAGCATTTCCCATGTCTAATCCACCTAATTTACACACCCCAGATGCTACTGTCAATTTAGCATGGCCAATCCACCCAACCTGCACATCTTTGGACTAAGGGAGGAAACCCGCACAGACATAGGGAGAATGTGCAAACTCCACAAAGACAGTCGCCCGAAGGTGGAAGTGAACTTGGGTCCGTGGCTCTGTGAGGCAGTAGTGCTAACCATTGAGCCACTGTTCTGTAAACTGATGGAGTCTGAAGTCTGACTCTGAAGGAGTCCTGATTGGAATCTTCTGTCAGCGATATGTAACTCTTCCTTAACATCTAAAAGATGGAGCAGAGTAGCAATCTGATTATTACTTCTCAGGAAATCCAGGCCCAGACCCTCACTTGACATCAAGGGCAGAGCAGCAGAGGCAGAGGTTTTGCCGAGGCAAGGCTAAGCACATGTACAGTTGACACAACATTCTTAACTTCTGCCAGGTTTCTGATCATAATTTTTATTTCTCTCATTAGGTTTCTTTTGGTTAATCAGGTTAAGGAGCAGCAACGGAACAAATACAGCCATATTTACGAGGAGACCAAACAGAAGAGAGATTTTTTTCAAGGCCTTATTAAAAGTGCTCACCTGCAGGCTTCTTTACATAACCCCATTGCCAGCATAAATCATAATTCCTTCAACTGTGATCATCAACTGCACTTTGTTTTGACAGCTGCCATAATGTTATTATATTTAGCCAATATTTCATTTTCTCCAATCAAGAGGCTGTTTGCCTGAGCACAAGGATTACCTGGAACACAAAGATTTATCTCCGGATCCCATGTTTAGCAACTGAACTGTACTACAACCAGATCTGTGGTGCAACTTGACCATCAATAAAACAGACCATTGAGTTTCTTAAGCCACAATTCTGCTGTCTGGGGAGACCAGTACCTTTCTCCACTATGGTTTATAAAAACGGTCTCTTATGATAGTCAGAGATAGTAAGAACTGCAGGTTCTGGAGTCAGAGGTAAGACTGTGTGGAGCTGGAGGAACACAGCAGGCCAGGCAGCATCAGAGGAGCAGGAAAGTTAACGTTTCGGGTTGGGACCCTTCTTCAGAATTCCAAGAGGGTGAAAGACCTGCTAATGTGGCTGAATCCAAGATGCATTTATCCTGCGACCGTCTATATTATTGTTTTGGGACTTCACAAATGCACTACAGGATTGTTGGTCAGTCACAGGATCACCTACAATAGTCTCATAAACCTCTCAATCCATTCCAACATTAAGGTCAGTGGGTCTTCAGTGGAATCCATGGAGCCCCTCACAGGTCTGGGTGGGATGCTCTGAGGGTCGGTGTGGACTTGTTGGGCTGAAGGGCCAGTTTCCACACTGTAGGGATTCTATGATTCTAGAACCATGAGATAGCCATCTGCCTGTAATGCAAAGTTTCCATTGTTTAGATTATTCAAGGGATCCGTGCTGTACACAGACAAAACAGTACAATATTTTTGAACGTCGCAGTTCTGACAGTCCATTAGCTCCTGGGATCTGGAGGCTATCTAGATAGAGATAGGAGGAGAAGGAGGAATAGGAGAAACAGAGACCACATCCATTACTTATAAGTGAAAAGAGGATGATGAGGCATTACTTCAGTTGAAGTTATTTTAGATTTCCCTGTGATAAAATCCCACTGACCGTAACCATTCAATACAGGCCAAATCGTTCACTCAACAGCTTTATCTAACAACATATCAAACATACAAAACAGAAATTAGCATCCTTGTGCATTCTAATAGTACCATTGTATGGTGTCCTTATCTCATGCTCCTGATCATTGGCTGGTTATTGGAAGATGTTTACTGAGTACCACTGCAGAATAGAATCCCTTCAGTGTGGAAACAGGGCATTTGGCCGAATGGGTCTGCACTGAACCTCTGAAGAACATCCCACCCAGACCCACCCCCTTCCCTATCCCTGTAACCCATGGCTATGCACCTAACCTACACATCTCTGAACACTATGGGCAATTTAGCATGGCCAATTTACCTTACTTGCACATTTTTGTGACTGTGGGAGAAAACCATTGCACCCAGCAGAAACCCACGGGGAAAATGTGCAAACTCCACACAGACAGTTGCCCAAGGGTGGAATCGAACCAGGTCCCTGGCGCTTTGACGCAGCAGTACTAACCACTGAGCCACCGTGCTGTCCATTTAAACCAATTCAAGGAAACTTGACCATTTATTGTGCATGCGTGTGTATGTCTGTCTCTCTATGTGCGTATTTTTTACTCATTCATGGAACGAAGGCATCACTGGTTAGGAGCATTTATTGCTCAACTGCCCTCTGGACAATTAGGGATAAGAGTCAACCACATTGCTATTGATCTGGAGTCACATGTAAGCCAGACCAGGTAAGGGTGGCAGTGTCTTTCCCTAAACGGCATTAGTGAACCAGATAGGTTTTTCCAAAATTGTCAATTGCTATGGATCCCACCATCAGCCAGATCCCCAGAACATTACCTAGGTCTCAGAATTAACAATCCAGCAATAATACCATTAGGCCATTGCCTATTTGATGGCTTTATAAAGGTGCACTTGAGCAGCTCTCAGTGTCAATGCCTTTGGACTGCAGCCACTTGGCAGGGGCACCAAGAATCTGGTCTCTATGCTTGAAAAGTAACAATTAGAGGACTAACAGAGTACCACTTATGGACACACACTTGCTGACATCCACACGGAGGGCAAATGGTTTGGGATCCACAGTGTTACTGATGGCTCCCAGAGGGAAAGACACCAGCATTCCTCTTAATTTGCTGGAACAATGATTGCTTGGTTGCCTGCATACCCTATCAAAAACAGGGATCATCATCTGCCTTGGCGATTGCTTCTGTCTGATGGCATAAGCTTGAGATTGGGTGCAGCAATAGTCAAAGTATCCCAGAGATAGCACATGGCACTTATCCATTAACAGATCTCTCGCCATGTGACAGTGGGAGCTAGCAGACATTGCATCGTGGCTCAGGGGATGCCATGGATATTTCCAAATGGTAGAAGTGCTGGGGAAAGAGAGCTCTGCACAACACCCTGTGCCACAGTAGCATTTCGATGTTAGTACTGGAGGCTATCTTACAATGCGCAAGCATCACATACAGTTCCCTCTTGTAGTCCATCCCATCAAGGTTCTCTTCAAAGTCCCTCACACGTCTTCTCTCTTGACTGCAGTCCACCTGTGCTGATGAGGACCCTGGGTTTGTACTGACCCCTAAGAAAACATTGGCCCACTGTTTGATCGGATGGCTCCAAGCGTAAGGTGGAGACATTGTACATCTTCCTCAGAGATATGTGCTTGCTATCCTCAGTCTTCCATCTAAGTATATCAAAACATAATGGCAGTATCAGAGGGAGGGAAGCAAGAGGTTCATGGTCACCTCACCTTTCACTTTGTGGCACCTTTTGGAATGAGGATGAGCGAGGAAGATGCATGTGGCAAAATGTGCATCATTCAGGATGACATTGGCAGTGGCAGGTGTTATCATCCCTGAGGAATTGTTGCTGATAATTCTACAGATCATGTCCTCCAGAGACTGAAGAGGTGCTAGTTGCATTGTGTGCTGTCAGCTTCCTCCAATTGTATCTCAGTTTCGCCCCAAGGTTTAAAAAGAATGGGCAGTATGTCATAGTCATACAGCATGGAAATAGACCCTTCGGTCCAACTTGCCCATGCCGACGAGGTATCCTAAACTGAACTAGTCCCATTAGCCTGCATTTGCCTTATGTCCCTCTAGACCTTTTTAACTCATGCACATATCCAAATATCTTTTAAATGTTGTAATTCTACTCACCTCTACCACCTCCTCTGGCAGCTCATTCCATGAAGGAACCACTGTGTGTTTGAAAACATTGCCCCTCAGGTCCTTTTTAAATCTTTCCACTCTTACCTTAAACCTATGCCCTCTACTTTTGGACTGCCCTGCCTCTCATGATTTTATAAACCATTATAAGGTCACCCCTCAGCTTTCTACACGAGGGAAAAAATTCCAGCCCATACAGACTCTCCCTATAACCCAAAGCCTCCAGTCTAGGTAACATCCTTGAAAATTTTTTCTGCTATAGAAAGGATGTTATCAAACTGGAAAGGGTGCAGTCTTGTATGCAGTACTCTAAAAGTGGCCTCAACAATGTCTTGTACAGCCACCACATGACATTCCAACTATTATACTCATTGCTCTGATAATGAAGGCAAGCTTGCCAAATGCCTTCTTCACCACCCTGTCTACCTGTGACACCACTTTCAAGAAACTACATACCTATACCACTAGGTCTCTCTGTTCAACAACACTCTCCAGGGCCTTATCATTGACTAAGTCCTGCCCTGGTTTGTCTTACCAAAATAACTCCATCTGCCACTCCTTGGCACATTGGCCCAGCTGATCAAGATTTTGTTGTACTCCGAGATAACCTTCTTCAGTGTCCACAATACCACCAATTTTGGTGTGATCAACAAACTTACTAACCATGCCTCCTATATGCTCATCCAAATAATTTATATAAATGACAAACAACAGTGGACACAGCACCAATTCTTGCAGCAAACCACTGGTCACA
This sequence comes from Rhincodon typus, assembly GCF_021869965.1. Classification (NCBI taxonomy): domain Eukaryota; kingdom Metazoa; phylum Chordata; class Chondrichthyes; order Orectolobiformes; family Rhincodontidae; genus Rhincodon; species Rhincodon typus. The sequence goes on from NC_063334.1 coordinate 44,048,935, forward strand.
GGCTTCCAGTCTGAACAACAACCTTCTACTACCACCCTGTCTCCTACCATCAAGCCAATTTTGTATCCAACAGGCTAACTCTACCTGGTTGCAATATGATTTGACCTTACTAACTAGTCTATCATGTGAAACTGAGTCAAAGGCCTTGTTAAAGTCCATGTAGACAGCGTCTACTGCTCTGCCTTCATCTACCTTCTTGGTGAGCTCTTCAACAAATTCAATCAAGTTTGAGACAGGATTTCCTACGCACAAAGCTATGCTGACTATCGCTTATCAGTCCTTGCCTTTCTAAATGCATTTAAATCCTGTCTCTCAGAACCCCCTCCAACAATTTACCCACCACCCACCATGTCAAGCTCACGGATCTATTGTTTGCTGGCTTTTCCTTGCAGCCTTTCTTAAACAATGTCACAACATTAGCCATCCTCCAGTTTTCCAGCACCTCACCCATAGCTGTCGATGATACAAATATCTTTGCTATGGCCCCTGCAATTTCTTCCTTGGTTTCCCACAATTTCCTGGATACAATTGATCAGATCCCAGAGCTTTATCTACCTTTATGCTTTAAGATTTCGTGACGTGGGCTGTTTTCAAGGCATCACTATTTATTTCCCCAAGTTCCCTAGCTTCTATGTCTTTCTCCACTATAAATACTGACATGAAATACTTGTTTCTCTCGTGGTTCCATACATAGAAGGCCTTGATGATCTTTGTAGGGTCCTATTCTCTCCAGAGTTACTCTTTTGCCCTCAAGGTAGTTGTAGAATCTCTTTGGATTCTCTTTAACCTTATCTACCAAAGCCATTTCACATCCCCTTTTTGCCCTTCTAATTTCCCTCTTAAGTGTACTCCTTTTCCCCTGTACTCAAGCGATTCACTAGGTCTCAGTTGTCTATAACTGACATATACCTCCTTCTTTTTCTTGACCGGTACCTCAATATCTTGAGTCATCTCAAGTTCCTTACTCTGACTTGCCTTGTCCTTCACACTAACAGGAACATACTGTCGCTGAACTCTTGTTGTCTCACTTTTGAAAGCCGCCCACTTGCTAATTGTCCCTTTTCTTGTGTACAGCCTCCCCCAGTCAACTTTTGAAAATTCCTGTCTATTACTGTCAAAATTGGCCTTGCTCCAATTTAGAACTTTAACCTTTAGACAAGGTCAGTCCTTTTCGGACCGTGTGCGGGCAGATGGGATTAGTTTAGAATAGCATCAGGGTTCATTTAGACATGATGGGCTAAAGGCCCTGTTGCTCTGCTGTGCTCTTCCATGTTCTATGTTCTAAAGGACTCTCTCTCAACCTGAATGCGGGAATTCAATCACAGTCAAAAGGGCTAGTGACTTCAATCAGTATATGAAACCAAAAATATCAAATTTTGCCAGAATCAAAAAATCAAGAGGACATAATTCTATTAATGCAATCCTAACATTTTTCCTGAAGGTCTGCATTTGTACAGCAGCACGCCAGTCATGGGCATATAATACAATGTCTGCAGCAGCTTTTGGAAAACCAATCTTGAAGCTATTGTGTGTTGATTAGTGTCCAAACATTTAACAAATTTACTCGCTAATTAGTTCCTCGGTAGTAAAAATACTACTGTGGATGCTGAAAATCTGGAACAAAAGGAGGAAATACTATAAATACTCGCCTGCTGTAATAACAACTGGAGTGAGAGATAAAATTAATGTTTCAGGGCAGTAATATTTTGCCAGAATCAGAAAAGTTTAGACCTTGTTCAGATTTTGTGCCACCACGGGGCAGCAAGAGTGTGGTGGAAGGAAACGACAAAAGTGAAACCAATTGATAGCATGGAAAACAGGAGTGATTAAATGGCAAAAGGGGTTCTGGTGGAATAGGGTTGATAATAGAGCGAGTATTGAAATGAAAGCTGCATCTAAAAGGGCTGAAGTGTCAAATTAGGAACTGTTACCTTTAACTGCTGTCCAAACTGCTCCCTCGTACAGTCACCACGGCAACCAATGCCTCTTTCCATCAGAGTTCACTTGCCACAAAGTAGTGTTGTCCCCTTTGAGAATTGGTATTCTTGTGATTCTTCCCTGATGAAGGCAGCATGTCTTTTTACTTTTAATCTAATATTAGTATTGCTGTAAATTAATATTAAATTGCTTGGACTGCAGATCTCAGATTCAATGGGGATAAAACTTGAGTCTACAACATTGTGTCAATGCTACTGAAAACTGGAACTTCAAAATCTTCTGACATGATATGCTTGAAAGAAGACAGACACGTGTGTTGTACATGTGCCACAAGGATGCAGTGGGCAGACTGTGGTGTCAAACAGCGTCTAACACTGATTTGATGCAGAAACTGCCATTTTTGACCTCACAGTTGATTAAACATTCTCTTAAACTTGTAGGTAGACACGCATTCAATAGAAAGGACTATGCCACACGACTGCTGTTTACAGGCACTACCTTGGGAATTCCAGGAGAAATGTTTCTGACTTTCATTTCTTTCCTCAAATTGCATGAAAGGAGGACCAAGTGGATGACAGCAAAACAGAGGAACTGGTTTGTGTCTCTTTTTCTTACATTGAGGGTTTAATGTGCACACAAGCTATTTTTTTAAACCACGGTTACTATTTTGTCACAGCTAACATCCTGTTTTAATATTTATATTAAAAAAAATCAGCAAGTGCTTTCAATAAAAGGTTGTATCCATTAAGGGTCTTTGGAGGTGTCTTGGAATGTGGCAATGTCAAGGGATTTACAAATTAAATTCATCGTCTCATTCTTCAGAATTCCTTCAGTTTCTGTGCTTGTATTGTAGACATAATGACACCAAAACAGAGTTCCTGGAGTTTAGTCATATGGCAATCCCCCTGTTAATGATGGACATGCTTGTTATTTTGTTATTGTTGTGTCTGCAGTTTAAGTCTCCTTATCTGAGAGGGATGTTCTCGCTATACAGGGAGTGGAACAAAGGTTTAGCAGATTTCCTGGGAATGACAGGATTGATGTATGAAAAGAGGCTGGATTGGTTTCGGACTATATTCACTAGAGTTTTGAAGAATAAGGGGGTATCTCATAGAAACCTATAAAATTATAGCAGGGCTAGACATGGAAAACTTAAGTTCTAACGTTCTAATGAAAAGGGAATCCACAATCAGGGGTAACAGACTAAGGATATGTGGTATTCTCTGCCACAGAAGGTTGAGGCCACAACATTGAATGTTTTCAGGAAGGAATCAGATATAGTTATTAGGGCTAAAGGGATCAAAGGGTTATGGGGAGCACTGGGAACAGGGTATGGAGTTAGATTATCAGTCATGATCATATTGACTCGGACAACAGGGCTCAAAAGGGCTATTTTCTTTGTTTATCACATTGCTTTTTGGAATTTCCATGTGCAAACTGGCTGTTATACTTGTTTACATAGCAAGAGATGGTGAACGTCAAAGCTAATTAACTTTGTGGATTACACCTCAACACCCTAAAGCTTTAGGAGCCAAATGTGTCCAAGTATGGATGTGAATTGTAGTCTTTGAGTACTGAACTGTAGCAAATAGGTAAGTGATTGATGCAAGGAAAGTTAAAAACTGATGACAGTAGAGTGGAAGAACTGAATGGCTTTCTATTATTCCTACAGTAAAGTTTTTAAATGGGCATACAGCAACATATGTATATGTTTTAAAAATATTGATACTATATTTGTCACAGGTAATTTCTTGTTACTTCTTTCACTTATTTTGAAAGTAGAAATTAAGTAAAAAATGGATCTTTAGAACATGTTTATTCAAAAAGCAATGCTATGTTGGTTTATAAATGCTAAAAACTGTAAAACTTTATAATTACCAACAGTCATTAACAGAAGGATATTGTACATTACTTTAAAATCAAAATAGATACATTTCAGAGCATACAAAAGCAAAATATTCTAAAATTATGTATGAGTTTAGATTAACAATGTACTGACTAACATAGTTTCTTTTTTTTGTTAAAATTAGCATTGCTAACTCAAACGAACAATAGTTCACTCATCCAAGAACATTGATCAAATGATTGTAAAGATAACTGTAACATTTACTTTTGGATCTATATAGAGTTAAACACACTTGGTTAGAGTGAAAATGGCATATTTACCAAAACACACAATTCTAACCCAAACACAACATTTAAGTTGAGCTATAATAATACTGTTAAGATAAAAAGAATAGATTTTCGCCTTCACTTGCTTATTATAAATTGGCAAAAACAGACCTTTCAAGGAGTCTGTATGAGTCTTATTCCATTGAAGTGAAAGGAATGATAATTGGTGAAGAACAATTTATAAAGGGTGGGTGATCCACTATGCCAGATTACCTAACTAATTGCAAAGCTAATAATCCACCCCTATTAGGTGAACATACTTCTCTACTGAACTAGCTTGTTTAGTGCAGTCTTAACACGCTGTTCCAGCTACTCAATGTGCTTGGTAAGCAGCAGACTTGGGCTTAAGAATTACTACCCCATACATTTCCAAGAATTCATAAGCAGGTACACTCAACTGATCATTGCTAAAATACTTAGCCAAAATGCATCGTACATAGTTACTTTCAGTTCATTTTTACCCTTTCTTCAAAAAGAAGTGAATTGATCACAAAATTTAATGCCGTTTACAGAATCTTGCTCTGTGAATAACGGCTGTTCAGTGGACATTTACTGTGATTACTTTCAGAAGAGTCAGAGGGACATAAGCTTATCAGCACTTGGTTTCAGGTTGAAGGAGAGGATATAGGTGTATTATGCACCTGAAAAAACAGGAGATCTAAGGCAGGCCTGAAATTGAGTTAAGGCCTCATTAATATTAATTAGTCAAGGTGCAGGAACCTACATGGGCACCTTGATCATTTGATGAAATTAATTTTCAGTCACTTTGCAGTCAAAGACAGCAAACAGTACTTCATTATCATTCTCTGTTACAGCGCTAAGGTAACTATGGCTGGGTAAGTAAATTCGAGTCAGTCAACTTAAATTTCCATGCAATTCTACCATCATGTCAACTAACTGTTTCTGATAATTCAACACCATTACTCCCAATGATGGTTTTCTTCGACATTCGTTACACATAATGATAGGGGATGTGTGATTTAAGAACTCTGTTCAGGAAACACATCAATTTTTAACCAGTGAATTTGCATTACAGTCAGCTATTTCAAGATAACTCAGAATTTCACAGAAAAACACTGCCAATGAGCTATAAAATGCAAAAATCTAAAGCAGTTAAATTGCATTTATCTTTTTATTGAAACTGATCAATAGCAGTATTATTAAAGTAATAATACTTTATTGAACCACCAACCAGCTGTTCAACTGGAAAATGTTTGGTAACCATTTAAAAGCAGAAAATAATAGAAGCTAGACAGTAATTCTGGAACTATTTTCCAGACCTAAAATGGGCAAATATAGAAGTTTGAAAATAAAGTTAAAAATAATGTTGCATCTGAAAAAAAAAACCATAGACTACACTGTGAGCAATCAAAAGCTTCTACAATTGAGATCCTGAATATGATGTGTGGGAATACTATGGCAGCCTGTTTACTGTGTTTAAATTTATTTAATTTTGCAACCCACTGTCTTAAATCCAAAATTCTCTTGATATGACATAAAACATTTCATTTTCTCAATTCTCAAATGACTACTTCTGTTCCTAATTCATATGTTGGAAAGTATGCATAAATTCACTTCAATTCTCATCAGTAAAGTCCAAATAAAGAGTCACATTAAGCTTCAGTGTCTTCATCTAGAATAACATACATTAGGAAAGTACTGTTAGAGTAACATTCCCTTTTGTGCGCTTCAGGATACCAACAGCTTCTTCATGTGTCACGCCCTCGAGGCTTTGTCCATTGACAGCAATTATTTGATCCCCACGTTTCAGGCGCCCATCTTCAGCAGCTGCTCCCTAAAAGTTACAACATCTTTAGATTTAACAGTGACAGTACGCTAATAATAACATGGTAACTGAGTGATTTTTGCTGTATCCAGCTTAACTTTTGTTCCTACAATTGCATGAAAATTTGTGAAGTATGAGTGGTGCAGTAGTCTCAATTTCTGAAATATATCCATACAGCATGTTGACAAACGTAATTAAGAAACAAACTTCTGCAAATATAGTTTCATAGTGCTAGATTACTCCAGCACCATTCCCACATAATTAGCCACTATATCTGTGCCTGACAGTGAGCGCTGGCAAGCAATTTGAACCTACAGGGCATTAACACACTCTACCTTCTGTTCCCCTCCTAAACCATACCTTCGAGTTAATTGAACTGCAATAGAAATGGAATTCCTGGCTGATTCCCTTCACCAGCCATCACCACTAACAGAATCCAGGAACCTTAAGAAAGCTAATCTTGATCTTAATCACTGCTCTAGAGATTTAAGTCAGCTGCCTCTGCAATCCCTGCTCTAGGTCTTTGACTTGGAGATCCTGCTGCAGGATCTCTGCAACTGAAGTGAGGGCATATTTGCCACGGATGGGTGGGGAATGAGAGGTCAGCCTCTTCATGAAATAGGCCAATTAAGTGAGCAACAGGAGTGTGGTCCCTAACATCTTGAGCGCCCGCTGGGAAGAAATATGTCACACTTGTTGAGGGTGCCAAGCCCCATAAACTCACTTGCTCAGCACTTTCCTGCACAATACTCCTCACTGCATCTCACATTGCAATTCCACTAATTTCCTTCTCCAGACACCATCTCACATCCCCATCTAAATATCCAAGAGTCGTATAAATTTGTCTTCTCACTTGCATGCCTCACAGTCACCCTTCGCAAAACTATTCATTCATTGTCTAATTTTTAACACTCACAACCTCTGCTCCCTCTCAGTGAAGGAAGTGCAGATGCGAATGGACAGGCAGAAAGCTGGGAGAGAGGTTTTGATGCAGGTGCGGCTCCTGTGATAATATTAATGATCACTGCCAATGTGTGCTCAGTTGGTCTGCAGAGAAACAGGCCTTGTTTCAGGGAGCTGCATGTTTCAGCAGTGATCTGCTAAAAAAGCCTGAGCCTCACAATGCAGTGGCGTTCAGATAAGCTGACATGTTATGCACTGATCCTCTGCCTGTAGACCCTGTGTTGGGATCTTGCTTCTGTTAAGTTGGAGCTTGCTTCCTCCCAACTATCCTGTGAAGTGGAATCAAACTGAGGAGATAGCAATTGGCATTGCAGCTGGTGATGCTCCTGGTGCTGTTGCTGCTTGGTTAGCTTCCCAGATGTCCAAGACAGAGCTGAAAGCTCTGCAGTGAAAGGTGACAACAGGGAACGACAGAATGTGACTGAAGACAAGGCAAGGTGATTTCCAAGACATTGGAAATCATCTTTTAATTAATGAAGGCATTCTCTCACATCAGTCTGTCAGTCAGTGTAGCTGCAGGAGCGCTTCCAGTTGCACACTTGGCTGATTGACTCCAGAGGAGTTCCCTATATTTTGAGGAAGAAATTACTAGCTATCACAGCCACAATGCTGGGTCAATTTCTTTCTACACTGAAACAATTTGCCCTACAGCTCCACAGAGATTTCCTGCTTGCCTGCAAACCTGCCTAGGCTAAACCCAGAAATGAGGGAATCCTGTCAGGTTTATTGCTCAATGTCACATTTTAAAGACTTTAACTCCTTGCCCAAAACTGAACTCATCTTTTGTTGGTAGTTGAAATCCTGACCTGTGCTTCGGTTTAATGATAAACTGAATTAAATAAACATGCTCTGAAACTGAAAGACAGACATACATGCATTCGACAAGAGTTTAAAAAAATCAGACATCTTCGTTGTCTCATTACCTTCACAAATACTGTCTTCACATAAATAGGAAGATCTCCATGAGGACTGCCATATCCACCAACAATACTAAAGCCCAGTCCATCAGCACCTCTGTCCAAAGTAATTGTTTTATATTGTGGAGGCCTGAAGGATAACAGAAACAATGATATTCAGTATTGTATAATCTTCCCATGGCCTCCTGCTTGACCCCACCCCACCACATCCAAACTTAATTTATAAAATTTCATAATTTTATGCCTTGGTCACCCTATCCATTTCTTGAGAAGGATTCGTGCTATAATCAAATTCAAATAAATATCAGTAAGACTGAATCAAATGCCTTAGGTTCCTAGTAAAACCTTGTCACTGAATCCATCCTCTCCCTAGAATAGGGGTTTCCAAACCATGAATTAACAATTCACTATGTAGACTCACACAATTCTTGGCTCTGAGGGCTAGTCTTCAAAACCATTGCACCCACTCAACAACATGCTCCTCCATCCATCCCTGCTCAATTCTCTCCTTTATTTTACTAACAACTCTCTCCTTCCTAAAAACCCCAATCACTCGGCAGCTGATCATATTTTCATGTATTAAAATGAGGTCACAATGGAAAACAATTCAGAAGCCACTAACCTAGAAACAAGCTGAGGCTGAAGGTCGCCTGCAACATTGGTATTTTGGTGACATCAGTCTCCAGCCTGGGCCTCTGGTTTATGAGTCCAGTAAATTACCACTATCCAATCACTTCCCCTAAGAATGGTTGAAACCAAGTTAAAGTTTCAAGATATCTGCTCTGGACTTGAAACCTTTTGTTTTCTATATTCATTCATTGGAAAGTGGGCATTGTTAGCTAGGTCAAGCATTTACTGCCCATTCCTAAATCCTTGAGAGACTGGAGGTAATGAGCTGCTTTCGTGAAATCCTGCAATTCATGCGGTGTAGGCACACCTACAATGCTGTTAGGAAGGTTTAGGATTTTGACTGAGCAATACCGTATATAGCATACTTTTTATTAACCAGCACCTATGGGACTAGAGTGTGCTGGTTGATCAAATATTCCGGATAATCAAGAGGTACATATAACCACAGTAAACCCTGACTATGTGAAGCTTCAAGACATCAACATCCTTTAAAAAAGTGTACATAAAAACATCAACTAACCTCCTAAAATCAATGTAAAAACACACATTAAGTGATAGAAATATAATGCAGTGAGTATACCTATCACTGTTATTACTTTATTTACATAATAAATACTCAGACATTGCAGTAGATTGTGGTATTTGAGGTATACAATTTTTGCTCGTTTATCAAGAGTGCCGGTTAAAACAAAGTTTGCTGTATTTCCAAGTCAGGATTGTGACTGGCTTGGACAGGAACTTGCAGGTGTGTCTGTTGCTCTTGTCCTTCTCCAGTAGTGGTCATGGACTTGGAAGTTGCTGCCTAAGGAGATTTGGCGAACTTCTGCAGTGCATCTTTTAGATAATACCAATGCTCAGTAGCAGCAGTGTGTACTAAGGAGAGTTAATGTCGATTGTGTTAGATAGAGTGCCAATCAAGCATACTGCTTTGCCCTGGATGGTATTGAGCCTCGAGTGTTATTGGAACTGCATTAAATTCAGACAACAGTACTCCATTACACTTCATTTTGAGGCATCAGGTGGTAAGTTACCACAAATCCCCAGCCTTTGATCTACTCTTGCGGTCACAGTATTTATATGGCAGGTCTAGTTAAATTCTTGGTCAATTGTAGCTCCCCGGATGTTGGTAGTTGAAGCTTTAGAGTTGATAATGCCATCCAATGTTAAGTGGATTTGGCTGGATTCTTTCTTGCTAGAGATGGTCATTGTCTGGCATTGAGTGGTGAAAATCTTACTTGCCACTTATGAGCCCAAGCCTTAATACTGTCAAATATTACTGCATTTGGGCATGAAATGCTTCAGTATCTGAGGAGTTGTGATTGATGCTAAAGATTGCGCAATCATCAGCAAACATCCTTGCCTCTCACCATAAAATGGAGGAAAGGACATTGATGAAGATGGTTGGGCCTTGGACACTAACCAGAGGAACTCCTGCAGTGACGTATGTAATGAGATGATTGACCTCCACCAATGCTAACCATCTTCCTTTGTGCCAGATATGACGCCAAACAGCGGAGTGCTTACCCTCCCATTTCCCACTGACTCCAATTTTGCTAGAGCCCCTTGATGCTACACTTAGTCACTTATAATCAATGGAAAAATGAAGTGAACATGGGGAAATGGGTTACTAAAGAAAAATCAAAGTGTTGATTATGACTAAACGCAGGATCAGACGCAACAAAAACAGAAGTTGCTGGAAAAGCTCAGCAGGTCTGGCAGCATCTGTGAAGGGAAAAACAGAGTTAATGTTTTGGGTCCGATGACCCTTCCCCAGTTCTGAGAAACTTTGTTTTTATTCCGCAGTTCTTTCGTTTTTTTACAAAAGAAACGAGAACTGAAGAACATGGGGACTAAATAGAATACTCTAAAAATAAACCCAAGAAATAGTGCTTTTGAACTGCTTCCCCAGTACTTCTCCCTTCACCTGTAACACCAATGTATTTTTTAATCTGTCATCTCTGTCTGTCCGCATGCGCTGGGAGTTTTAGAAGGGGGTTGGAGTATTTCAACAGTTCATACCTGTTTACTATAGTTAGAATCTATTTATTTGCAATAAATAGTAGCTCCTGTTAAGTACAGAAACCTGGTCTGTGTTTTCTGCGTTAACATAGGTCTCTCTGAAAGATAAATTGAAAAGTTTGCATGCTTCATCAAAATGTTTATCTTTTGTGATGACTCAAGGAATAGCCACCCTTAATTTGTAGAGTACTCCTCTAGTGACACATGACAAACAAATTTAACAGACAAAATTACAGAAATTTTATTTAGATGTCAAACAGACAGATTCCTGCGCTTTAACTGGAGTTAGCTCCTCAAAGAGATGTACTTTTGAATCAGATGTCTGAAGTTCAAAAAAAAAATCTTTGTTAAGTAACATTTTCTAGTGGCCTCCAGGCAAAAGTAAGAACATTTGATGGTGTTACAAATAACGGAGCATTCAAAACCATTATGATATGGGACACGGGAAATATTATAACAGAAGGATCACAAACAAAATAAATGAGAATAAAAACTTGTATATCAGATGGCAGGAATGCAGCAGTAATCGAAGAATTAACTGTAGGAATGCCCAGGGAATAATTAGCAGGTATTTTATATAAACTGAAATATCATTATGTAGTAAATAGTCCAAATTGGAATAACAGGGTTTGAGGCAACGCATGACACACAGGATTCTGAAGGGAAGACGATGATACTGATTAGTCTGAGGAAATTGTACTAGTCACAAGATAATTCAGTCCAAAAATCAGGGTACTAGTCACAGATTTATTTAATGGCACCATGTTAGACAGTGGTTGCACATCCACAGTATGTGGATTGAACTGGTTGATAGGCAGTTGGAATTCACTCAGTGTTAAGGATCAAAGTAAGTTTAAGGAATATGAAAGTTCTATTTGCTTCAGGTTTGGTAATGACAATATGTTAAAGTCACTAAGAAGAGTAGCGATTCCACGTGAAACTGCTCAGTTAAGCCACTTTATTAGTACAGGTACACCATCTGGTGAGACACCTTTGCTGCTGAGCCAGTCATCGATGAAAAAAGCACAAACAAAATTGAATGTAGGACATGATAAATTGTTATCTCTGAAAGTCAGTAGATTTGCACCTTATCCAACTATTGCATCTCTAACAAAAACCAGCGTCTCTAGTCAGAATATCAGAGGCATTTATGCCACTACGTGATCAGAATTTTGAGACAGGAAAAAAAGATAAATTGTTTTCAAGTTAAATTGGCAATTTTCTCACACATCTTCCTACAGGTTAAAAAAATCCTGAACGATGCAGGGATGGATGATGAATACATTAAGCGCATTGAAGATATTAGTACAAAATATGATATATACAAAGAGTATCAGGGAACATCATCGTGGCCTTTTCAAGTCTCCCATCAGTACTTAAGTAGGAGCTATTGATCTCAAGATGCGGGAAAGGATAGAAACATTTTAATTTTACGTTTGAAAGACCTGAAATTAAGATTTTCAACCTGTCTGCATTGTAGATGGGGACAGGGACTGGACTGGGAGGATCATTTAAATTCCTAACTAACAATCTGGTATGGGGTGGGTGGGGGAGTAAATGAAAATAAGAAACATGATGATGATGAATGCTTAAAGAAATCAAGCTGTGACTGATGAGTCACTTCACAAGATTTTAGTTGACCAACTAGGATTGTACACCTGCCCTTGTGTGGATCATCCACACAAAGAATACTGTATATATTCCATTTTAATCTATGGAAGAAAGCCAAAACTACCTTTGATAATGAGAGAACATCATCTAGTCTTAAAAGGGAAAACAATTAGCTCCCTCTTTGAGACTGGGAATTGCATATAGAAAGACAGCATCACTTGTGAAGCAGACAGCAAGGAGTGAGTATCAAGGCAGCTGTATGTGAAGCTGTCTGGGAGGGGTGTGCAGCAAGTCAGCACCACTTGCGAAGCAGCTTGGAGAACGTACTTGTCAGAAAAGGGAAAATGTACTTGTGACAGAAGGACAGAGTGGCTGGAAACAGAAACTGGGCGAGGAGAGCCCTTTCAAAACTACTAGTACCCATCAGAGCCAAAGCATGAAGTCACAGGAAAACCAATAACTGATTTGTAGGTATTCATTCCACATCTCTTTCAATTGGAAACTGATTTAAATCAGAAGATGCTATTACAGCTGCAATGCGAAGGTAAGAAATTCACTTAAAATATTTAACATCTAACTTAATTAATTAAACAGAGATGGTTGAGCAGGACAGATGTGGCAGCTATAGTTTATGGGAGCTGGTGGACACAAGCGATCCACAGTGACCACATCTTCAGCAAGTGCTGACTGCTCGAGGAATGTAACTCAGGACTGATGAGCTGCAGTCTGAGCTGTGGACATGATGACAGATCAGGGCAGGGAAAAGGTCATAGAGTCACAGAGCTCTACAGCACACAAACAGACCCTTTGGTCCAACTCATCCATGCCGACCAGATATCCTAAATTAATCTAGTCCCATTTGCCAGCATTTGGCCCATATCCCTCTAAACCCTTCCTATTCATATATGCACCCAGATGCCTTTTAAATGTTGTAATTGTTTTAGCCTCTACCACTCCCTCTAGAAGCTCATTCCAGGTATCTGGACACTATTTCTGGAGACACACACTCCTTAGATTATATATATCAAATTTGGTCGATGGTCAGAGACAGGAGGGTGTGACTGCAAGTGAGACAGTTCCAGAGTTTAGCTTTGGACAAGCGTCGGTCAGTGCCCCTTTGCAATAGACAAAAGGTTCTTGTTACCAGTATGGATGAGGGCACAGACTGGAGGGTGGGTGAGCAAACTGACCAATGTGCCATGGAACAGAAAGTTTGGTATGATAGCTGTATCTTTAACACACTTGTTACAGAAACAAGTAAAGGTGGTATGGTCAGCAGAATGACAATCCGTCTTTGACATTCTGGAGGCAATCTTAATAAATGACCAGTACTGGTAAGCGATACTCGTCTTTTCAGACCCTTCAAAATGGCATTTGATATTAGTGATTTGTGACATGGGTGCTGTCTGTCACAAGATAATGAGTTAGAAACAAGAGAAGCCAGTGAGCTACTCGAGTCATAGAGGTCCACAGCCACAGAAAAAGGTCCTTCAGCCTATCGAGTAATCTCATTTTCCAGAACTCGGTCCACAGCCTTGTATGCCTTGGCATAGCAAGTGTATATCTAAATACTTTTTAAATGTTATGAAGGTTTCTGACTCTACCACCCTGTTAGGCAATGAGTTCCAGAAACACACCACTATCTGGGTGAAAAGAAATTCCTCACATCCCCTCTAAACCTCCTGCCTCTTACCTTAAATCTTAGAAGAACAAAGGAATCACATGCAACGTGCCTTACTGACTCGTGCCTAGTGGCTTTGACCTCCATAATCCTGAAGTGCTTCGAGAGGCTGGTGGTCATGGCCCACATCAACTCAAGCCTCCCACCCTGACTCGATCCCCTGCAATTTGCCTACTGATGTAATAGGTGCACAGAAGACACCATTTCCCTAGCTCTGCACTCATCCCTGCAACACGTGGACAACAAGGATACCTATGCGCGACTCTTACTCATCGACTATAGCTCTGCCTTCAACACCATAATCCCCTCCAGACTCATCTCAAAACTCCAAGACTTAGGTCTCAGCTCCATCCTCTGCAATTGGATCTTCAGTTTCCTTACCACAAACCACAATCAGTGAGGAGAGACAACTGCACCTCCTCCACAATAGCCCTCAACACTGGAGCCCCCCCAGGGATGCGTTCTCAGCCTCCTACTGTACTTCCTGTACATCCACGACTGTGCAGCCAAATTCTGAATAACTGCCATCTACAAATTTGCTGATGGCACCACTGTGGTAGGACAAATATCGAACAATGAATCAGAATACAGAAAGGAGATAGAGGGCTTGGTGTCTTGGTGCAATGATAACAAACTTTCTCTCAATGTCAGCAAAACAAAAGAGCTGAGCATTGACTTTAGAAAGGAAGGAGGAGAACAGGCCCCCCATCTACATCAATGGAGCAGAGGTTGAGAGGGTTGACAGCGAGAAATTCCTAGGAGTGACGATAACTGATAACCTTTCCTGGACTTCCCACATAGATACAATGGTCAAAGCGGCACAACAACGCCCCTTCTTCCTCAAGCGGCTTAGGAAATTCGGCAACCTTTAAAGATGCAGTACTATCCGGGTGCATAATGGCCTGGTACAGCAACTGCTCTGCCTATGTCCGTAAGAAACTACAGAAGGTCATATGCACAGCCCAGACCATCACAGAAGCCAACTTTCCATCCATGGACTCCATCTACACTTCTTGTCATCGCAGAAAGGCTAATATCAAAGACCCCTCCCACCCTGGCAATGCTCTCCTGCAAAGTCTTCCATCAGGTAGAAGATACAGAAGCTTGAACACATGCACCAACAGCTTCAAGAATAGCTTCTTCCCTGCTGTTATTCAACTGATGAACGGGCTCTCTAACTACAAATAATGTTGATTTTGAAACCTGTATGTTTCACTCTAAGCACCCTATGATTGTATGTCCTTGCTTACTGTGATCTGCCTGTACTGCTCACAAACAAAGCTTTCACTGTACTTAAGTACACGTGACTGCAATAAATTAAATCAATCAATTAAATCTATGGACCCAGTCATGGATTCCTCCACCACGGGGAAAAATGTCCATTCCTCTCTACATTATATCCCTCATAATACATCTGAATCATGACCTCCAACTTAGTCTCTTCTGCTCCAAGGAAATAACCTTCTAATAACAGCAAGTATACGACATGCCTTCTTAACCAATTTACCTACCAGTCCTGCTACCCTAGGGGACCGGTGGACATACACACCAAGGTTCATCTGATCCTTGGTGCTTCTCAGGGTTGTTAATCGTGTATTCCCTTGCCTCGTCTGGCCTGTCCAAGTGCATCACCTTACACTTATTCAGACTGAGTTCCATTTGCCACTGAGCAGCTCATCTGACTAATCTGTCTATATCCTGCTGTAATCCAAGGCTATTTTCACTATTTACTACTCCACCAAATTTCATATGATCCGCAAACCTACTGATCAACCCTCCTAAATTCAAGTCTAAATCATTTACATAAACCACAAACAGGAAAAGTCCCAATACTGATCCCTGTGAACTGGAACAGAATGTTGGTCCTTATTTCAAGGAAGTTGGAGTATAAGAGTATCTTATCTCAACTGTACAAGGTGCTGGTAAGACCATATCAGTAGTGGAATAAGGGTTATGGGGAAAAGGCAGGAAAGTGGATATGAGGAATGTTGGATCAGTCATGATCCTATAAAATGGCAGAGCAGGCTCAAGGGCTAATGGGCAACTTCTTCACGCAGAGGGTGGTGCGTGTACAGAATGAGCTACCAGAGAAAGTGGAGGAGGCTGGTACAATTACAACATTTAAAAGGCATGTCTAGAACTCTATGACTCAAGGCCTACTCCTGTTCCTATTTCTTATGGAACCCCACTGGTCACAGACTTTCAGTCACAAAAACACACCTCAACCATTACACTTTGCTGTTCAAATTTATCACCTGACATTTCTCTGGATTGAATTCTATTTGCCACTGTTCAGCCCATCAGACACTTCCAGTGGGAAAAACATCCCTCAACAATCACCCCCTGCTTCCTGCCACTCAGCCAACTGTGGATCCCATTTTCCAAACCTTCTTAAGATCCTGTAGGCCCTTACCTTTGTTATCAGTCTTCCACACAGAACCTGATCCAAAGCCTTGCTGAAGTCCAAGAAAACGTCAAATTCATTGCCCTTACCTACGTTTGAAAAGTTCAATCAAAATAAAATAACTGTCCTGCCCAAATTTTCAATTTCTCAGGCAATTCCCTCAGAATCAGGCTGTACATGGTCCTGACATGCAACTCCAATCTATCTGCAGTGACCAACAGGCCATTGGAATATCTGGGTCCTTCTACTGTATTTTCAGATAATAATCCTCCTTCTAAAAGGTTATACTGTGTGCAGTAAATCCAAAATACTCACCCTAGGTCATCATGAAGGATGCTACTTGCTATCAATCCTGAGACAGAAAGTGTAGTTGTGGTATGCTCCTGCTGCTGATTAGTTATCACACTAACATCACCGCCTGCAACCACCTAGAAACAATCGTTCATAACTGGTTTCAGAATGCACAGCGATACATGAGAATTTTAAAGATACAACTGTTGAAATTAATGCAAGAAGATTTTGACAGATCAGAATCAGAAATTAAGTAGATGAATTCACCAATCAAGACCAAACAAACAAAACATTAACAAACGGCAAGTTCCCACTGAATCACACAATGCTTTGTCATACCTGTAATTCAATACGACCTGAAACATTCTTCAGCACGCTGACAGCCTGGGAATGAGTCAAGCCCTCTGTAGGTTTCCCACAAATACTTACAATTCTGTCCCCAATCTATAATTAACAACACAGGAGTAAAATTAGTTGCTTTGTCAGGTAACTGGCATATCTCTTGGACTGAAGTTATATGAAAGATACATATCTCAAACTGCTACCTAATGTGTTTAAAGTACTATCAGCAGACCAGAATTGCACTATCAATTGCCCAAACACTAAGGTTAGTAATAACAAAGTTCTGCACACAGACTTGGATTAATTTTTAGCGTTCAAAGATTGTAACAGCACTATTCAATTTCTCTTGGTACAAAACTACAAACCTATTTATAACATTTTCATTAGGCTCCTGGTCACTTTTAAGATGATGCTGAAAGGCAATGGGAGGCCACTACTGGAGGTGATCTTAAATCTCAACCTTTAATGTGTTTGGCGATCTAAATCTGAAGTTAATAGCTATTTTCAAGTCAAAGCACACCTGGAATAATCAAGCATAAACTTGAACAATATTACAAATCAGGTTAGCCTACTGCAAACTGTTAATGCTAACTAATCAATTTGAATGATTTTATTGAATACATACATCCACATGTGGTTGACTTTTATGCACTGAAATTCAGTTGTAGAATTTTAGGGGAAGGACGAAGTTGTACTGCAAAGTATTTACTCTGAAATATTTTAATTCATCTCGATAATGCTATTTATACACATAAAGGTACAAGAGTCTGAAAAGGTTAATTCTGAGAAATAGCTTAAGCACCCTCATTATGATTATGCTAGGTAGGCTTTTGGGAAGAACAGTTTAGGATTTCAAAGGGGTAAGGTCCTCCTTAAAGTCTGTCTGGGAACAGTTATCACATCATTGTAATCTGTAACTAGTTGCTAATAAATTTCCTCTTGTTCAATACAAGAGTGTCTTCTAATTAGACCAGTAACTGGCTTTCGTTTATAATACTACACCAAACAGACGCTGTAGTTAATTACACTTAGGAGAATGGTGACAGCAAATACATTACATGATGAAATACAGATTTAGGTTGATTGTGTATGTACAACAGATAATACAACTTAAAGATCAATTATTCCCTAAAACAAAGCTCAAAGTACAGAAAATAAGCTTTAAAGATAGCTATTTGCACAATGAGTAGAGTAAAACAGAAAGTTAAAAACAAAGAGCTGTGCATGATCCTATATTGTTATTTCTGCAGAATGTAGCTTTCTACACAATAAATGGTTGGGGGGAAAACAAGGGCATAAAATCAGGAGTAAACTCCAATTGAAAAGTTTTCAACACCTGACACTGCATTATTGTGGCATTTTAACAAACCTGGCTTTAGATAATCCTACTTTACTGAACACTACTCTTTATGATAGATGTTCTTATCTGAGATATTTATCAATAAATACAGAATGGAATCTCCTGAATAATTTCTTAACAAGTAATCAGTCAAAATTTAAAACTACAAACTTACCCGCAGCTTCTGGGTCTGGGCTGCTACTCCATTTGGCTGCATCATTGCAATAAAAATGGGGACATCTCCAAGAGGACTACCTACTCCTCCTGCAATGCTGATTCCCAGTGAATCAGTAGGCCCCTGTGGTCAACAACACTACATGAATTATAATTCCAAGGAAATAAAAAGATAGTGT
This sequence comes from Rhincodon typus, assembly GCF_021869965.1. NCBI lineage: Eukaryota > Metazoa > Chordata > Chondrichthyes > Orectolobiformes > Rhincodontidae > Rhincodon > Rhincodon typus. The sequence goes on from NC_063334.1 coordinate 44,067,381, forward strand.
ACTTTGCAGGTTTAAAATGGCTTGCAATGTTATTATACTGGATTGCTCTTGCTCTGTAGCAGAATTAAGGCTTGCAGGTCACATTTGACCACTATCCCCTTTCTCTCATCTATTATAAATCTTCTGAATTTTTCTTCATGTACTTTCACTTGTACTATTACTATGACAATACTTACTACTGCAATGTACATTCATGTTGCTCCTTCAGAGGAGCAAGAAAAATTTGAGGAACAAAAACAGAAGTTACTGGAAAAGCTCAGCAAGTCTGGCAGCATCTGTGAAGAAAAAAAAAAATCATCTTCACAGTTGCTGCCAGACCTGCTGAGCTTTTCCAACAACTTCTGTTTTTGTTCCTGATTTACAGCATCCGCAGTTCTTTCAGTTTTGAAGAAAAATTTGAGGGCAAATGAGTAGAGTTAAAAGGTCACTGAAAGTCAGAAGCATTCAAGGTTTTTTTTTAAAGAAGATTTATAGCTGGATTGTTGATACGGTTGTTGACTTACTCGCCGAGCTGGTAAGTTTGTTTGCTGATGTTTTATCACCACACTAGGTAACATCATCAGTGCGCCTCCGGTGAAGCAGTGTTCTGTCCCACTCGTTATTTGTGTGTCTCGGTTTACTGGGGCGGGTGACATCACATCCACATTTGTTTCTTAGTGGTTAGTATATACGGTCCAGCTCTATATATTTGTTAACTGAGCTCCAGTCGGAGTGCCAGGCCTCCAGGAATTCTCATGTGTGTCTTTGGTTGGCTTGTCCTAGGATGTCTACATTGTTCCAGTTGAATTGGTGACCTTCTTTCTCCATGTGTATTGAAATTAGTGATAGTTGGTCATGTCTCTTGATAGCTAGTTGGTTTTCATGAATCCTGATAGCTAGTTTCCTTCCGGTTTGCCTACATAATGCTTTTGGCAGTCTTTGCATGGTATCTTGTAAATAACTTTGGTTCTGTTAGCTGTGGTTGTCGGATCCTTTATTCTCATTAATAGCTGTCGTAGTGTAGCTGTTGGTTTGTGGGCTACCATGATTCCTAGGGGAAGGAGTAATCTGATGGTCATTTCAGATATATCCTTAATGTACGGTAGGGTGACAAGTGTCTCTGGACGTGTTGTGTCTTCCTGTTGTGGTCTGTTGTGTAGCTATCAGCGGACTACACTTTTTGGGTAACAGTTGTTTCTAAAGATGCTGTTTTTCCTCGGCTTTGCGCAGCTACGGGATGCTGCAGTGTGTTGTGGCTCACTTGAACACTGTTTTGATGCAGCTCTGTGGGCATTGGGATGATCCTATTGTAGTTCAGTACCTTATCCGTATGGGTGGCCTTCTTGCGCACGCTGGTCTGGAGCTCGCCATCTGCCTTACGTTCAACTATTTGTTCCAGGAAGGGAAGTCTGTTGTTGCTCTCCTCTTCTCTGGTAAATTTCATAATGGTGAGAATGTTGTTTATGAGTAGATGGGTTTCCTTCTGTTTAGAGCATTTGATAATGACAAAGGTGCCACCCACAGAGCAGATCCATAGTTTTGGTTGGATGGTAGGATGGGCTGTCCGCTCCAGTCTTTGCATTATGGCTTCTGCTATTAATCCTGATATCAGTGATCCCATGGGCGTTCTGTTGATCTGTCCGTATACATTGTTGAAGAAAGTGAAGTGGGTTGTAAGGCACAGATCCAGTAGTTTGAGGGTGCCGTCTTTGCTGATGGTGTTGGTGTTGGGTATTGGTATTATCAGTTGTCTGTATCCCTGGTCTGTCTAGCAGCGAGGCTAGTGTTTCCTTAGCTAGCAGGATGTTTATGGAGGTAAATAGTGCAGTCACATTGAAGGAATCTCATCCTCATCTGTTCTGGCGTCCTTGATGATGTTGAGGAATTCTTGGGCAGAGTGGATGGAGTGGTTTGAGCCGTCTACTAAGTGTTTCAGTCTCCTTTGTAGTTCTTTTGCTAGTCTGTATGTCGGTGTATCTGAAAGTGAGACTATAGGTATGAGAGGAACCTCCGGTTTGTGTACCTTGGGGAGTCCATAGAAGTGGTGCATGTTTGATCACTCTGGTTTCATTCTCTAGTAATCAAATTTCCAAATTTCATCCATTTTGTGTAGACTCCTCAGGGTGGTGAAAATATAATTTTCCAATTGTGGTGTTGGGTCTGTTGCCATCTCTTGTTAGGTGTCAGTATCTGCCAATAAAGTGTTGGCTTTGTCGATGTACTGTGTTCTGTTCAGTATGACAGTTACGTCCACCAGTTGGATCACAATGTTCCTTTCTCTCGATTCCTTGTAGGCCTTTCTTCGCTACTGTGTTGAATGTGTTCCCTTCACTCCTTCGGCTTAGTGTTGGGTCTACTACCTGCCTGACACTTGGTTAGGTTTCTTCGGTGGATCCGTTGCTTTTTAATGTGGATTCCAGTGCAGTCAGGAAGTCAGTTTTATTAGCATCCCTGTGATTGTAGCTTAGTCTGCGTACCAGGTCGGCTTTTTCGGTGTCTGAGTGTGGCCGATCAGATAGGTTCCTTATCCAAGTGTCTGCCCTGTCTGTGTCGTTGTTGTGGGTAAGTTTACTCAGTTTTTCCAGTAGGGCCTGTCTTTTCTTGGTCTTGAATCTTCTGTTGTTTCATGGTAATGGATCGTTTGAGTGTTGCAGTCCATTCTTGGCTGGTTGAGCAAGTTTTATGGTGCTCAAAAGAAACTTTGTATTCAAACTCGACAGCTGGTTGCTCTGAAACACTTAATAGATGGCTCAAACTGCTCCATCCACTCTGCCCAAGAATTCCTCAACCTCATCAAGAACAGCAGAATAGATGAGGACAAGATCATGGTCTCCTTTGATGTGACTGCACTACTTACCTCCATAAACATCCTGCTAGCTAAGGAAACACTAGCCTCACCACTAGACAGACCAGGGATACAGACACCCGATAACACCAACACCATCAGCAAAGATGGAAATCTCGAATTACTGGATCTGTGCCTTACAACCCACTTCACTTTCAATGGCAAGGTATACAGACAAATCAACAGAACACCCATGGGATCACCGATATCAGGATTAATAGCGGAAGCCATAATGTAAAGACTGGAACAGACAGTCCTTCCCACCATTCAACCAAAACTATGGATCGGCTATGTGGATGACACCTTTGTCATTATCAAACATTCTAAACTGGAGGAACCCACGTACTCATAAATAACAACATCACAGTCATAAAATTCACCAGAGAAGAGGAGAACAACAACAGACTTCCCTTCCTGGAACAAATGATCGAACGCAAGGCCAATGGTGAGCTCCAGACCAGCATACACAGGAAGGCCACCTATAAGGATCAGGCACTCAACTACAATAGCAATCATCCCAATACCCACAAACAGAGCTGCATCAAAACACTGTTCAAGCGAGCCGCAACACACTGCAGCATCCCAGATCTGCGCAAAGCTGAGGAAAAACACCTACGCAGCGTCTTTAGAAACAACATTTACCCTAAAAGCGTAGTCCGCCAATACCTACACAACAGACCACAACAGGAAGACACACCACGTCCAGAGACACTAGACACTTTACCATACATTATGGACATACCTGAAATGACCACCAGGTTACTCTGTCCCCTAGGAATCATGGTAGTCCACAAACTGACAGCTACTAACCAGAATAAAGGATTTGACAGCCACAACTAACAGAACCAACATTATTTACAATATACCATGCAAAGACTGCCAAAAACATTACATAAGGAAAACCGGAAAGAACCTAGCCCTCAGGATTCACGAACTATCAAGAGACATGACCAACTATCACTCATTTCAATACATATGGATAAAGAGGGACATCAATTCAACACGGACAATGTAGCCATTTGAGGACAAGCCAATCAAAGACATGCACATGAATTTCTGGAGGCCTGGCACTCAAACCGGAACTCCATTAACAAACACATAGAACTGGATCCCATATACCAATTACTAAGAAACAAATCCGGAAGTGATGTCACCCAACCCAGCAAATTGACACACATAAATTGCAAGTGGGACGAACACTGATGCTTCACCAGTGGCGCACTGATGATGTTACCTGGTATGGTGACGAAATGTCTGCAAACAAACTTATCAGCTCGACGAGCAATTCAACAACCAAGTCGAAAGCATATTTTAAATTTTAAAAGATACTGAGATGTCTCAATTACACACATTTTTCAAATGACCTCCTAGTTGGTAGAAGAAATCTTATTCTCTCAGACCAAAGTAGTTACCTGTACATTACTAAAATTTCTACGTCAAGTAAAAGGCTCACTCTGCACTTTGTATAGTTTTACTTCTCCTGCGAGTACAGCAAATTTTAATTATCCAGTATCTATGGGACCAGGAGTGTGTCGATTGATCAAACATTCCACATAATCAAATGGTTGACATAATCAATGTATAAACACACCACATAATGGAAACATAATAAAGGGGATATGGACTTCACTGTTATACTTAATTTACAGCACAAATCAGAAATAATAATGCAATTTTGTCTTAAATAAAACTTACTGTAGACAGCCTTCTCAGCTGCACCGTCAACTGACTACCTCGGACATTGCGATACATTGCGGTATTTGAAAAGAAATTGACTCAAAATTGAATCAATTGTTCATACTTTCATCAATCATAGAATCCCTACGGTATGGAAACAGGCCCTTTGGCCCAACAAGTCCACACCACCCCTCAGACCCATCCCTTATAACCCACCTAATCTACACATCCCTGAACACTATGGGCAATTTTAGCATGGCCAATCCACCTAGCCTGCACATCTTTGGACTGTGGGAGGAAACCAGAGCAGACACAAGGAGAATGTGCAAACGCCACACAGACAGTCACCCGAGGGTGGAATCGAACCTTGGTAACCACTGAGCCACCGTGCCACGTGTGGCCATTTGACTGAACAACAAGTATATTTACAGTGAGGTAAGTATATTAAAGAAAACTGTAATAATTGGAAAGAATAAGGCAGTAAACCTTGTTGTATCTGAGGTTTGTTTTTGCCCGTTTTTCGAGAGTGCCGGTTCATAAGGTGCCTGTTAAAACAAAATTTGCTACACTACTTACTGTATCATAAGGGTGAGATTAGTAATGGAGTAAAGGATAATCTAAATTAAAAGTTTCAAGTTGGAAGAGCACCATCCTTACTATGATGAGGGGAACTTGCCAAGGTAAGATCAAAAAGGACAAACAATGGATGATCTTTAAGAGGAAATGTTTTAGATCCAGGTTAGGTACATTCACACAAGGTAAAGAACAAAAACCAAGGGTTTTTGGATAGAGAAGCAGATAGAATATGATCAAACAAAAACTGCATGATGTATGTTAAATGACTTCTTCAAGCAAGAACCAAATCAGATGCAATAAGTTGAAAGAGGAAGAGAAATGGAAAGCAGGCCTGGGAAATAGAAAATGAGAATAGAATGGCAGGTCACATAAAAAGGGGAACTCAAACATACTCACGTAAATGACATGTACATTGTATGTGGGTGGAAAGAGGAAGGAGGAGAAGCTTAGGGGCAAGCAAAGGCTAGAACAAGCACCTTGTATCACCTTTTACAAAGAAAGAAGATGCCGAAAACTACATTGGAATAAGTAGAGATGTTAGAAGCCATGGAAGGGGTGAAAATGGTAAGATATACTGAAAAGGCTGGCTATGCTTAGACTAGATAATTTGCCTAATCCATATGGTTTGCTGTCCAGATTGCTAAGAGAAGTAGAGGTGGAGATAACTGAAGGACTTGCTATAATTCCATTCCTGACCACACAGGTGAGATAGGAGAGTGAGAATTGTGGCATGCTCGTCTAAGAAAGGATGCAAGGATATTCTGAGTAACATCAATGCTGAGAAAGATTTCAGAAATAAGAATCACAAGGGAAAAAAAAGACATTTGGAGAGATTTGAATAAATTAAGGACAACTAGCATATATTTAAGACAGACAGATTGGGCTGAATCTCAAGGCTATTTAGGCTAACTGAGTTATGTCAATTGTTTTAGAGGGATTTCCATCACAAGGCTTAGTGAGATTTCTTGCCATATTTTATCAAACATGCCTTATTAACTACCTATCCTGGCATCCTACCTAATCCTTGCAAGCTGGTGTGAAGTCACCACCTAGGTCAGCACCATCCTTGCTGTCTGGTGAAATGGCCATCAGTGCTGTGACAGGGTCAATGAACTTCTCTGCTATGTCAGTTAGTGCCACACTCTTCTCTGATACCTCCTGCCCTGTCTCTGCTGCTGCAGTCACCTCCTACCAAGATTCATACTCCTTCACTCATCCTACTCCCACACCACTATCTCTGTATGGCCTCTTCACTCCCTCAGAACATCTCCCACACTTCACAGAACTGCACCAGAAGCAACAGATATGTCACCCACTTTCATCTCATTTAATTCCTCTTCTCTCATTACAGGAGAAGACAACCCGTCTAGAGAGAACCTGTACAGCTGGAGGGGCGTCAGACATTAAATTCCTCACCTCATTCGAGGAGAGAATCCTGGCTCTCACAAGAGGAGACCAGTGCTGCTCCTGCAGGAATGCCAAGACATCCATGTGCCACCAACTGATTAAGTACCATGCTCCATGCCACCAACTGATTAAGTACCATGCTCCATTCCACTGCGACTCACACATCAAACTCACAGTCAAAAGACAGAATCAGAGAATTCCTACAGCACAAGAAGAGGCCATTTAGTCCAGGAAGTCTGCACTGAGCCTCCTAAGAGTATTCCACACCCTTGTCTCCTGGCATCCCAGCATATCTACCACCGTGGCACTGATGCGTCTGACTACTCCAAGAGACCTCTCGAAGTCTGAAGACAGAAGTACTGAGCCCTTAGAGGAAGCCTCAGAAAGGCTGCTTTCTCTACCCACCACCAATCCCTATGATGATATCTTGGAATAAATATTAGACGTAGTGAGTGTGCGTTTACAATCTGGTGAACACCTCACTGTGACAGTTCTGCAGCTGGCCAAGGAAGAAACGCCCCAGGTTGCTGGCACTCAGAGACCTGTCAGAGACCAGGCATTCAGCCCCAGGCAGGAAAATGATCCTGTGGTATTGGCAACGAGGGACTTCATCCAGCTTCACAGGGAAGAACAGGAACAGCAGGCAGGTATGTTGGACACATTGGCTCTAATTCCCCACAAGCTGCTGCAGAGCAGGAAGTCATGTGATCGTTTGTGTGCCTCCATGAACAGGTTGGCACATGCTATAGAAAGCCAGGATCAGCACCATCAGGGTCTGTTGGAGAGGCGCAGAGACCTGCACTCCCATGGCCCAGCCATTGGTCCTATGGACTGAAGGCATAGCGACAGGGGGACAGGGAACCTGATACACATTCCAAGTGGTCCTTCCTCACAAGGGAGCAGGGCAGTACCAGGAGGCATCCAGCGGGAGGAACCGCACATTTGACCCTCACAGGTTTCCTCTCAGGACACTTCTAGAGGTGGCCAGGCCCTCCATCTCCACGCTCCAACAGGTAGGTGATGGCCTAGTGGTATTAATGCTAGACTATTCATCCAGAAACTTAGCTAATGTCCTGGGGACCCGGGTTCAAACCCTGCCACACCTGATGGTGAAATCTGAATTCAATAGAAAATTGAAACCTTTGTCGAATGTCAGAAAAATCTACCTGGTTCTCTAATGTCCCTAAGGAAAGGAAATCTGCCATTCTTACCTGGTCTGGCCTACATGTGACTCCAGATCCACAGCAATGTGGTTGACTCTCAACGACCCTGTGAAATGGCTGAGCAAACCATTCAGTTATATCAATCGCTACAGAAATGAAACTGGATGGATCACCTGGCATCGGAAAAGACAATAGCAGAAACAGCCCTGTTGACTCTGCAAAGTCCTTCTTGAAGGCAGAAGACAGAGAGGGTGGTGGTGCAGGGTTGCTTTTCAAGTTGGAGGCCTGTGATCAAAAGGATTGGTGCTGGATCCACTGCATTTTATCAATTATATAAGATTTGCATGTGAACATAGGAGGACATTTAGTAAGTTTGCAGATGACACCAAAATTGGAGGTGTAGTAGACACCAAAACAGGTTACTTCAGAGTACATTGGGACGTTGATCAAATGGGCCAATGATCTGAGGAGTGGCAGATGGAGTGTAATTGAGATAATAAATGTGAGGTGCTGCATTTTGGAAAGGTAAATCAGGACAGGACTTACACACTTAATAGTAATGTCCTGGGGAGTGTTGCTGAACAGAGACTTTGGAGTGCAGGTTCATAGTTCCTTGAAAGTGGAGTTGCAGGTAGTCAGGATAGTGAAGAAGGTGTTCGGTATGCTTGCCATGGAGGTCATGTTGCAGCTGTACGGGACATTGGTTAGCCCACTTTTGGAATACTGTGATCAATGCTGGTCTCCCTGCTATAGGAAAGATGTTGCAAAACTTGAAAGAGTTCAGAAAAGATTACAAGAATGTTGCCAGGCTAGTAAGGTTTGACCTATAGGGAGATGCTGAATAGGCTAGGGCTATTTTAACTGGAGCATCAGAGGCTGATGGGTGACCTTATAGAGGTTTATAAAATCATGAGGGGCATGGATAAGATGAATAGCTAAGGTCTTTTCTCTAGTGTGGGGGAGTCCAAAACTAGACGGCATAGGTTTAAAGTGAGAGGGGAAAGATTTAAAAGAGATCTAAGTGGCAACCTTTTCACACAGAGGGCGATGCGTGGGTGGACCAAGCTGCCAGGGAAAGTGGTGGGTGGCTGGAACAATTACAACATTTAAAAGGCATCTGGATGGGTATATGAATAGGAAGGGTTTTGAGGGCGAAATGCTGGCAAACGGGACTAGGTAAATTCAGGATATCTGGTCGGCACAGACGAATTGAGCTGAAGGGTCTGTTTCGACGCTGTACTGCTCTGACTCTATAACATCTAAAGGTAAGTGCCAAAATTGGGACAGCTGTCTCAGACTAGTCAAGCAAATGCCTGACATTGTCTGCAAGGTATGAATCTTTGAGTATGACTATGTCCCAGACACCACTGTTACCATCCCTGGATTTGTCCTGTTCCACCACAAGACATGGTGGCCCAATAGAATACAGTCAGGAGGGAGTTGCCCTAAGAATCCTCAATATTGATTTGAGGCCCCATGAAGTCTCATGGTTTCACGTTAGACAAGGGCAAGGAAACAGCCTGCTGATTACCATGCACCGTCTTTCCTCTGCTGATGAATCAGTACTCCTCCATGTTGAACAACATTTGAAGGAAGCACTGAGGATGGCAAGGGCACAAATGTACTCTGGGTGGGGGATTTCCATATCCACTACCAAGAGTGGCTGGCAGTAGTACTACTGATTGAGCTGGTCTTAAAGGACATTGCTGCTAGATTGGGTCTACAGCAGGTGATGAGGGAACCAACAAGAGGGAAAAATATTCTTGACCTCATCCTTGTCAATCCGTCAATTGCAGATGCATCTGTCCATGTCAGTATGGGTAAGAATGACCACTGCACACAGTCTTGTGGAGACGAAGTCCCACCTTCACACCTCCAATAACGAACCTCCATTGTGTTTTGTGACACTACCACCATACTAAATGGGACAGGCTTCGAACAGATCTAGCAACTCAAGACTGGGCATCCATGAGGCACAGTGGGCCCTCCAAAGCATTTGAATTGTCTTCCAGTACAATCTGTAACCTCATGGCCCAGTATATTCCTCAGCCAACCATTAACATCAAGTCAGGGGATCAATCATCATTCAAGGAGACTCCAGAAGGGCATGCCAAGAGCAACACCTGGCATACCCGAAAATGAGGTGCTAACGTATTGACTAACCAGGACTACTTGCATGCCAAATAGCATTACCAACAAGTGATAGAGCTAAGCGATCCACAACCAATGGATCAGATCTAAACTCTGCAGTCCTGCTACATCCAGTTGTAAATGGTGGTGGACAATTAAACAATTCACTGGAAGTGGCAGCTCCACAAACATTTCCATCCTCAATGACGGATGGGCTTAACATCAGTGCAAAAGACAAGGCTGAAAGAATTTGCAGTGATCTTCAGCAGAAGTGCCGACTGGATGATTCATCTCCACCTCCTCTAGTGGTCCCCAGCATCACAGACACCAGTATTGAGCCAATTCAATTCACTCCATGTGATATCAGAAACAGATACAGACGCTGGATATTGCAAAGCCGATGGGCCCTGATAACATTCCAGTAGACTTGTGTTCCAAAACTTGCTGCTTCCCTAGCCGAGCTCTTCTAGTACAGTTACAACACTGGCATCTACCCGACAATGTGGAAAATTGCCCTCCACCCGAGTGCTTGCTAGCAGCAGTGTGTACTATCTTCAAGATGAAATGCAGAAATTCAAAGATCCTCAGGCAGCACCTTCCAAACTCTCAACCACTTCCATCTAGAAGGACAAGGGCAGCAGATACATGGGATCACCACGACCTTCAAGTCTCCCTCCAAGCAACTCACCAACATGGCTCGGAAATACATCACCATTCCTTCCACATTGCTGGGTCAAGATCTTGAATTCCCTTCCTCATAGCATTGTAGGTCAACCCACAGCAGGTGGGCTGTAGCAGTTCAAGAAGGCAGCCCCCCAATACCTTCTCAATGGCAACTAGGGAGAGGTAATAGATGTTGGCCAGTCAGCGACACCCACATCCCATGAACGAATATAAAAAATTCTGCCTGCCCCCTTCTGACTCTTGCAAGTCACTTATCACCTTACATCTGGTTGTTTGTTTTCATGTGTAGCCTCAATGTTACAGCATCAAGCATTGCTTCATGGTCACAGATGATGTTCCATGGATGGAGATCTATTCTGAGATTCTGCTGCATCATCTGGCAGCACGAGGAACAAAATGCATATGGGGCTATGGGTGCTTCTGATACCTTAGCCCTCCTCATACAGCATCACTGTTCTTCAGTGGCCTCAGTGTCCAAAAATATAGCTGTCAGAGTTGCTCAGCAATTTCTGTTGCAGGGACGTAGTGGTGGGGTGGGGTGCGTGATGCATCAAGACGTCAAGGAAATGAACCCTACAACTTTGTATCCTGTATAGTACATGGATCTGTGCACAATACTCTCTCTTTAAAAAAATCCTAACATTGGTGGGTCCTACATCCCCTGCTTTCATAGGTCAAGTAACTTACTCTTATCACACCGAGTATGCTTGCAGCCATTTTCTTCTCTTGAAAGTTACAGCATAATGGAAGGTGACAATGAGCTCTCGTAGCAAGTGTCTTGCAATACTTGCTTCAAGTGAGTCCTCAGAGAGCTAAACTCTTTCTGACAGTCATTGATTTATTGTATCCCCACTTGCGGATACCATTGCTCTCTTTGCAACCATCAACTCCCTTTTTCCCCACAGCCTGCAGCGCTAGTCCTGAAGAATGATAGTCTTATCCCGCTTCAAGAGCCACTCTTGCAACCACCACACCACCCGTTTCCCTTTTTCTTCAATTTCTGCAGACAAAGTTGATGGACTGACTGTGGTTCACCCCCTTGAATGACTCAACTGAACAGGCCTAGATGAGAAGCACCCAGATCCCTGACAGGTGGTAGTACTCGAACATATCAGCCTTATCCTCAGGGCTGGCTTCCATGGAGCCACAGACTCTCAGTGACCCATAGCCTGGTCAGCAGAAGCATACACATCCTGAGCGTGAGCTCTCCAACTGGACCTGTTGGTATTGCTGTTGACTTACTCTGCTGGAACCTCCTGACTAATAGATGCCCCAACTGACTTCAGTAAGCACCACTCCTATAAGACTGAGACATGGCTGCCTGCTTGCTGCACATGCAACGTGTGTGCCATGTAAACTGCTGCCTCACGGTAAAGGTGTGAGATTGCTGTAGTACACAGCTATACAACAACATGTGCACTCCCTTGACTGAGAACTGCTGACCAGCAAGGAAAGTCTGGTTGTGTGCATTTGTTAAATGGTGTCAGAATGCAAGGATAAAAGAAAATGGTTTGAGGACAGAAAAAAAGTGTCATGATAAATGGTTATTTTTCAAACTATTAGGCGGCATTCCCCAAGCACCATTGTTAGGGAACTGCTGAGATGCTACAGAGGAGATTTACTAGAATGGTTATAGGGACGTGGTATTTTAGCTATGAAGTTAGATTGAAGACTCTAATGTTTTTCTCATGAAAGCAAACGAATTTGAGTGGTGATCTGTCAGAGAAGTTCAAGATAATGTGGACAGAGATGCTGTTCTCATTAGCAGGTGGCACAAGGCCTAGGGGATACAGATTTCAAGTTTTGGATTAGAGGTGCAATGAAAATGTGAGGGTGACGCAGACAGAGATGATCAATGATTCACAAAAAATGCAGAGCTTTAGGGATAGAGTGGGGGGAATGGAACAGAACAAATTGCTTGTCGCAATCTGACATAGACCTGATGGTGATGCTGAATGGTCTCTGTCCGTGGAGTAATATCTCCATGACCACACTGTGAGTTTGGTGTCGATCGTAGGCTCACTCTTGCCTCAGAGTTAGAAAGTGTGGGTTCACATCCCTCTCCAGAGACTAGGGAACAAAATCAAGCTAATTTAGCATTGTAATATTGAGGGAGTGCAGCTATTGCAGATACTGTTTTTTGGCTGAAACATTAATCTGAGGCCCCAGCGGCATCTCATACCTGTTAAAGATCTTCAAAATATATTTTGAAGAAGTGCTGAGCTGGCCAATGTTTATCACTAAACAGGTCATAAAAGCAAAATACTACACAAGATCTGACAGCCACTCTGAAGAGAGAAAAACAGTCATTATTTTAGACCTGTCATTGCTCTAATGAAAAGTCACAGACCTGAAAAGCGATCGCCTTTTCTCTCTCCACAGATGTTCCCAAAGCTGAGAATTTCTCAGACTTTCTGCCAAATGGTTATCATTATTTTTCTATCCATGGTTTTTCAGGCAAATTGGCTCATGTATTTCCCTCAGTGTTTACCCTTCAAAAGACACTGGTGAAAAGTGTTGTGGAATAGCCTGGGATTGTGAAAGGCACCACAGTGCAAAATTCTCTTTCTAAATAAGAATTAGTTAACTATCAAATTTAACTGGATTAACAAGGTTTTCACTTCAACCCTCAATTTTATAGAGCATATTCACCATTATTATATACTAGAATGGTTGATGCACTTTTTAAAACTGAGTTTTTAAACAAACTGTTAGCTGCAGCTTACTGTGGAGTTCGGACACCAGTTACCACTCACCTTATTAAACTCCACGGTTCTTAGCCCTTGGATCTCAGTCCCTTCATGAAAAAAAAATGAAAAGGGAGCATATTATGAAGAAACTTTGTTTTGTAACATAGGAGCAAATTACTGCAGATGCTGGAATCTGTACTGAAAACAAAAGAAGATGCTGGAGATCACAGCGGGTGTCAGGCAGCATCCATGGAAAGACAGCAAGCTACATACCAAGAGTTTTCATTTTGTAATTCATTAGTAGAATAGAGAACATATGATGCGGCATACAGGACTCTACAATCTTGCACGTTTTTAAATTTCATGGAAGAGCTTACTAAGTTGTTTGGCAACCCCACAAAGTTATTAATGCAGCGTCTGTCCCTTTGAAGCAAAAACTGTAGTAGTATGAACACAGATTTTCTACTACCATTAGCACTCTCACAATGATTGATCTGCCTGACTCACTTCGGAAATTGAATAGAATCAAACCTTAAACATTGCGGCATGCTAAATTACTCTGAGGCATGAAATTGTAATTAACAGAAAACCTGGGCTAATTAATCAAATCCACTTAACAGTATTTATGTTTAGACCAAAACTAGGAAAAATGATCAATTAACTGATTCTGTTCAGAAGGATGCTTTCAGTGTTACTCAAAGTTAATTTTAAACATGCATATGTATATGCATGAGATACTGAATCTGGACAAAAGCAGGAGTTATATTCATTAAGAATTCTTTTTTCAGAGAAGAATTCTGGGAATTATTAAACTCTTCACTAACTCAGGTTCCCTGCATATTATCCAGCTGGGAAAGAACAATGCAGGAATTCACAAAAAAGACCTGGATTTCAGGCAGAGATAGTAATGACTGCCAATGCTGGAGTCAGAGATAACACAGTGTGGAGCTGGAGGAGCACAGCAGGCCAGGCAGCATCAGAGGAGCAGGAAAGTTGACGTTTCGGGTCGGGACCCTGTTCTGAAATGGGGGAGGGGGAAGGGAGCGCCAAAATAAATAAAGAGGAGGAGTGGGGCTGAGGAAGGTAGGTGGGATGGTGATAGGTGAGTGCAGGTAGGCAGTGCTGGGGATTGGTCAGTGAGGTGGGAGAGAAGATGGACAAATTGTGTCAGGTCAAGAAAGAAGGGATGAGAGGGAGGGTTGGTCATGGGATGAGGCCAGGAGTGGGGAGATTTTGAAACTGGTAAAGTCCACGTTGAGACCAATGGGTTGTAGGCTTCTAAGGAGGAATATGAGGTGCTGCTCCTCCAGTTTCCAGGTGGCGTCATTATGACACTCTGGAGGAGGCCCAGGATGGACATGTCGTCCAGGGAATGGGAGTGGGAGCTGAAATGGTTACCGACTGGAAGGTGTTGTCGTTTGTCACGTACAGAGCGCAGGTGCTCTACGAAGCGGTCTCTGAGCCTCTGTTTGGTCTCACCCATGTACAGGAGGTCACATCGAGAGCAGCGGATGCAATAGACCACAGTAATGATGTGCAGGTGAACCTCTGTCAGATGTGAAAGGTTTATCCGGTGCCTTGGATGGAGGTGAGGGGGCAGGTGTAGCACTTCCTGCGGTTGCAGGGAAAGGTGCCGGGGGTGGTGGGGCTAGTGGGGAGCGTGGAGTGGACGAGGAAGTCGCAGAGAGAGTGGACCCTATGGAAGGCAGATAGGGGTGGGAAGGGAAATATATCTTTGGTTGTTGGGTCGGATTGCAAGTGGCGGAGAATGATACATTAAACACGGAGCTTAGTGGGGTGATGTGTCAGAACAACGGGGATTCTGTTTTTAATTTTGTTGCGGTGAGGGGATATGAGGGCGGAGGTGCGGGAAGCACAAGAGATGCTCTCGACCACATCTCTTGCGTTTCCTGCAAGACAAAACCTTCCGGTCGCGAACCATTTCAACTCCCCCTCCCACTCCCTGGGCGACATGTCCATCCTGGGTCTCCTCCACTGTCACAATGACGTCACTCGGAAACTGAAGGAGCAGCACATCATATTCCACCTTGGGAGCCTACAATCCAATGGTCTCAATGTGGACTTTACCAGTTTCAAAATCTCCCCACTCCTGGCCTCATCCCATGACCAACCCTCTGTCCCATCCCCGCTTCCTTGACCTGACACAACCTGTCCATCTTCTCTCTCATCTATCTGCTCCTCCCACCTCACTGACCAATCCCCACCATTATCTACCTGCACTCACCTATCACCATCCCACCTACCTTTCTCAGTCCCACCCCTCCTCTATTTATTTCAGAGCTCCCTTTCCCCTCCCCCATTTCTGAAGAAGGGTCCCGACCCAAAATGTCAACTTCTCTGCTCCTCTTATGCTGCCTGGCCTGGATTTCAGGCACCATCTTTTGGGCAAAGAGGGAGGGAGGGTAAGAACAGAAGGACATGTAACAGCAGATTTGGAAGACATACTCTCTCTTTTGCCTTTTATTTCTTTCAGTCTCTTGGATGACAAAGACTGGTAAAAAGCAAATGGGAGAAACATATATTCATTGAGAACTTCAAGCTATCTACAAACTTTGCAATCGCTGAAGCTAAAAGTCATCGATTAAACTATTGTGCTCTCAGGTTAAACCTAATATCTCAAGGACCTTTTTAAACTACATGTATCTAATCTATATTTTTGCAGTCTCCCCTTTTTAAACATTTTATCTGTGTTTGTATGATTGATGTTGCACTTTGTTATTTTTCTTAGGGTTGGTAAATAATACAATCCCTTACTCTCTCACGCAAGAAAACCCGGCAATTGGTGTCTTTGTTTTGATATAGTGAACTATGTTTTAACTGAAGTTGTGATATAGCTGCATACTAAAAGAAAATTTAAGTTGTTGCAGCCAACTGAGGAAGTTCAAAAGACATGAGCTAATCCAACCCTCCTCACCTGGTCGTAACAAACTAAATGCTAGTTATTGGAATTGATAAACTGCTTACTGCCAACTTAGGTTATGCTTACTAAGGCAATGGTAAAATCAATTTGTGGGATGACATAGCCTAACCATTCTTGGTGCTAAACAAATCAGAGTTTTTCATGATAATTTACTAACACATTCACTGCAATGGAATAACATATGATGAAAAACATATTCCTATTTTTACAATAAATGTTCATTCTAATTTAAGAAATCAATTTTTTTTTGCAAATTAAAAAGTGAGACATTATAACTAGAACAGAGACAGGGTCATCTTAGCTTTTAAGGCTCACTGAAACATGTATAAGTAATGCATTGCAACATTGTCCCAGGCTGATGTGTATTCCTGCCCTTTAGAAATAAAGACTTGTGTCACATTTTAATAAAACTCCAGTAGAATACTCAGGATTAACCCACAAGACTCAATAGCTCTTACAGGCAGGTTTTCTGTACCCAGTTTCGTGTAGATCAGCTTGGGTAGATCCAGATGTAGCAGAATAGAACGTGGTCAGTCCGCCACTACTACTCCCTTCACTGACCTGAGAGAATAGCCACAATTAGCATGACTGCGATTATAAAATTAATATGTCTAAACATTGCTTTGAGTATTCAGAATACAGGTTTTTCAGATAATAACGTCATGTACAACCTGATATTATTCTTTTCAGTATCACAATATTTTTATAACTTTATAAGTTTTTAGTCTTAGCCCTAAAGTACAAAAATAGGAGTTGTACATTTTCTAGAGAGAAGAAAGCAAATAAATTTGCACGTCGTTTGCCAAAAAACTTCCTTTTGGTAATCAAAATCATTATGTCATCTACCCTGGACCACAAGTATCACAAAAATACAAAATGCTGTTTTATTAGTTGGAACTTTTTTTTAAGAATCCTCAAGGTCCTTTTTTGAGAATTTTAGCTAGTGACACTAATACAGGATTAAGATAACCATAAAAAGGATTATCTATACGCTTGGGAATTTATGATGCAATTAATCCCTCAACAATCCCTTAGATTAATGCTGCAAAATATTATTAAGGATTCAACTATTAATAATGCTGAAATACTAAATCAAGACATTTTAAATGATTAACACTACACAAACTACAAATTTTTCTCATAAATATATGACAGTATCCTTTCAATAATCATTAATACTGCAGCTGTTTTGCAATATATTCTGATTTTCCATCGCTGCGAAACAAGTGTAAGGTTATAGTAACTAGCAGGAAATAGAGCAGGAGTTACAAACAGGAATGAAAAACTTGTGAATGGAAAAGTTACCAGAACATTTTGTTAATATTAATTCTAGTATATTGAAACGGCAATGTAATGAGTTGATAAAAATTACTTATGGGCTCTTCCTTTATTTAAAATTTCATAACACAAATATTTCAGGCTTGACGTTAGATATTGTTACATGATGTTAGATGTTAAATTTGCAGACTTTCTAATGCTGATGTTCTTTTTACCAATTTAAATAGATTGCTGTTGATGAAAATCAGAACAAAAATAATGGTACTATAATTGTGATGACCACCTTCTCAAGAATAAGTAAGGATGGCCAAGAACATTGATCTTATCAGGAATGTTTGCATGAAAGATAAACCAGTTCCAAGTAACATAAAATAAGCTGCTTGGAGCTTTCTATTTTCACAGGTTCCGTTATCAGTTTATGCCTTTATAGATCCACCTTTAGCAACAAACCGCGCCATCTGTCCCAAAAGATGCAAACATAAAACTGGCCAAGATAAATTTTACAGTTTAAGTCAAAGTCCTATGTTTCAGACTGTAGACCAGTTCTGTACTGGAAGTGGTAGTGGTCAGAATGGACAATGGGAGAGGTGGAGTATTAAAAGCATTACTTCACCATTGACTTTTCTAGAACCTTTATTATACATACATTTTAAAATACTGGCAATTTTTGAAAAGCCATAAGTTAGCTGAAAAACATTGGAGGTAGGTGACACGGAGCAATATTTATGGACATTCTTCAAAGCTAATTAGCCTTCAGTTTCATTTGTGTATTGAAATCCATTTCCTCAAAAAAAGAAGTTAATATGACACCAAATCATATTGGGAAATTAATACAGGCAACACCTGAGATATCTTACTGTCTGTAAGTACTTGAAGACTTATTCCAAGAATTTAATTAGAAATTATCCCTACTCCTCAAACATGATAAATCCAAGATTAATAATAATCAATGTTCGAAATTCAATCCAGTAAAATGTCCACATTGTACCCCTTTTGTAAATAAAATCGTTAAAAATCACAAACTTTAGAGTTATTTGGTGTCAACTAAAAATGTAAAGAATATACAGCAGTTACTAACATTAGATTCATAATTTGATTTTACATCATGTGCTTCCAGCATCAGTTAGCTGCACTTGACTAAAATAATCATTGCTCCATCTGCTTATAATTTACACAAACTGTAAAAGAGATGACTAATATCCAGCCCTACAAATCAATTTACTTTATTTTGTTGTGGAAAGCTCAAACATCAGCTTAGAGATACGAACCTGGCTACTTTGGGAACCTCTTCTATCAGGTGAGAATGATCCAGCCTTTAACCTGCCAACCTCTAATCTCACTGTGCCTTGTGCACACTAAAACAAAGAACAGAAAGATTACTTTATCTATTGAATATCTGAGAACATTTCAATCTGTACAAGTGGAGAGTATGAGTTAACTCGTCAGGAACTTTTACATTTTGTATTACATCACATAAAATCGTGGAATACTCTACATGTCAGAACAAACTGCTATATGGCTATTCTATGCTAATGAACTGACACAGAAAATAAAACACATGCTCACGGAGAGCAGGTCTTTAGGAAACCACTTTGTCACATGTGCCAGATAAAAGGAATAGAGAACTAATTTTCTTCGATTTTGAATCTGGGAAATGAATATTTCTGAAGTGTCCACTTGGAAACAAGAGGTGGAGACTTGGATCATTTAGTTGCACGATAAATGGTGCAACAGAATTCCAATGTGAAAGAAAGGAGGGCTGTGCCATCCTGCTTTTGAATAAGGTCATGAAAGCAACTAAGTTTTTTAGAATAGCATGGGACATTCAAACATAATGTCACGGCGGAAAAATCTAATGAAGTGGCCCAATTGATTGAAATGTCCGAGGGAGGGTTAAAGGTCTGTAGGTCTCCTCTAAAGAAACTAGAGTTTGATAAAAGTTCTGTGGAGCACACCTAAACAGCTTAGGGCAGTAAAATAGGGACAATTACAGTACTAGACAGATACATGGCCTTAGTATGTTAAAAGACAAGATAACTCCTTTGTTCCCGAATCGCTTGTCGCCATTTTAATTATTCCTTTCTATGTTTATAGAAGTTATTGCTATCTCATTTTATATTATCTGTTCCTAGCACGAGTAAACTTCCACTTTCACCTCCACAACACACTTTCTACTTTATCCATTACTTTCTCTTCCATTTTTAGCCCAGAATCAGATCAGGCTAAAATTTAGCTTTAAGTTCTATATTTATGCATGGCATTACGTTATTTGCTTTCCCTTAAAAGGATACATCATCCAACTCATAGAATCCCTACAGAGTGGAAACAGGCCATTTGGCCCAACAAGTCCACACCGCCCCTCCAAACAGCATGCCACCCAGACCCATTCCCCATGTCTAATCCACCTAATTTACACAACCCTGGACACTCGGGCAATTTAGCATGGCCAATCCACCTAACCTGCACATCTTTGGACTCTAGGAGGAAACCCACGCAGACACGGGGAGAATGTGCAAACTCCACAAAGACAGTTGCCAGAGGGTGGAATCAAACCCTCTGAGGCAGCAGTGCCAACCCTGCTGATTAGTCATCCGGATTACTAACTTCTTGGCTGAATTAAGTTTGGCCAGATCCCTTATCCTTTGGTTACGACAAGGCTAAAATGAAAGTCCTGTAACAAAAATTGTATTTCTCACTTAGTTTTGGAAAACTCATGGAACAAATGACTAGCTGTGTCCATTATGAGAATATATCAACATCAAAATACTTCAATTTTTCCACTGCCGAAATTAACAAGTCTTGGTCACATTTACTGTTTCCAAATCCTTGCCAAATCATAATTTATGCATTAGTCAGACCTTCAGCATAGCAGCAACAGTCTCCTGAGTTGCGCTTCGAACATCCTCTCCATTCACAGACAGTATTTGGTCCCCTTGCACAAGGCTTCCATCCAGATCTACTATTCCTCCTTTCACAATGTCTGACACAAAGACCCCAGTATCATTTCTGTAGAAAACAAGTACAGACTTTAATTAGGTGTGACAAATACTGGGGAGATGCTGCGTTCCGCGTGGTGTGGTAGTGGTGGGGTTGGGGAGGAGGAGAACATGCTTCTTAATATATGTTCGCAAGCTAGTAAGGATTATTTAAGTCATCTGGATTTGGTGAAATATATTCCATAACGTCTTAGGTGAAATTGTTTATGAATCTATACCAGGAACATGGAATTGCCTGCATAGTGGAAAAACTAGGAACATTAAACTATAAGCCCATATATGGCAATGTATTTGTTTTTTATATAAATGGAAAGAAAAATCAGATGGGAGTTTTGTTTTACAATCATGTAGACTGATCTTAATTTTCACTGCATTCTAGTGTTATGGACCAGATCAGGCCCCCTCAAAATATACTAAGAAGGTAGCCTATACCCTAACTTTTTCTTATTTCAAAAGGTAAATGTCAGGTGCTGTGTTCCAACTGCAATTTAATTGGTTAAACTACTTGACATTAAGCAAAACACAATTTATTCAAAAGCTGTAGTTAAAATACAACAAAAGAAAGAAGAATGTGGAATAACTTACTCTACTGGAAAACTTAACAGAATACTAGATATAGTAACTATTACTAATTAACTGTTCCAATATAGGAAAAAGGCAAATTCAGAAAACAGCTTTGTCTCACATGCAGTCCAGCAGCCTAGGAAGAGAAACCCTAGCTTTTGGCTATAATTAAGAGAGGGAAAAATAACTTCCACTTCTTCAAGACCCCAACAGCAACTGCTCCTGAAAACTAAAAATGCTTCTGCGAGTAGGAGCTTGACCACACCAATTCAGACTGCTTCTATTGTTCCAGCCTTTAAAAAAAAACAAGGCTTCACAAGTTGTTTATCTTTTCACAGACAGCTTGACATCTGTACCCAACCCCTCTCTGTAAAAGAAAACAGGACGAAACACACGTCTTAAAGTCACAGCATCGTCACACTGGATATACAATGTGACCAGATACGGACCCAGGAAAATCTCACCTCATCTGCAAAATATGCATGAGCTATACCATGGAACATACTAATTACAAGACATTTAGAAATAAGAATAGTTGAAAATGATTTAATCTAGTGTCACATGTTTTATCTGGGACTAGTTTAAGCTGAATAGTGACAACTACGTAGTTGGTTCAAACACCTGCTTACAGATTATCTCAGCTTGCAAAACACATTATTTGCATTTAATCTGCATGTGATCTTCAGAAGTCCCTGCTACCAACTACTCTGGCCAAAATCAAAGGCAAGTCTATACTGATCCCACATCTATACTGCTCTTT
This sequence comes from Rhincodon typus, assembly GCF_021869965.1. Classification (NCBI taxonomy): domain Eukaryota; kingdom Metazoa; phylum Chordata; class Chondrichthyes; order Orectolobiformes; family Rhincodontidae; genus Rhincodon; species Rhincodon typus. The sequence goes on from NC_063334.1 coordinate 44,089,071, forward strand.
AAAATACACACCAAGCATCAAATTAATATTCTGCTTCCTCATCAATTCTTGCACTTGTTCTTATCTTTTATTGTCAGGCTGTCTTTGCCAGACAGGCCGCCAGAAAATCTTGGATGCCTGAAAGCAGAAAAGCACAGTAAAAGGATTCTAATCCTAACTCTAAGAGGGTGACAGAACCGAAGGTAGTTGGAAAATGATGACTGCCGAGGCAATAATTTGAAATGTTCTCTCTTGAGAGTTCAGGAGTTGCAGTTATGTCAGTCCTACGTCAGGCCTCAGAACATTGTAACTGTGATAATAAGGGACGTCTAGCCCATTGGCCTCAATCCACCATTCAATGGGACCATTGCTGATCTGCAATCTAACTCCATGTACCTGATTTTGCCCCATATCTTTTAATAGTTCTGGATATCAAAAAAGACCAACCAATCTTGAATTTAAACTGTAAAATACATGATCATAATTAATTGCCATTTTCAGGAATAGACTTTCCAATTTCGACATATAATGGACGGTGGGAAGGGTTCATAACTTTCTTCCAGAAGGACAGGTTCAATTTTTTTAAAACTTATACCCCTATTCTTAGACATTAAAATCAACAGAAATAGTTTCTAATATGTAACTAAAACTGCTCAAAACATATTGCTCACACTAGTTCCTTTTATTGAAAGGTGATAACCAAAAGCATTAAGTTTCTCTCTCTTCAGAGATGATGTGTGAACTGCATTTTTTTTAAAATCACGTTTCATGAAAATGCATACAATTCTGATGAAAGGTCATTGATATGAAACAGTGAATCTGCTCCTATCTCCACAAAACCTGATGTGTACTTCCAACATTTTCTGTCTTTATTTCAGATTTTCAGCACGCTCCGCATTTTATTTTTTCAAAACCAGGATCAACTAACTCAGCCCAGATGATATAATGAATTTCAGCACCTTAGCTGACAGATGATGAAAGATGCCAAGGGCCTGCTATTAAATAGTAACTCTTTTGTAATTTCCAAATTTGGAAGATAGGATCAGGAAGCATGAACATGAAACTTGTTGCTATCGTGGCTTAACAATCTGTCACGGCACAAACAGCGATCATTTAGTGAGGTACTAGAAGATGTCCAATGTTCAATATTGTTAGTCCTTCAGCAGAAGGAAGAAAGATTGCAAAAAACAAAATCTGAGCAAAGTTTCTACTTTTTGTGTCAGTACAACCTATGCAGTGCTAAACGGCAGTTTACAATTACTTATTCTAAACACAGATAAGGCAGAAAGCATTTTACAATCAGTATAAGAGGTACCCATATAGATTAATGAAGAAATCAGAAAGTAGATAGATATGGGGGGATTGGAGTATTATTTTAACCAGCTGTGCTTCGAAGAAATTTACTGCTCAATTTAATTGATCAGAGACCAAAAATCTGACAAACTAAGGTCACTTAAATTTCAATCACAATGCAACGGGTTTGAGGTCACACACAGGCATTTCCTTTTCCAAAGCACATGAGTGAACCAGATGAGTTTACACAACAGTGATTAGCTTTCAATTCCAGATTTTATTAATTATATTTAAATTCCACCAACTTCCCCAGGGAATTAGTCTGAGGTTCTGGTTATCAGGGTGCCATCATCACCCCTAATGACACCATTAATACATCCTACATCCTTTCTAATTATTTTCTAAAGAAGTCACAGTATGACATTTACTGCTGTTTTCAATCAAGAAACTAAGAATTTTGCTATATTCTACAAGCCGTTATTACAACTTATGATGCAAGCAAGAAAAACTGCTTCATCATAATTTTGGCATCAGTAGAACTGAAAACTTCCTGCATTTGATGTGTGCTCACTTTTCCTATTTAGTCATTTGTGTGCATTCATAATCCTGGTTGGGCTAATGTTTCCCTTTTCTTTAAATTGCATGAATTGTACTTTTAAATGTTGGATCTGCCATATATCGAGTCAGAATCTTGAACTTCTCAAATGATATATTCAAATCTCACACACTCTTTGGCCCGAAAGTTTCTTGCTTCCATGACCATAACATCTCCCGCCACGAGTCTCACTGCAGCCCATGAGTTGCAGACACCCTCAAACAAGGCTTTGAAACCTTCAAGTCTGGAGATAACAATGTTCTCCTGGCTAGTCTCTAAAACATTAAGCAGTTGTAAAATTCTGCTCCGAATTCCAACTTGCACCAATTCTCACCCTTTTCTTTACCATCTGCATTGGCTTCAGTTTCGACCCTGTAACAAGTTTCACTTCAAAATTCTCAGCTTCATCATTTAGTTCTTTTGCACACTTGCTCTTTCCCATCTGTAAATCCTTTTCTAGCCCAACAATTTCCACCCCAGAGTTCTCAAGCCTCTGGTTTCTCAAGCATTTCACACACCCACTCCCAGCTGCCCCACTTACCTGGGCCTCATCCTTTCTATTTACCTCCACTTGGCTCTCTCTCTCTCTCATACTATAAAAAAACTTCTTTGCATTCATCTCTTTGATCAGGTTTGATCACCCATTCCAATATTTCGTTTTTTGGTTTGGCATTCCTTTTATTTTTCATTCCACTATGAAGCAGCTCCAGGTTTCTGAATACACTAAAGGTGCTAATTAAATGTAAAATACTTTATTAAAGTTTGCACCAAGTTTTGATGTTTAAATCCACATAATAATTACCATAATAATGGAGATTTCAGTGTTTGGAATATCTGATTTTATAATTAATTTATTTTAGAAACATAAATTTTAGCTTGGAGATTGAAAGATTTAAATGCAAGTTAAATAGAACACTTTAGCTGGCAAGTTCATCAAACGGGTTTGGGTAATTCCAGTTCAAAAGGGAATTCTTACTGTGCTGCTGAAACTGAGGCGAGAGTTTTCAGTCAGATTTAGGATTGAAGTGGATACTTTGGATCTCTGGAGAAGTCATTTTGTTTTGAAGCTGGGGTGTAAATTGTGGAAGATTTAAAATATCTAGTTTCCCTAGATCAAATAATCTTTGAAAGCAATTTATAAATGGGCATTGTTTGATGGAGACAGTGAGTCTGGTAAGATGGCAGTCACCTCTATCACTGATGTAATTTATGCACGTCAGTCCCAAAAATCAAAGGGATACTTTGAAGGTAAAATTTAATTTTATGTCTGGAACATGCCATACACGCTATGTTCCTATATGTTATGTAGGAAGGTAATCTTTTGTTTTGGGTGTGATTTCACACAGGATTCGTTGAAATCATGGGTCAAAATAACTTGCTTGAGATTTCTTGAGGGCTGCTTTTTAATTTTCAGGGTTACTTTTTCATTCTCACTAACTCATTTATTAGATGAGGCAGTCACATTGTAACAGCAATTGTGTTGCAATGTGGAGCATTTGAACTCACTGAAACAGAATTGTAGGAATTCATCAATATCTCCAATAATCAACTCACCTTTACACTTAAAGCGACATTTCATACAGAAAGTGTTAATTTCCTAGATACCACAGTATTTTAATCGGTACAGGACAAAAGGTATAAATTAACAACAAAATGATCAACACATTTCCAGAAACAAAAGCTATCACCCTACACATATCTTCCACAAACTAGCAATGTCACACCTAATGCCATTCTACTATATATGCAAAAAGCTGGAAAATTTTAACCAGTTACCATCCTTTTTACTGCATCTCAGTTTTCATTTGCAAGGAATCGTTTCCCTCAGCGATTTGAAGTTTTCTTGAAAGATAATTAATTCAGCATTACATTGCTGACAGTTTTGAAACTGCTTTCTATCTACTGTAGCCATCCTTGCTCTTCACACCTTCTTCCAGCCCACTTCTTCACCTACTCCCACATTACAGCCTCCATCTCTATCTACAGTCTATTTTGCTCCCAACACTCCTCTTTACAGCCTTCTTCTCCAATCCAACATGTGGCCACACATAGTGTCCACACACACTTTGGATCCAGCTAAAGGCGGCCTTGATCCCACCTGCAGGAGAAGATGAACCCTGAACCTGGCCTTGGCTAAATGCAACCCCCAATTGCGGTTGCAGCCATAAAAAGTCCTGATTCTGGCCTCGGCTAAAGGTAGCTCGCTAACCTCTGCCTAAGCAGAAGGTGGTGCCACATATTTGGGCCGCAGCTAAAGGTAGATCCCCTCATGCCAGCCTTGGCTAAAGGAGGCTTCCTCTATCCCAGCCTCATGTAAAAGTGGCCTCCCCCATCCTGGTCTTGTCTAAAGACACATCCCTGATCCCAACTGCAGCTAAAAGTAGCCCTGACTAAACATACCTGGCCAAAAGTAATTTTGATCATGGCCAAAAGTGTCATCGATCCTGGCCTCAGCTCAGGTCAAGATCCTGGACTGCACTCATAGCAGGCAGGCCCTGAGATTCAGTGATGGGTTTCCAAACTGCCCTTTACTCCTCTATAATATTTGCTGCCGGAAGATTCACTAGACACTAGCAGGAGAATTCCTGAGATTAGAAGAGTGGTTCCTTACCATTTTCTTCCATTCTATTCTCTCTGATTTCTTGGCCTTACAAGTGGATATTTTCAGTCAGCAATTTGGGGATGTTTGAATGTTAGCATGCCTGCTGCCCTATATATTTGGAGGTTTGGTTGGAATTCTGGAAATAGCAAGATATAGCTTGGAGATGGCCCAGAAGAGAACTGGCAAAGAGATGTAGAGCAGTTGAAACCATGTCAGATAGTTATCAGAAACCAAGGGAAGTATGATTTAAAGACCACTCATCAAGAATGTGAGCGAGACCTAACCTTGATCTGGGCAATTCCAAAAATTTGAGCTGTTGAAAGACCCCAAGAGATCTGCCAACTGAGTGAATAGCTGAAATATCAAGGAGAAATCAAAGTGAATTGTAAAATGCTGTGGCAAACTTTGGTGACTGAACCTTCAAGACCCTGTCATGAATAGCGGAACTATAACATGGAGCTAAAAGCAGAAAGGGGTTAAAATGTCAGTGTTTGTTGAGATTTTCCAATCTGAAGCAGATATACCTATGTTGTTAGTAATTCAGTTTTGTTTAACTCTCGTACAGTGAAGTAATTTCTGTTTGAAACATGAAATCTTGTGTAGTTCTTTCAGTTAATATAGGAAGTGTGAATTTCTCCTTAAACATTGTTAGTCTCTGTGAAGATTATCATACTAGGAAATTTGCAAATGATTATTTTCCACAATCAGTTTTGAATCTAGTGAACAGAACTTTTTTGATACCTTTTTCCAACAATACTCAGTCCAAGACCTTTCCCTGGTTTCTTGTGCAATTCAACAATCAGCAAATCATACATATCTTCCTCCTTATAATGACCTTCATCCCTGTAGACTGTCAGCCGTACTTTTTGTGGAGTTTGTCTCAGAACATTTATTGCTTCATCATGAGTGGCAACTCTCAAATCAATTCCATTAACCTACAGAAACATAATAGAATGTGAAATAGAGATATCCTTATCATATTAAAAGAAAGACCTGAAATGTCTGCTAATGGCACAATTGTGAAAACGTGCTGAATTTGCCAAGGTGAAATTATGGCCATGTTTCTTCATATATAAAATCTCCCAGGTGGGAAAATTTCTTCATGTCTACCCTATCTATGCCTCTCAAAATATAGCAATAATCATATAGTATAATATTAAAAAATCAGGTGTTAGAATTTGGTCAGACTAGGGTCTGACCAATGATCATCATCAGGACCTGATCTAAATTGCAACCTGGGGCTGGGATGGGGATGTGAGACAAAACACAGGCAGTGTCAGCTTCTTTGTAAGGCTTTACATGTGAGGAACCAGATTCTGGATCAGACATTAAGTTTGATATTTGTTATTTAGCTTTTCTTGAGAGCATGGAGAGTAAATAGAATTCTTCACTGCCTCAGAAGGAAGACTTGGCTATTTTTTTGTGCAACAGTTTAACCTGCAACTCCTAATCTCTGACATGTCAGCTCTGCAGCCTCCTGATTAAACTGGCAATCATGATGCCCCACCCTTCTCCACTCCCGAATGTAACACTGACCACTCAGTCTCACTCCCCTGTCATCAATGCCCCCTGCTCTCCCGAACATGGCTCAACCTCTCACTTCCCCACTGGTAGTTTCTCCAGCTCGCAGCCCCAATCTCGCAACTTCTTGTTTCCAGCCCCAAGCTTCTCTCACAACCAACTGTTGGGAACAGTCACCATGACTGTGACCTCCAACCGCAGTTCACACTTAATTCGACCGGTGGTCAGGTAGGACATTGCAACATGTAACTTAAATCATAGAATCATAGAATCTGTACAGTATGGAAACAGGCCTTTTGGCCCACCAAGTCCACACCGACCCTTGGAGCATCCCCGAATACTACGGGCAATTTGATATGGCCAAATGCGAGCGACTTTCTTTAAGATGGGCAGGAAACCATGTACCTGGTCCTGGTAGGTCTTACAGATACAACCTTGCTTCCTAGCACTCTCTTTGCTTATCCATCAATATCAGGCCCATAGTATGAATATTGTACTAGAATACATTTATAGCACCTCAAGCCCAGTGGATTAAATGATGGATTTGAACTCAGGGTATGTTTGGCATAGTAAAGGACCACTCAAAGTGCTATGTGTGTGGAAATTTAACTCCCATGTGTCACTTAAATAATGCCTCTTGTCCCTAACTGACAAACGCCAGGTCAGTGCGCAAGAGGTGGGTTAGACATTCAAGGTTCCAAGGGAAGAGTCCTCTTCTTCGTTTAATGTTGAGAAAGGGAGTTCATTGGATTTGCAAATGCTGGGAGGGGGAGGGAAGACTGAAGGTCACGTGGGCCATTAACCAATGAAGAAACAGGGTTTGGGGATTAGCAAGTTAGTTAGAGACTGGAATTGACTTCATCACTAACTGAAATATCATGATAAGCAATCTGGAGTTTGAATTCTTATCTCTCGTTAGCATAATTCATACGCTATATTCCCCCATAGTTTCTTTGAGTATGATACAGCAGCAGCAGGAGGCGGCTGTGGAGTCCTCAGAAGAATGCAAGCATGCCGAGACTGCACTGTTACATGACTCATGCAGACCTTCCACAAGCTCAGATACACACATATCGGGGATACAGCAATTTAGACAACTCAGTTGTCACATGGTAACCCCCTTGGAGAGAAATTGGAGGTGTCCAACTCTGGTAAGAATGTCTTGATATCTCTGGCATTAAACGCTGATAAACACCTCCAAGAAACAATTAGATATGGTGGGTAACTGAGTGTATGTTGGCTTATTCTAGTTTTTCCACAGGGCAGAATGAAAAGTAACCATGTGCTCGCTAAGTATTGCTATCAGAAAAATGCAAGGAATTTCATACACATAAAAATACTGGCATGACAGGGTAGTTAAAGAGCACATGGAAGTTGGGACTTTGCTTGCAGTGCTCCCAGTTCTCATCCCTTTCTTCTCCACTCTTCTCTACAGGCTCCCTCCTGCCCTTTGGCCATGTCTGCTCCTGCAGATGTGAGACTCTTTGAGGTGACCCTCACAGTTTCCAAAACACAACAGGCATTTATCACCCGTGTCTCATCAGTCAGTAATAGGGAATTATTAGCTTTGCCGAATCTCTGGTAAAGCCAACAGGGCTGTACCATTTGGGAATAATAAAACACAGATGAAAAAAACCTACTACTTGCACGCAGGGATTTACTTGGGTGCGAATAATAAATAAACATGCATAATGCCATGACTATTAAATAAATCAAGCAAGTTATTTGAACACTTGGTTCTTCACATAAAATGAGCTGGTATAAGCTGGAATACACTGTCTGAAAGGGTATTGACGACAAATTCAACAGTAACTTTCAAAGAGGATGAAGGGCAAAAAGTGAAACAAGTTAGCTTTCAGGCAGGATGGGTCAACTAATCTCCATATATACTATTGGTCTGTCTAGAGACGCAGTGTACTAAATTCTACTACAAGGAATGTTCCTAACAGACAACTTCCAGAGATGGTGAGACTGTTATGAGGACAGACTGTGGAGGCTGAGCCTGTCATCCGTCTGGAATTCATGGCCTGAAAGGACAGATGCAGAGGGATGCTCCTTCTGGCTGGAAGAGTCTAGAACCAGGTAATTTAGTCTCAGTAATAAGGACTGGCCATTTAGGACTAGGATGATGGTAATGAATCTTTGAAATTCTCTATCCCAGAGGGCTGTAGATTTTCAGTCATTAAGTACATTCAAAACAAAGACTGGCAGATTTCTAGTTACTAGTGACATCAAGGGATAGTGCAGGAAATATGGGATATTAAAGGAGGTGGCAGCAGATAATGGATGCATTAGTTATGATTTTCCAAAACTCCGCAGATTCTGGAAAGGTATCAATGGATTGAAAATATGCTAATATGACACCCTTATTCAAAAACGGAGATAGGCAAAAAGTGGTAAACTGTAGACCAGTTAGTTTAACCTCTGTCATGGGGAAGTTGCTGGAGTCAATCATAAAGGAGGAGATAACTTAAACACATGTAAAAACAAAGCTCAGTTCACCAGTATCGGCACGGTTTCATAAAGGATACGTCGTGCTTGACAAAGTTGGACTTCTTTGAAGATGAAACCAACAAGGTAGGGAATGCAGATTCAGTGGATGTGGTATATCTAGACTTCCAGAAAGCATTTGACAAGATGATGCATAAAAGACTGATCCATAAAGTTAGATCCCAGGGGTTAAATGTAGATAGAGAATTGGCTGCCTGACAGAAAGCAGGTCGGGATAAATGGGTCCTTCACTCGATGGCAAACTGTAACTAGTGAGGTGCCACAGGGTTCAGTTCTTGGACCTCAACTATTTAAAATCTATATAAATGATCTGCAAGCAGGGACTGAGTGTAACATAGCAAAGTCCACAGATGATGCTAAAATACGTGGGAAAGCAAGCAGTGATGACAAGATTTGATAGGCAAAGAGAATGGGTCAGAATCTGGAGGTTAATGCGGGTAAGTGCAAAGTTGTCCAAAAGAAAAATAAAACGACAAATTATTATTAAAATGGGAAGCAAATTCAAAAAGTGTGTCAGTGCAGAGGGATTTGAGTATCCTTGTGCACGAATTGTGGTAAATGCGTACGCAGGTGCAGCATAAAAGAAGAAAGGCAAATGGAATCCTGGCATTTGTTTCAGAGGACTGGATTGTAAAAGTAGTGTTGTTACAATTGTATAAAATGAAATAGTACTCAACATAAAATGAACAACTTAGACAGGTTGGTGAGATCACATCAGAAATACTGTGTCCAGTTTTGGTCTCCTTATTTGAACGAGGATGTGGTGGTACCCGTGGCAGTTCAGAGGAGGTTCACAAGGTTGATTCCAGGGATGAAAAGGTTATCATATGAGATATGGTTGAATAGCTCAGACTTGTGCTCACTGATTTCAGAAGAATGAGGTATATGAAATGTAAAAGAGGATGGATAAGGTGGATGTTGAATAAATGTTCCCCATTGTGGGATAATCTTGAACAAGAGGGTATAAATAGAGTGAGAGGAACTAAGTTCAAAACTGCTTCTCTCAGAGGGTTGTGAATCTGTGGAACTCACTGCCACAGAGTGCAATGGCGGCAGAACCAGGTTCAAAAAAGAAACAGAAACGTTTCTGATAAAAAGCAGGAAAAAGGGCTATGGGGAGCAGGCAGGAACATGGAGTTGAGACCAGGATAAGATTAGCCATGATCACATTAAATGGTGGTGGGGGCCCGAGGGGCTGAATTGTCCAGTCCTGCTTCTAGTTCCTATGTTCCTATGAAAATGTCATCGAGGTAGATGATGGATCATGATTTAGATGATGGAATAGGTTCGAGGGGCTGAATTACCCACTCCTGTATTTCATTCAAATATTTTTGATTCTGTTGGTTAATATTTAGTCTTTCTTGTGAATTTGAAGCTTTGACGGAATTTATGCTCAATTTAAAAATCCAATGAAAAACACTGCAATGCAACTGTTTGGTTTTCTCAGCCACAATCTAACATGAGTAAATTAGATTTCAAAACCATCCTCTTTTACCTCCAATATCTGATCACCAGCCCACAGTCTGCCATCTTTGGCTGCAGCTCCTTCTTCATAGACTTCGTGAATAATTATGGCACCCTGCAAAAACAATTCAGATGAAACAGTACTTGACGTAAATTGGACAACTTAGATATGTTTGATACGCTGTTGCCAAAACCTCCAATTTGTTTCTGAAACCTGTTAATATGAACACATTTGCTCCCAATTGCAGATCAGCAGCACAAGTGTTAAAAAAAATAAACAGCATGCAGACATTTTTAAAGAAAGAAAATAGGTGCTGTTAGTTGAAAGGTATCAGCTATTACACTACCCATGAATCTGCTATAACTCAGTATTAAATATTACAAAGTTTTAAGGAAATTCGGAGTTGTCATTATAAACATCTGTCTCCTGAGTTCATCCAGTAACTACAATAATCTCTTCAGTTTCACCAAGTTGATTTACTTTGCTCAACATTAACATTAACTCTGTTTTATCCTTCACAGATGCTGCCAGACCTGCTGAAATTTTCCAGCAACTTTGTTTTTGTTTCTGATTTACAGCATTCACAGTTCTTTTGGTTTTTATTAATTAATTATAAATTCTAAAGGATTACTTAATTTGAACATGAGCATTACGTAGCCTTGTTTTCAATCTACAGGCAGCTCCCTCACAATGATAGTGTTTCACCAATCTTCTCTCCAGTCTTTAATACTTTGAGATGAATTCCATCTGGCACTGGAATAATTGGTATTGAGCCTTCTAGCCTGGTTAAGGCCTTCAACATGTTTATGTAAGTAGTTATGTTTACACAGATAATTTCTATCTGCTGACGGCACGTCTTGCTTGTCTTTCCTTGTGAATACATTGAGAAAAGAATAATTCAGAATTCTTACTGCCTTGTGCTCAATCTTTGTTTTACATGATTTATGGGTCTCATTTTCTCTGACTGTTCACAATGTCTTAACAAACATCTTTTCAATTTAAGTGCAGGATTGATATGTCACACTGTGTTCCAAACAGTGATTTATATATTTCAGAAGCACCAGGAGGCAGAATCTCAACCACAATTTCAGAATAATAGATATCCATGGACATTGTTATTAACTTATTTTAACCCTCAAAAACATGTGTTTTGGGATCAGCTGAGATGCTGAAACTTGAAAAATTGTAAACCTGGTCCCAATTCACCCATTTCCAATTTCAATGGAAAATGGAAAGGTACTGGCACTGAATCCATTCCCAGGATGCAGATCATCAATTTAAAAATAACAATGTGGTCACTAGCCTCAAATTTTACCTACTTTGCAGGATTAACTCTGGGCACATGGGTTTCCCAAGATCCTGGCTAACACAGCAGCAAAACTGAGACAGGACCAGCTTCACGGTAAAGCTAAAGACCTCTACAATACAGCTTGCATTTTAGGAGCTGCTGCGTAGCCTGGACAACAAGCACGCTACTTGCCTTGGTTTATACTCCTTCACTTAAATACCACCAAGCATATGGAATTGGATCCTCATAATGGCTGGTGTTAGGAATTGTGTTTTCCCATAAGTTGGATCAGGAACTGAACCCTCTCAGGATCAAACATCAAACTTCATGGATCAAAGCTTCCTATCCAGGGTTGAGCCTGTTCCAGAGTGGGTTCCATCCGACTGGCAGTCAATCCTAACATTCACGCTGATAACTTCGGGTAGGAATGCTTGTGGAAAGAATTGCACACTGTGGAGTTAAAACTCCATAACATGAAGTGAAACCATTTTTTATCCAAAGCTCAGATATCCTGCCTATGCTATCGGCTCCCATGAAAATTGGGTCAGATTTTCTTGTTTCCTGTGCTTTGATATAAAGAATCACCTGAACACACATATGCAGTGAAACCGGCAGAGAGGATCCTGTACATTTCACAGAAACTATCCAATTTTCCATCTATTTACGCTAACAGATAAAATCGGGTAAGCTCTGTTAAATGCATGCAATCCTCCATGACCTAGCTTCTTCTATGGACTGTATCCGGGTGACTTTTCACACACAAGCAAAACAGAAGTAATATTTATCCAAGGGGATTTCAACCTCCTGAAGCCTCTATTTTTCTGCGTTTCTTCTGAAAGATTCCATCACAATGTGGATGAGCTGTGTAATTCCAACATAATATACAAATACAAAAGAAATTGGGCGACACGGTGGCACAGTGGTTAGCACTGCTGCCTCACAGCGCCAGGGACCTGGGTTCGATTCCAGCCTCGGGCGACTGTCTGTGTGGAGTTTGCACATTCTCCCCCTGTCTGCGTGGGTTTTCTCCGGGTGCTCCGGTTTCCTCCCACAGTCCAAAGATGTGCAGGTTAGGTGGATTGGCCATGCTAAATTGCCCGTAGTGTTGAGGGAGGTGGTGGGTCATAGGGGGATGGATCTGGGTGGGATGCTCTGAGGTTCAGTGTGGACTTGTTGGGCCAAAGGGCCTGTTTCCACACTGTAGGGATTCTAATTCTAATTCAAATTCTGCTGGAACACTTTCTTCGGTGGGGGGGGAGCGGCGGGTCAGATTAATTACAATAGTTAATGTGCTTTCTTCCCAAATGAGCATACATTACCAATCAATACTTACCATAGATTTAGCAAATAATATACTTAATGTCAGTGGACCTGTTTCACACAGAGTACGATAAGAAATGTTTTGAAAACTGTGGATGCTGGAACTTAGAGGATTAAACCCATCAAATATACTCACCAATAACGTATCTGCTCCTCCAACAATACTCAGCCCAAGTCCAGTGCGTCCTTTTGAAATTTCGATCGTTGTTTCTCGTCCAGGGACAATTGGACAAGATGATATGTCGAAAGATGAAGAACCGGGGGATGAAGCTCTGCTCGAGCCTTTAATCATAATGAAAACAAATTCTGTTCTCATTGTGTGAAATGAGCAGAATACAAACTATGTGACACAAAAATGTGTTTATTAATAAATACCTGTCAATTTCAGAAGTGGTAAAATAATCTCTTCTGTAAGGCATGAAAAACCTATTTAGCATCTTACTCACAATGCATCAAAGACAACTGATGCATCAGACCTAAACCACTGACATTTAGTGGAACTTTCACCTTGGACATAATGATCAGTCACTGTACTCTAATCCCTGGCATTTATAGATAGAACATACCGAGGTCTGATACATTGCCAAACAGTAAGCATTCTCAAAGGTAAAGTCTGGTACAAAAACTGAAATTTCTCTCAATCAATGGTTTTCCTCAAACCAACTTATAGATTTTTTTTTATTTTGGTTTGCATCTCCTTTCCACAGGTTTCTTTTACAGTTTTAACTTAAGCAATATTTTGTTAGGTCTGAATTATTTTAAGATAGTATTTTTATACATGTCCTCTTCTGTGGATGTGAATGAGGACATGGGGTTGGTTCACCACAGAGGTACAGCTATTCTAGCATCTACAATGATAGAACAAGTAGTCTAGTTATTTTGCTCTGTATTAAGAGAAAACATTTCTTGTACATCCTGCAACCTAGCAGTCTGTAAAAGAAAGAAATACAACTGTCGACAAAATACACCAAGACCAGCAAAAGGAGATAAGAAATAGAAGGGAAAAATAATACAATATGAATTGACTACTCTTGTGCCCAATGTGACATATACAAAGTGCTGTTTTTGGCAAATGTGGGCACCTCTCATTTTGACACAAAAATCATAATCAGCCAGAGCAGATGCTTCTGTCTCATTCCTTAGTAATATGTTTAAGGGGATATTTCAGATTATATAGATCACAATTAAAATTACAGTTGAATGGTGAGAAAAATTTCAAGGGAAGAATCCACTAGCCATGATTAACTAGAAATGTTAAAGACAATATCAAACTTAAAGAAAAAAATGCTATCTGTCTTTGCACAATTACAAGTCAGAAGATTAGATGGATGACAAACAGCAAAGAAGAAAAATTAACAATTTGAGAGAAAGCTAGCCAGAAATATAAAAACATTAGTACGAATTTCTATATAGAAAGAAGGAAGCAGTTAGTGAGCATTGGTACAATAGAAACCGAGACTGGAGAAAGGTGGCACAGTGGTTAGCACTACAGCCTCACAGCATCAGGGACCCAGTTTGTTTCCGGCCTTGGGCGACTGTCTGTGTAGAGTTTACATGTTCTCCCAGTGTCTGAATGGGTTTCCTCTGGGTACTCTGGTTTCCCCCCACAGTCCAAACATGTGCAGGTTAGATGGATTGGCCATGCTAAATTATCCACTAGTGTCTAGGGATGTGTAGGCTAGGTGAATCAGCCATGTTGGTTTACACAGATAAGGTGGGTCTGGGTGTATGCACTCTGGAGGGACAGTGCAGACTCGATGGGCTGATTTGGCCTTTGTCTGCACTGTAGGCACTCTAGGATTCTGTAATTAGCAATGGAAAATGGCAAATGAATAAAGTAGGTATTGATGTGTTAATTTTAATTTTCCAAAACTCCCTCGTTCAAGGACAGGGGACGGGGGTTGTGTATGTCTTATAAGGCAAGTCCAAACTAATAGCTATTCAACCATGACACTCGTTGATAGACTTCTGTATTTCTTGCAGAAGGTATGCCACAAAACCATCCAAAGCTCACTGAATTGCAGAAAGAGCCAGAAATGTAACAAACGTGTCAATTTTCAGTATCTTTTGAATGTTACTGGTGGATGGCCCTTGCAACAGGCATTACCGAGCCTATTTCATCGCATCCTCCATGTTACATGGCACAACAACATATTTTAAGACATGACTTTCAGTAAAACAGGGAACTTATGAATGTAACAATTCTATAATGTAATACATAAAATTGATTTTAGAAGTGTGACAAGGCTATTGTGCAATGATAAGTTTTAGACATTACATCATTCAGATCTTTTGCTATTACTTCAGGTCATCCAAATTCTCAAATCCATTGAAATCTTCTATTTTCAATTTGTACTCATTCTGTGGACTAGTGTTCTGTATGGAACTCAAATATTTCATTAGAACTTCAGTCTGCATAAATGAAAATCTGAGTTGGAACTGCTGACAAAATGTCTTTTCAGGCTGTTAATTTCCAACTGAAAAACAACAACTGGTATTTGTAGAATCCCTTAAACATAAATGTACCAATGTGCTCCCTAGGAATGTTATCAGACAATATATTTTATACTGAACCTCATGAGACCTTAAGGAAGGTACCCAAAGGTTCACTCAAAGAGGTAGGTTTTCAAGTCATAAGCAAGAGGAAAATATAGAGCGAGTAAATATACTTTGTGTTCTGAGTGTATGTATTTTAATATTGCTTACCCTTATTGTCGGAATCTGTATCAGCCGATTCAGCAATGTTCTGTATTGAAGGAGACTGAATGCTTTTAGACTCGAATGAAGCAGTGGAAACAGATGGTGTCTGTATATTCACTTCATCCAAACTGATGGTTAGTTTTACAGTATTCTTTGCTTTCTTCAGCAAACTTACAACCTAGGAAAATCCCAGCAATTTATGAGTGCTCACGTTATTAATATAAATTAATTGCTTTGCATTGAAAATGACATGACACTTGTTTATAAAAAGAACCAATTTATTTCATAGCAATCAACTTTGGATTATCATGCAACAAGCTTAAAACAACTATATTACAAATAAGTAATTCCTCAATGTTGCTGGCATTACATGCTAGCTGCGTTGCTGTCACCCATTATTGTATCTACTGGAAGAAAAATTAATTAGCTCAATGCAGATTGCAGTCACGAGATAGGGCAGACATAAGGAATACAGTGACTTCCAAAGTGTACTTTGATCTTGGGCTTAAAATTGTGGTTATAGTTTTCTTTGAAATAAAATTCACACCATAAGTTGAGCTAATATATTTATATTATGAAACACAACTCCTCTCTGACCAGTGTGTTAAGAACAATAGGAGAAAAAAAAACTCATCTCGACATGCAGCAATAAATGTAACAGCACAGGAAAATTAGATTAGAGGCACCAATAGGTAACAATGACTATATGAAGTTTAGCATGATCTTGAACAAATTACGCACTGACACTCAGATATAATACTAAAGTTGAAAATAAACAGATTCAAAAGGATGAGGTGAAATGATTTAACTCTCAAATGAATCTTAACCGAGAGAAAAATGCACTGACGGAGGAACTTTTTTTTTTTAAGCAGAAGCTCCTCTGTGACAGAAAATTTATTTTATCAAATATTAATCAAGAACAGCAAAATGCATACAAAATTAACTGGTGCCTAAGCAAGACCTTATTTGAACAAATATTCATACAGTCATAGAATCATACAGCACTGAAGCAGATCCTTCAGTACTACTTATCCATGCCGACCAAGTTTCCCCTCCCAAACTAAACTAGCCCCATTTGCCTCTGGCCCATATCCCTCTAAACCTTTACTATTCATGTACCTGTCCAAATGTCTTTTAAATGCTGTAGCTGTAATGCATTTACCATTTCCTCTGTCAGTTCATTCCATATACACACCACGTTAGCCCTCAGGTCCTATTAAATCTTTCCCCTCACCTTAAAACTATATCCTCTAGCTTTGAACTCCCTTACCCTAGGAAAGGGAGCTTGGCTGGTCACCTCATCCATGCCCCCTCATGATTTTATAAACCTCTATCTTACCCCTCAACCTCTTACGCCCGAGGGAAAAATGTCTCAACCTATCCAGCCTCTTCTTATAACTCAAACCCTGTAGTCCCAGTAACATTCTTGTAAATCTTTTCTGCACTCTTTCCAATTTGATAACATCCTTCCTATAGCAGGCAACCAGAACTCCAAAAATGGCCTCATTAATGTCCCAACTTCTACAATCAATGCTCTGACCAATGAAGACAAGCGTGCCAAATGCCTTCTTCACTGATGCCACTTTCAGGAACTATGTAACTGAGGTATTAGGTGTCTGTTCGACAACACTGCCCAGGGCCCTACCGTTAACTGTGCAAGTCCTGCCCTGGTTTCTCTTGCCAAAATGCAACACCTCACATTTAGCTAAAATAAACTCCATCTACCACGTCTCGGCCCAATGGCCCAGCTGATAAAGATACTATTGAAGTCTTAGATGACCTTCTTCACTGTGCACTATACCACCAATTTGGGTGTCATCCACAAATTTACTAACCGTGCTTCCTACATTCTTATCCAAATCATTTATATGAATGACAAACAACAGTGGACCCAGCACTGGTCCTTACGGAACACTGCTAGTCATAGGCCTCCAGTCTGAAAAAACAACACTCTACCACCATCCTCGGTCTCCGATCATCAAACCAATTTTGTATCCAATGTGCTATCTCTCCCTGGATCCCATGTGATCTAACTTTAATAACCAGTCTACCATGTGGAACCTTGACGAAGGCCTTGCTAAAGTCCATGCAGACAATGTCTAATGCTCTGCCTTCGGCTAATTTCTTGGTTACAGGGGGTTCTGCTATAACATGATAGTTGCATTCCTGTGTAAAATCATGTTATAGAAAATTGTGCTATAGAAATAATGGGGCGTATGGGGTTAGGAGCAGACCACCAAAAAAACAAAATCACTCAAAAATCAGTCAAAAGCCTAACACAAAGGATAGCACAGTTTAAGTAAATGTTTAATTCATATCTATGAATGAAATAAAACTAAATTTAACACCTTATCTTGAAAAAGTATCATGATGACTTGTTGGGGAAGGAGGTTTTGAGGTTGCTCTGTTGTTAATGCAGGGGGCTGAAGGTCATCATCATCAGCACCACCTTCAGGTGCAGTTGTGGTTGCAGGGTTAGAGTGAAAAATAGTTAATCCAGAAGTGGATGGCTGTGGTTCATTGTCTTCTGACTGTTTCTTGGGGCTTGACTTAAAAAAGACATCCAGTTTTTGCTGCTTCGCCCTTTTTCTTCTTTCATGAAGAAGCTGTTCATAGGATGCCAAATAAGATCTTATTCCACGAACAGCTACCCTGCTCTGTTCTGCATTGTAGCCAGTTTCCTCTAAGAGCTGCAACTGCTTCTCAATTTCCCACAAGAAAGAAGACAAAACAGAAGTGGAAAGCTCTCGTGGTGCTGCATCCTGGACTTCTTCATCTTCATCTACAGTTTCCACTTCCCCCTCAGTGACAAATTGTTGTAGATCAGCTGTAGAGAGGTCTTCACAGCTCTTCAATATCCTTACTCTCCATTGTTCAAATACAACTTGCTTTGTAAGATCAACACAACATTCTTTGATTCTTGGGAATTCCTCTGACGGATCAAAGCCTTTAAAAGCTTGGAAAAAAAGTCTGGGAGAAGCTTCCGCCAAACTGCATGCAAGCAATCCTTGCTGAGCATCACCCCAGGCCTCCACAATAATGTCAACTGCATTCTTGATGTTAAAGCTCTTCCAAAATCGAAGAACACTGTCCTTATCCCCCTCAGTGGCTACAATCAGCGTCTTAAATGAGCACCTTAAAATAAGAAGCTTTAAAAGCTGCTATTGCACCCTGGTCCCTGGTTTGAAGGAGAGAGGTTGGAATCAATGGAATTGCGTTACAGCCAACACAAGTTCACGTTTTAGAAATAGCAATCCCCTATTTGTCAGTCACATTATAGCCAATTCGTGTTACCAAACAACATTGTTGCAGAACCCCCTGTATGTTCTCAAAAATCTCAAGTTTGTGAGATACAATTTCCAATGCACAAAATCATGCTCACCATCCCACATCAGTCCTTATCTCTCAAAATGCCTGTAAATCCTGTCTCAGAATCCCCTCCAGCAACTTACCCACCACTGACATCAGACTCACCATCTATAGTTTCTGGGCTTTTCCTTGCAACCTTTCTTACATAAAAGCACAATAAATGCCACTCTCCAGTATTCCAGCACCTCACCCTTGGCTGTCGATAATTCAAATATCTCTGCTTGGGGCCCCTGCAATTTCTTCCCTAACTTCCAACAACGTCCTGGAATCGCTTGATCAGGTACCAGGCACCTATTTACCTTTATGAATGTTAAGGGCCTCAGCACCTTCTCTTTTGTAATGTGGACTCTTTTCAAGACGTCACTATTTATTTCCCCGATTTTACAATAGGAGGGCAACTATTAATTAAGTGCAGTGTTGAGAGATGATGAGTTAATATGACAGACGAAATAGAATAATATACAGATACCTTTTCAACAGGGTGTCCCGCAACAGGTTCATCATCCACAGCCAAGATACGATCCCCAACCTTAATCCTTCCATCCTATGGAAATTGGAATCTATTAAATATTGATTCAGAGGACAACTTTCTTGTTTTACATACAGGGTTGCATAGGATGTGTAACACAGAAACAGGCTATTCAGCCCAACCATTTCAAAGTTCTTCTCAACTAAATCTAGCAATTGTCACTCTCTATTTTCATTTTTCTTCATACACTTAGCTAGCTTGTCCTCCAAGTGAATGTACCCTATTGGCTTCATGTGATAGTAAGTTTCACCTCTTTTGATGAAGAAGTTTCTTCCGACTTTCATGATGGATCCCTTGGTGACTATTTTATAATGATGGCTTCTAGTTATGCTCCTCTCTCAAAGAGACCACATTCTCTCCAGACCTATTCCAACATTGTTCCTTCTAAGCTGCATGATGCACAGCCACTCTGATGTTTCATATCCATGATCAGTACACCAATCTTGGCAATGGCTTCCAGTTTGGAAGTTGCTGCCACACATGGATATTGAAGACCCACACAGCCAGAATGAAAATTAGAGGGAATGCTGATCCACTGTCTCAAAATCTTTCATAATTTTGAAGATCTTTCTCAGGTTGCCCCTCAGCCTTTGATTTTCTTTTATATTATAGAATTATACAGCATGGAAATGGACCCTTCGGTCAAACCAGTCCATGCTGAACATAATCCCAAAGTAAGCTAGTCCCAACTGCCTGCTTCTGGCCCATATACCTCCAAACCTTTCCTTTTCACGTACTATTCCACTATCTTTTAAGCATTGTCATTGTACTCTCATACACCACTTCCTCAAGAAGTTCATTCCACACATGAACCATCCTCTGTGTAAAAAAATTTGCCCTGTATATCTTCTTAAAATCTCTCTCCCCTCACCTTAAAAATGTGCCCCCTTGTCTTGAAATCCCCGATGCTAGGGAAAAAACAACTACCACTAACCCTATCAGTACGTCTCATTATTTTATTAACTTCTATAAGGTCGCCTCTCAATCTCCTATGCTCCAGTGAAAAATGTTCTGGCCTATCCAGCCTTTCTTTATAACTCAAACTTTCCATACCCAACAACATCTTGGTAAATCTCTTCTGAACCCTCTCCAGCTTAATAACATCCTTCCTGTAACTGGCTGACCAGAATTGGACACAGCATTTCAGCAGAGGCCTCACCAATGTACGTAGTACTCTAGGTATAGTCTATTCAAAGTTCAATATGGCAGTTCTGATCAAGAGAGTCACCAGACTCAAAATGCTAACTTTATTTTCTCCCCACAGACGCTGCCAGAACTCTGCTGAATTTCTCCAGCAGTTTCTCAAGCTAACTAGCAATCCATTCTGATGCTCATCTTTTCATCTGTACACTCTTGTATATTACTCTACTATGGGGCATCTTAATCAAGGTCTTTTAAAAATCCAGTTAAATTATATCTACTGAAATCCCATCATCTACTTTTTCTGTTTCTACTTTTATTTCTAGTTGCTCTTTCATTTACTCCCTTTGCAGGGATTCCATTATTATTCCTACTACCAATGTTAAGATGACTGGTCTATAATTCCTTGGACAAGTTCTATTTTCCTTCTTAAACACAGGCATTTTCTTAGCTGTCAGCCAGTCCTCTGGTGTTACCCATTACTAATGAAAGTTCCTTTGCTATCTTTGACCTAGATTGTTTTAAAATGTATGAATGCGATCCAACTTGTCCAGCGGTCTTATCCTCTTTCAGTTTGTTATATTTAACACATTCCATTTATATTAAATGCGCTTATGTCATCATTCAGCTCAATGTCATATTTGTCTATTCTAGCTCAACAATCAATTATATTTATGTGGCTTCTTTAACATAATAAAATTTCACAAGGTTGTCACAGAAGTGATAGAAAACAAAGTTTGATACACATAAAGAATTATTATATGAGATGACCTCATTGCTGTTGAGACAATTTGGTCTCCCTGATACACATCAATGCAAAATAACAACTTAACATTTCTGCTATTGTGCTTATCCCTTAATGGTCACAATCTCACCCTACCCTTACATTATTTATTGGTGTGCATGCAAAATCTGTCACTGTTTTGCCTCACTTTCATTGATAATTTAATTTTGCAGTTCCTCATTTTTTAAAAATATTTCTTTCTTAATCTCTCTGCTACCTCTGCTATCCGTGTACTTACTTAATGCTTCTTTCCTTACCCTCAATTAATCTTCTGTCTTTATACATCTACAGAGTCTCGTCAGTATATACAACACATCACACACCTTCACTTAAAATTAAATTTAGTGCATAACTAAATATGTATGCAGTTATCTGTTCTCAGAGAATAGTAAGCGGACAATGTTTCAAATCAAATGTCCCACAATGATGAAACTGTGCTGAATGCTCATCATAAGCACACTTCCAGTCAGCACAATCTGAGAAGTTTGTCTATGTAATATTGCAATATATATGATGCATATGCACACACATCAGTAAGACAATAGATTGATTACTTTTAAGGACAACATAAATGTAATTTCAATTGGGTTAGGTAGTGCATCTTCAAGAGTCAATCCAGAGATTTGAGCACAAAACCTGAACAGTAAGGTTGGGGGGTGGTGGTGGGCGGGGGGAGGTGAGGTGGGGGGAAGAAGGGTCGCGTTGTGAATATTGAATCATCATCATCATGAAAGCTGGGAATTTGTTGTTGTCAATTTGGATGCCCAATTTGCCACATTAAACCTGTGGACCCTTCGTAAAATAATTCAATACATGCTAAAGGTTTCGGGTCATTCTGATGTTCTGTAAGGTGCTATACAATTGTTAGGTTCTTTCTTATTTGAACTTACTTTTGAAGCTGTACCATTTTCTGTTAAACTCTTAATAATCACACCATCATGTGTACTCTCTTCACTAATTGCAATTCCAAGTCCACCTTGATCCTGTACAAATAAAACATCAGACATTCCGCTTAACTTGCTAATGTATTAAATCAAATATACTAACATAGCACAGCTTGAATTATTAACGGAATTGTTGTAAGATGTGCAATATTTCAAACATTATTTGCTTCCGAGTTTGAATTTTGAATTTGAACTAGTGTCACGTGGGTTTTGTGTGTCTGAAAGGGTTAATGATTAACTTGTATGTATTTCTGAAACCACGATGATTTCTTTAAAACATGAGAGCGCAAGAGAGGCTTCCTGGAGAGTAACAGGTTTGCGTGTACATTGGCAGAATTTTACAAGCCAAGTAAACAATTGTGTATTAGGCGACAGTTTAGAAGGTTGGGAATTCTTTTCTTTTGCAGAAGAAATACCCATAAGCTCAGAAAAAAAAGTCTCTTTAAGTTTCAGATTTTAAATGGTCCATAAGGTCTTGGCTAAAGTTGGGTAGACAAAGCAGTTGCTTCTGAGAAACAGAGTTAGTTAGAATTGTGAAGAAATAGATTACCTCAGTATAAGTTTAGGAAAAGGTCCAGACCAGAAATGCTTGGTTAAAACTCTACAGAGGTTTGTTTGAAATGGAGGAAGTTTAAGTTCAGTTGTACGAAGTCTCCAGGAACAGGCCATTAGACTTCAAAATATGATCAATACAATAAATGGCAGGACCCTTAGGATCATTCATATACAGCAGGATCTTGGGGGGCAAGTTGGCAAGACATGTTGCAGCTGTATAAAACGTTAGTTAGGCCTAATTTGGAGCACTGTGTGCTGTTCTAACTGCCACACTATAGGAAGAGCATAGAGACTTTGGAGGCGGTGCAAAAGAGGTTTACCAGATTGTTTTCGCTACAACAGCGGAGGCTGACAGGCAACCTGATAGAAGTTTAGCAAATTATGAGAGGTATGGATAGGGTGGATACTCTGAATCTTTTTCCCTGGGTGGAAATGTCAAATATTAGGGGGCAAAGGTTTAAACTGAGAGGGGAGAAGTTGAAAAGGAGATGTGCAAGGCAAGTGTTTTTTTGAGAGAGTGGTTTGTGCCTGGAAAGCACTGCCACGAAAGGTGGCAGAAGGAGCTAAGACCAGTTTGGACAGACACATAAACAGGAAGGGAATAGAGGGGTACAGACGGGATTAGTTTAGAATGGCACCGTGGTTGGCACAGACATTGTGGGCCAAAGGGTTTGTTCCTGCGCTGTACTATTCCATGTTCTATGAAAGCAGTCTAGGATTGGACTTAACCAGTAATAACATCAAATGACATTACAATAACAATTATTAATTTCACAAGCAATGGTTACAGGAGGACTGACATTACATATTCCAGGAATAGCTCAAAGGAATACCAACGCTGTGTGAGAAATTTTTAGAAGGATAATAGGAGACAGACAATTCATTAAAAAGTTCAGACAGACTTAGTAAAGAGCCTAAAAATCTTAGAAAAATTCTCATATGGAGGTGACAATAGACATAAAATAGAAATTCATTTTGTCTTGTATATTTCTAAGGGCAGCATAATGGTATTGGATAGCATTAAAAAAAATTATAAAAGGATTTGATAGAAAGATTCCGGTAGTCAGATGGTTTACTTGTTCCAATAATTATTTTACTGCACGCCAAATTCAAATGTCACCAGACAAACATATCACATCATGAGATCATTTCAGTTTACACCATAAGACGTAGGAACAGGGTTAGGTCCTTCGCCCATGGCTGATATGTTTCTCAATCCTATTCTTCTGCTGTCTCTCCCTAAACTCTTGATCTCTTTACCGATCAATAACCTATCAATCTCTGTTTAAATACACTCATGGCCTGATGTCCACAGCCCTCTGCTGCAACGAGGTCAATCGATTCACTACCCTCTTGTTAAGGAAATTCCTCCTCATCTCAGTTCTAAAGGGCTGTCACATTCCTTTTTCTTCTAACCAAAGTACATAACCTCACACTTTCCCGCAGTGTATTCCATCTGCTAACTTTCCTCACCTGTCCAAGTCCTTCTGCAGCCTCCCTGCTTCCTCCACACTACCTGCCCCTCCGCCTACCCTTGTGTCATCTGCAAACCTAGCAACAATGCCCTTATTTCCTTCGTCCAGATTGTCGACGTGTAACGTGAATTGTTGTGGTCCCAATATGGACCCCCATGGTACTCCTCCAATCACTGACCGCCATCTTGAAAAAGACCTCTTTATCCATTCTCTCTGCCTTTTGCCAGTCCGATAATCCTCTATCCATCCCAGTACTGTGCCCCAGTATCATGGACTCATCTTACTTAGCAACATCCTCAGTGGCACTTTGTCAAAGGCCTTCTAGAAATCCATCTGGATCAAGTTGTTTTGATTAACTTGTTTGTTACACCCTCAAACAGTTCTAACAGATTTGTTAGGCATGATCTCCCCTTGACAAAATTGTGCTGACTCAGTCCTATGTTATAACACACACACACAAGTATCCGCAATCTCAACCTCAATAATAGACTCTAAAATCTTACCAATCCTGTCTTCTGCCTTCCTCCCTTTGTAAATAGAGATGTTACAGTAGCCACTTTCCTGACAGATCACCACCAACACCTCTACAGTCTCCTCAGCTATCTCCTCCAGAACTCTGCTGTGTAGTCATCTGGTCCGAGTAATTTATCCACGTTCAGATCTTTCAGCTTCCCTAGCACCTGCTTTACACTCACCTCTGCACCACTCCCCCCGATTCATTTGAAATTCTGGAATGCTGCTGGTGTCTTCAACTGTGAAAACTGATGCAAAGCACTTTTTCAGTTCCTCTGCTATTTCTTTGTTCCCCATTACTATTTCTCCTGCCTTGTTTTCCAGCAGTCCAGTGTCTACTCTTGTCTCTCTTGTAACTTTTATATTAAAAAAAACTCTCACAATCATTGTTTGCATTATTATTTTGTATCTGGAGCTAGTTTGTTTTCACAAGAGCTAAGATGTTTCAAGATCAGTGTTTTAAAAAAAGAAGTAACCACAAAAGGGTATGTTGAATTGGAGTATCATAATAGCTCAAATTGATCCTTGGTTTTATCTGAGGCAGGCAAGCAACCAATTCACTCTTTTGGACATGGCTAGGACACACTAATATTAGAATGAGGATGTGTGGTGTATATTTAACCTGTCTACCAGGTTTAATTTTGGTGGGCCAAGTTTCCCATTCTTAAAAACAACCCAGTAGTAAAGGTAGAAGAAGAGAAAGTACCCTTCCAACATTTCTGGTAGGCTAGAAGCAGTAGTGCTTTCTCCTAACCCATTGATCTCGCCACCTCTGTTGCTTACCGTTGGATCACTCTGACCAACACTGGGATCAGGCAAAGGATCCCTCGACAAGAGCCAGATCAACCCAAACTTTCCACGCTAAGTTAGGTACTGGATCCCCATTTGGTCCTGGCATGAAGCTTCCAAAGTGCTTTTTGCTTGATCAAGAGCCAAAACTATCATCAAGAGGCTGACTCCAGAATGGGGAACAGGTTTGAAATAAGAGATACATAAGATATATTAGGGCTGCACGGTGGCTCAGTGGTTAGCACTGCTGCCTCACAGCACCAGGGACCAGGGTTCAATTCCACCCTTGGCCGACTGTCTGTGTGGAGTTTGCACATTCTCTCCGTGTCTGGGCAGGTTTCCTCCGGGTGCTCCGGTTTCCTCCCACAGTCCAAAAATGTGCAAGCTAGGTGGATTGGCTATGCTAAGTTGCCTGTAGTGTTCAGGGATGTGTAGCATAGGTGGGTTATAGGGGTATGGGTCTGGGTGGGATGCTCCAAGGGTCGGTGTGGACTTGTTGGGCCGAAGGGCCTGTTTCCACACTGTAAGAATTCTATGATATATATATGGGATATATAAGAGGCATGGATATTTGGGGGAGATAGAGTTGCAATTGCAGTGTCATTGGACTAAAATGGGAGAGGTTCAGCTAATTCAGGTCCCCTGGAGACACAAGTTCAAATACCAACACAGAAGAATTCCAAAACAGAATTTCAATATTCGATTCATAAATCTGAAATTGAAAGCTAGTTTTTGAGGTTTAAAAACGCATCAGGTTTCCTAATGTCCTTTATTTTGGCAACAGCATTTTTGCAGATGCCTCAGAGCAATCTGGAAAGGGTGTCCTACTTGTTGAAAGAAACAGTGTTACATCGCAGGAAAACTGAGTGGTCTTGCCCTACTGGAGGAGTAGCGACTCCAAGGGAGACAGCTGATTAATAAATAGGAGATTAGGTCTGGTAAATATTTATGACATTTATTGCTTATAGCTTGTAAGGTCTTTTTATGGTTCATTGCTTCCAAGGGTTGCATTCTGTAGTAAAATGCAACAGGGCAGATTGGCACAGAGAAGTTGATATTATTTGATATTAAACATCTTTCAAAAGGTTTAAATTAAAGGGGTAAGTCTTGGCAGGGGAGATCAAAGCCACAGTTTGCTCCTAATGCTCTGCGGGAAGCCAGGTAAATTTCCAGTGCCCAGCTCCAGCACGCATGCTGGAGCTATCTCCAGCTGCAACTCCTGGAAGCACAGGATTTGAAGCCGAAGCAGCAGCTGGGGACAATCCGCAGCATCCACAAAGCTGAGAGAATTGTGCACATTACATATAAAGAGGTGGCCACACTGCAGGCTAAGACTCCATATGCAGAAAGGAAATGGTGACCATCAGGAAGAGTAAGAGGACTAGGGAGGCAGAGCAGTCCTCTGTGGCCATTCCCCTGAAAAACATATATACCACTTTGGAGATAGTAGGAATTGCCAATACTGGAGAATCTGAGATAACAAGGTGTAGCGCTGGATGAACACAGCAGGCCAGGCAGCATCAGAGGAGCAGGAAAGCTGACGTTTCGGGTCTGGATCCTTCTTCAGAAATGGGGGAGGAAAAGGGGATTCTGAAATAAATAGAGAGAGAGGGGGAGGCGGATAGAAGGTGGATAAAAGGAGCAGATAGGTGGAGAGGAAACGGACAGGTCAAGGAGGCGGGGATGGTGCCAGTAAAGGTGGGTGTAGGTGTGGAGTTAGGATGGGGTTTGGTCAGTCCCTTGACTGACCAACCCACTTCCTAACTCCCCACCTACATTCACCTTATACCAAATTGGATACTGTTCAGGGGAAATCACCTCTCAGGATGAAACAGCAACAGCCAAATTTGTGGTATCACGTTGGCTCTGCTGCATAGCTGCAGAGCAAAAAGTGTGGAAATGCAACTGTCATCGGCCTTCAACCACAAGGGGAATAGACAGGCATTTCTAAGGCCGGAGTAGACTTGATGGGCCTAATGGCTTACGTCTGTTCCTATAGTCTATCTTATGGCCAGAAATGAGACTCCAGGATGGTATTTTGCTTCCCTGGTGCCAGGGTCAAAAACGTCCGAGTGGTTACAGGACGTCCTGAAGGGGCGAGGGTGAACTGGCAGTGGTTGTGGAACACATTGGTACTAATGACATAGGTAGAATAACAAGGTTCTAAAAGATGAAGATTCAGAGTCAGAAAGTAAACTGAAAAGTAAGACCTCAAACATAGCGACCTCAGGATGGCTACTCGTGCTAATCGGAGAATAGATTGGATGAACATATGGCTGAAGAGATGGTGCAAGGAGCAAGTGTTTCAGATTTCCAGGTATTGAGTCCAATTCTGAGGAGGTGAGATCAGTACAAGTCTGAGCAGGTTCAGACTGAAGCCCTAAGGGAAGCATTTACTAGGGTGGTTGGGGAAGCTTTAAACTAAATTGGCAGAGGATGGGGAACTCATGCAATGAGTTCGAGAAAGGGAAATTAAGAACAAGAACAAAAGACGAAGGGAAATATGTGAAGGGCATTGGAATCAAAGGGCCTTTTGTACAGGTCACCCCTGCTTCAGAAAAGGTCCTAATGATCTAAGAACCTGAAACCCTGCCCCATCCAACAGCTCCTTAGCCATGCATTTATCTGTCCTATCTTTGTATTCCTTGCCTCAGTAGCACATGGCACTAGTAGTAACCCAGAGATTAATGCCCTGGAAGTCCTGCTTTTCAGCCTCTTTTGTAACTTTTTGTACTCATTCCACAGGACCTCATTCCTTTTTCTACCTATGTTGTTGGTACCAATGTGCACAACGACCTCTGGCTACTCATCCTCCCCTTTAAGAATTTTGTGCAACTGCTCAGAAATGTCCTTGACCCCAGCACCAAGAGGTAACACACCATCCTGGAGACTTGAATGCGGCCTCAGAAAAGCTTGTCTGTGTCCCTATCTAGCGAGTCTCCTAATACTATCGTTTACTTGGATCTTGCCAGACACTACTTTACAGCAGAGCCGGTTGTGGTGTCACGGGCCTGGTTGCTACTGCTATATTCCCCTGAGAGACTGTACCCCCAACAGCTTCCAAAACAGTATTCCTGTAGAGAGGGGAATAGCCGCAGGACCTGCCTGCCTCTCCTGATGATTACCCGTCTACCTGACTGAACCTGCGGTGTGACCATCTCCCTGTAACTAGTGTCTGTCACACTATCTGGTGCCTACATGCTCCTCAGTGTGTCCAACTGAATTTATCATCGAGACGGAGAGCGAGATAACTGATTCTGAGAACAGGGTCCTGAATCTTAATAACAGAAATTACAACGTATGAGGCGTAAGTTGACTATGATGGATTGAGAAATGTTAATGAAAGGAATGACGTTGGATGAGCAATGGCAAACATTCAAAGACTAAATGGGTGCACTACAAAAATTCTTTATTCCAGTTTGGTGCAAGAGTGCAAAGACAGAAGTGGCCAAACCAAGGCTTATGAGGGCTAGTATTATATGCAAAAAAAAACAAAATTCGGCAAGAGAAAACAATAGACCTGAGCATTGGGAACAGATTAGAAGTCAGGAAAGGAAGATCAAAGGTATTGATTAAAATCGGACAAAATAGAGTATGGGAGTAAGCTTGCAGAAAAATAACTGACTGTAAAAGTTTCTATAGACAGAAAAAGATGGGTGAAAATTTACTCTTACAGTCAGAAAGGGGCAGATTTATAATGGGAAACACATAAATGACTGACAAACTAAATTCATATTTTGCTTCTGTCTTCACAAATGAGAACACAAACATCACACCAGAAATGATGGGATACACTGGGTTTAGTGAGAGGAAGGAACTGAAGCAACTCTGTATGAGTAGAGAAATGGTGGAGAAATTGACGAGATTGAATGCTAATAAATCTCAAAGGCAGATAATCTACATCCTAGAGTACCTAAAGAAGTGGCCCAAGAAATAGTGGTTGCATTGGTTGTCATCTTTCAAGATTGTTTTGACGCTGGAATAGTTCCTACAGATTGGAAAATAGCTAATGTAACCCTCTTATTTAAAAAGGGAGGTAGAGAGAAAACAAGAAATTATAGTTCAATGAGTCTGATATCATCTGAGAGTAAGATGTTAGAATTCGTTATCAAGGATTTTAATAGCAGAGCACTTCGAAAACAGTGGGAAAATGAGACACAGGCAGCGTGGATTTACAAAAGGGAAATTATGCTTAACAAATCTACTTGAATTCTTTGAGGATGTAACTAGTAGAGTTGATCAGTGGGGTCAGTGGATGTGGTTTATTTGGACTTTCAGACAGCTTTTGATAAAGTTGCACATATGAAATTAAAGCACAAAGGATTGAAAGTCGTGCATTGAGATGAATAGAAAATGACTACCTGACAGGAAACAGAGTAGGAATAAATAGGACTTGCTCTAAATGGCAGGCAGTGATTAGTGGGGTACTGCAAGGATGGGTACTTGATCTCAGCTATTCACAATATATGTTAAC
Organism: Rhincodon typus; assembly: GCF_021869965.1. NCBI lineage: Eukaryota > Metazoa > Chordata > Chondrichthyes > Orectolobiformes > Rhincodontidae > Rhincodon > Rhincodon typus. The sequence goes on from NC_063334.1 coordinate 44,118,917, forward strand.
GATTTAGATGAGGGAACTAAATGTACTCGCCTAAAATTTGCAGATGACACAAAGCTGGGTGGAAGGGTGAGCTGTGAGGAGGATGAAACGATGTTGGAGGGCGATTTGGACAGGCTGCGTGAGCGGGCAAATAGATGGCATATACAGTATAATGTGGATAAATGTGAGGTTATCAGCTTTGGTAGCAAAAATAGGAAGGCAGATTATCATTTTAATGGCTGTAAATTGAGAGATGGAAATGTTGAACAAAACCTAGGTATTCTCGTGCACTAGTTACTGAAAGTAAACATGCAAGTGCAGCAGGCAGTAAAGAAGGCAAACTTTATGTTAGCTTTCATAGCAAAGGTTTCAAGTACAGGACAAGAATGTCTTGCTGCAACAGTCCAGGGCATTGGTAAGGCCACACTCAGAATATTACATGCAGTTTTGGTCTCCTTGTCTGAGGAAGATGTTCTTGTTGTAGAAGGAATGCAGTGAAGGTTTACCAAATTGATCCCTGGATGGCATGACTGCCATATGAGGAAAGATAGTGTCGGTTAGGTTTCTATCCATTGAAGTTTTGAACAATGAAGCGGGTACCTCATAGAAACCTAAAAAATTCTGACAGAATTCGACAAATTAGACACAGGAAGGGTGTTCCCAATGCCAGGGAAGTCTAGAACCAGAGGTTATAGTTGAAGGATGAGGTAAATCTTTTAGTACTGAGATGAGGAAATATTTCTTCACCCAAAGAGTGGTGAGCCTGTTGAATTCACTACCACAGGAAATGGTTGAGGCCAAAACATTGTGTTTCAAGGAGGCAGATATAGCCCTTGTGACTAAAGAGATCTGTGTGTACGTGTGTGTACGTGTACGTGTGTGTACGTGTGTACGTATACGTGTGTGTGTGTGTGTGTGTGTGTGTACGTGTGTGTGTGTGTGTGTGTGTACGTGTGTGTGTGTGTTTGTGTTTTTTTTTGGGGGGGGGGGGGGGGGTGGTGTGGGAGGGAAGAGTGCGACTAGGGCATTGAGCTCAACAATCAGCCATGGTATTGAATGGCACAGCTGGTAGTCTACTTTGCTTGTATTTTTTTCAGGGAAGAAAATCCACCTCCGTTGTCTGGCTTCCACGTGATTCTAGACCGAGAAAAACCGTGACTAACTCTCTCAAATGAATGAGCAAGAAAATCAGTTCAAGGGCAATTATCGATGGACAACAAATCCTTGCCTTGCCAGCAATAGCCACATCCCATGAAAGAAGAATAAAGACAGACAAAAGTGCTATAGTGTCTAAAATCTACAGTCACCCAACTTATTGGGTTTCCTGAACAACCTGCTCTCTCCTACTCACAAAATTAACCTAGCCGGGAGAGGCTAAACAGTTGTACTCTTCAAAGGAGTACTTCATGTCACAAACTGAACTGTATTGATAGCTAATATCTCAAGATCTTCAGCAAAGGACTGCTGAGCAGCATTTTCACTTGTCTAATTGAATAAAATACAGTTTGATTAAACATGTCCATGAACTTTACATACATCTACTGAAAATGTCTACATTAATTTTTTCTATAAATGAACTACAGTTCTGAAGATATAATTTATACTTTTTCAATAAATTTACCTTAGCAAGTAGAATATGTTGAGTATTTTTAAACAAGGTCAGATCCTTTCCAGTTTGGGATAATGATGTACTTGGCTCTTTCTTGAAAATCAAGTCAGAAAGCATAATTTCATCTAGTAATAATTGCCAACAATTATTGTAATAAAGTTCATGTCATTATTGTAACATCATGACTTTAAACCTTAGACTCTTAGAGATCGATGATATATTAAGATTTTTTAAAATCTTGGAATCATAGAGACCTTGTCTTGTTTCTCCTAACAGCTAATATAAAATTGCACAACAATTCAAACTAAAACCTTCTCTCTCTAGGTTGTTCCTGTCAGCTAACTACAGTATAATAGGCAGCAATATTGTTTTTTAGGGATGTGCGCTGCAGGGAAGTTTAACAGGAGGAATGATGAAAATATATTTATAAGAAATGATACAACTGTTTAAGAGTGCATAAATTTATGATCAAAAATATATACTTCATTTTGAATCATCATAGAATTAGGAAAGATAATCAAATTTCATGAATGGAGAAAGGATTACTGTTTTTTAGCCAGGTTCAAATCTCCAAAATGTTGTATAACTTTAAAGAGTTGCTCGAAAAATGTTTACGTACAGGTAAATGAGAGTCGTGCTTAATCAGTTCTCTTGGTGTTGGTTTCCAACATAAAGTCAAGTCTTTCCCATTAACTTTTTAAGCCATAAAATATCTACACAGTAAGCTTTAATTGCCTACACACTATGGATTTACATTTTTTCAATAATCTGCAGTGAAATGAATTGCATATTTTTCATTCGCACAACAGCATGCCTCTTTGTGGAATGTAAATCAGTAAGAGTTTACCCAAAGACAAAGAGAGATTACTCTAATGTTACTTAATCATATACCTCCTGGTGGGTTCCTGAAGTAGCTGTGATTATATCAGCCAATTTTGCAGGACTGACTGCCATTTGATTGACTGCATCTGTGCTTCTGGAAAAGAAATACAAACGTTGGTAATGAAAAAGAGAAATTTATTTTGCTCTGAACATCTACATGGTTCCCACTGCCTTAACAAATGATGTATTGTCCAAGCTTTACCAATTAGATCTGTTGTGTGTGAAATTTTAGAACAGTAGATACAAAATGCATTCAGTGAAAAGATCTGTTGAATAGAAAATAATTTTACTGTCCTTGTTAGGAGGGGAGATGCTGAAAAAGATTGCAGGGTCAAATACATACTGTGCACGTATTATAAAAATGTTACATCATACTAATACAAGAAATGATGGACATAGTGGTGTTAAAGGATCAAAGGAAACACCACAAGCTATTGTTATGGCATGCACATCTTTCCAAAAGCTCTGTAGAAAGTTAAGTACTTCGTGATTTTTTAAACTCCATTTATGGAATAGAAAAGACAGAAATTTTTCATTAAGTTCAGAGAAAGTATAAAACTGTACTCCTAAATTTATGGGCAGAAATTAGATAGGCAAGGAAATAAATGATTTGCACAATATACCATCTTTGGGATCTAAAGTAGACCAAATTATGCACTGAATGATAAAATTACATCTCATTTTGGTCAGGAGACATTTGACAGTCCTTGCAACAGGTGAAGAGATCACAATGTGATCCATCTGCACACATTGATGAAAGGCAGACAGCATATTGTCTTTGAGCCGCCAGATGATAGCATGATTGCTGCAAGATGCCAGTGCTAACTTTTCTATTTATTGGCTGCATGTATCATCAGCAGCAAACCCAAAATTGTAACTTCCCAGCATCGCTTAAAGCTAGCTTTCACTATATAAAGATAGTTCCTGCTCCAGTCATAAAGTACCCTATCACCTACAAAGCGAGTCTGAACTCAGAAGCATGACATACAGGTAGTCAGGATGACCCACTATCAAACTCTCAGGCAGGCAGGGAGAGCAGAAAACTACGCTAGGAGGCCAGCTCTGAGGACATGGATGCCAAAAGAAGTTAAATGACTTCAAACATGTGGTTAAGGTCAATAAGTAAATCTTTAAATGGACTGATAACTGCACAATTAGCCTCATACATTTTACAATTTAGCACAACCCTATATGCAAGTAAAAATTCTGTCAAGTCCCTTACCTTGTGCTTGACTTCAGCCGTAAAATTCTAGAATTGTTGCAAACCTCGAACCTACATTTCACAGCATGTATACACTACTAACTTTTCAACCATAATAGCCATAACACTTACTTACAAATCCATCCCACTGGCAGTAGAACAAGGTGCACTTAAACAAAGACAGCAAGAGTCGGAGATCTATGGCACAGAAAAAGGCTCTTTGACCCATCAAGTCCATATCAGTCAAAAATAACCTAACTATCGTAATCCCATTTTCCAGCACTCGGCCCAGAAACTTGTATGCCTTGACAAGGCAAGTGCACATCTAACTACTTCGTAAATGATATGAGGGTTTATGCCTCTACCACTCTGACATGCAGTGAGTTCCAGACTCCTCCCATCCTCTGGGTGAAAAAACATTATCCTCTCATTTCCTGTAAATCTTACCTTACCTTAAATTTCACACCCCCCGCCCCTACCCCGTCATTGATTTCTTCATCAAGGGGAAACATTTATTCTTGTCTACCCCATGTATGCCCCTCAATTTTGTATCTCTCAAATCACGTTCCCCATCTCAATCTCCTTTGCTCCAAGGAAAACAACTCCTGTTTGTCCAATTTCTCTTCATAACTGAAACCCTTTAGGCCAGGCAATATCCTTCTGACTCCATTTACAAGTTTGCTGTTATAGGTCAGATCTCAAACAACGATGAGATGGAGTAAGGAAGGAGATAGAATGCTTAACAGCATGGTGTAAAGACAACAATCTCTCCATCAACACCAGCAAAATGAAGAAGGTGGTCATTGACTTCAGCAAACAGAGTGGAGGGCACCTCCATTTGCATCAGTGGTGCTGAGGTGAAGACGGTCAAGTGTGACAAGTTCCTGAGAGTGACGATCATCAACAATCTGTCCTGGTCCACCCATGTTGACACTACCATCAAGAAAGCACAGCAATGCCTCTACTTCCTCAGGAGGCTAAGGAAATTTGGCATGCCCATAAAGACTCCTACAATTTTTTATAGATGCACTATAAAAAGCATCCGATCTGGATGCATCATAGCGTGGTCTGGGAACTGTTCTTCCCAAGACCGAAAGAAACATCAATGAGTTGCGAACATAGCCCAGTCCGTCATGTAAATTAGCCTCCTATCCAATGACTTTCATCCATATTTCCCGATGCCTTGGGAAAGCCACTAACATAATCAAAGACCCCTTCCACCCTGGTTAGAATCTTTTCCACCCTCTTTCGTCAGCCAGAAGATGTAAAAGTTTATATGCACCTATGAACAACTTCTTCCCCATTGTTATCAGACTTTTGAATGGACCTCTTATGTTAGTATTGATCTCGCTCTGCATCTTCTCAGCAGCTGTAAACATTGTATCCTGCATTCTGTTCTGTTACCCTGATGCTCTCATATAGTGCTATCTGCCTGTGAAGCACATATGACACCACTTTTCACTGTACGTCAGTACATGAGACAGTGATAAATCTAGAACGGCACACAATACTCTACCTGTGGCCTAAATCAACATTTTATACAGTTCCAGCATAAGCTCCCTATTCTTAAACTTTGAGCCTCAGCTAATAAAGTCAACTATACCATATGCTTCTTTAACTACATTATCAACCTGTCCTGACACCTTAAGAAACTGGTGTAAATGCACACCAAGGTCCCCCTGAACGTCCGTGCTTCCCAGGGTATGACCATTCATCATGTTTTCCATGTGTATTTCAGGAGTGGAGATGGGTGGAACTTTTGCCCTAAACCCCATGGAGGAAACAATGTTGATCATTAGTGGAACTATCACTCCTGTCATTGTTGACCATTGGCTGAATAATTGAATAAGTTAAGAACATGATAAGACCTAGGAGCAGGGGTAGGCAATTCAGTTCCTTGAGCATCCTCTGCCATTTAATATGATCATGGCTAATTTAATCTCAGCCTCAACTCTACTTTCCTGCGTGGGTCCCCATAACTCCTTAACCCGTTACTAATTAAAAATCTTCTTCTTCCTTAAATTAGTTCAGTGCTTCAGTGTCCACAGATTCATGACCCTTTAAGAGAAATTATTCCTCATCTTGTTTTTGATTGCCCCACAAGGATAAACATCTGCTGTATGACTATTTTGTCAATTCCCGTTATCTTACACACTTCAATTAGATCTCCTCTCATTCTTCTAAATTCTAGTAGACATAAACTGTGCTCAATCGCTCTTCATTACACAAGTCTTTCTTCTCAGGAATTAATCTAGTGCACCTTTCCTGAATTGCTGTTAATGCAATTATATCCTTCCTCAAGGAAAGGGACCAAAACCGTACTCAATAATACAGAAGCAGTCTCACCAGTGCCATGTGCTATCGCAACAACACTTCCCTACTTTTATACTCTGTTCCTTTAGCAATAAGTGCCAAAATTCCATTTGCTTCTTATCTGCTATTCTTACAAATTAGCTTTCTGCAATTCATGCATTAGGACACCAAGATCTATCTATATCACAATATTTAGAAGTTCCTCTCCATTTAGATAATATGTCGTCTTTTCATTCTACTTACCAAAATGGAGAACATCAGTTATCCACATTAATCTCCGTCTGCTAAATTTTAGCTCATTCACCCAACTTCTCCATATTCACCTTTGAATTTCTTATTTCTTCATTGCAATTTCCTTTCCCACTAAACTACTGAGGACTAAACTTCCTTTCCTGGTTCCAATCTAAACTGACATTGTGAACTGTTCTCTTGACTCAATATTTAACAATATACCACAGTACAAGCCCTTTGGCCCACCATGTCTGCACCAACCAGAATACCATTCTAAACTAATCCCGTCTGCCTGCACAAGGTCTGTATCCCTCAGTTCCCTACCTGTTCAATGCCTCTTAAACATTGCCATCATGTGTGCCTCTACCACTTTTCCTTGTAGCGCCTTCCAGGTGTGTTAAAAAAAAAAAAAAACTTTCCTCTCATGCTTTGGGAAGTTAGGGGAGAAATTACAGGGCTCCTAGCAGAAATATTTGTTTCATCTATAACCATTGGTGAGGTGCTAGAGGACTGGAGAGTGGCTAATGTTGTGCCATTATTTAAGAAAGTCTATAAGGAGAAACCTGGAAACTACAGATCTGTGAGCCTGACATCGCTGGTGGGTAAGTTGTTGAAGGAGTTTCTGGAAGATAGGTTTTACATGCATTTGGAGATGCAAGGATTGATTAGGGATAGTCATCATGGTTTTATGCGAGAGAAAAGTGCCTTACAAACTTGATTAAGTTTTTTGAGGAAATAACCAAAAAGACCGATGAGGGCAGAGTTGTAGACATTGTTTATGTGGATTTTAATAAAATCTTTGATAAGGTTCTGCATGGTAGACTAATTAGTAAAGTTAGATCACATGGGATTCAGGGTGAGCTTGCCAATTGGATACAAAATTGACTTCACGGTCTGGGGGCTTGTGACCAGCAGTGTTCCACAGGGATTGGCACTGGGTTCACTTTAGTTTGTCATTTATATAAATGATTTGAATGAGAATATAGGAGGCATGGTTAGTAAGTTTGCGGATGACACCAAGATTGGTGGTAAAGTGGACAGTGAAGGTGGTTTTCTGAGATTACAAAGAGATTTTGACCAATTGGGACAATGGGCTGAGCAGTGGCAGATGAAGTTTAATTTGGATAAATGCGAGGTATTGCATTTTAGTAAAACGAGGACAGAACTTATACAATTAATGATAGGGCCCTGTGTAGTGTTGTAGAACAGAGTTGCCGATGGGTTTAGGTACATAATTCTTAAATTTGCACCACAGGTAGACACGGTGGTTAAGACAGCACTTTGCACGCTTGCCTTCTTTGCTCAAATCTTTCAGTATAGGAGTTAGGACATCATGTTGAGGTTGTACTGGATATTGGTGAGGCCTCTTCTGGAGTAATGTGTGCAGATCTGGTCACCCTGATGTACGAAAGATATTATTAAACTTGAGAGAGCTCAGAAAAGATTTACCAGAATGTTGCTGGGAATGGAGGATTTGAGTTATGAAAATAGGCTGGATAAACTGGGACTTTTTTTTTTAAACTGGAGCAGAGGAGGTTGACAGGTGATCTTATAGCGATTTATAAAATCATGAGGGGCAGATAAAGGTGAATAGCAAGAATACTTTTCCCTAGGGTGGGGGATTTCAAAACTAGGGGGCATATTTTCAAGATGAGAGGAGGATATTTTAAAAAACACATGAGGGACAACTTTTACACAGAGTGGTTTGTGTGTGGAATGAACTGCCAGAGGAAGTAGTGGATGCAGGTATAGTTACAACGTTTAAAAGACATTTGGAAAGTACATGAATATGAAAGGTTTGGATGGATATGGGCCAAATGCAGGCAAGTGGGACAAGTTTAGTTTGAGAACATGGCTGACGTGGACTAGGCTCCTCTCACCTCAAACCTATGCCCCCTGGTATTTGACAATTCCACCCTGAGAGAAAGACTCTAACTATCCATCCTGCTGTACCTCTCATAATTTGATATACCTCTATCAAGTCACCTCTGAGCTTCTGAGCAAAGACAATCTAAGTTTGTTCAACGTCTCTGAAAGCTATTATACGCCAATCCAGGTGACATCCTCTTTTGCAGCACCATCCCCCCGCCATGACCTCCAAATCCTTCCTGTAGTGTGGTGATCAGAACTGCACAAAGTACTCCCAAATATGGCCTAACGAAAAAGTTTTACACAGTTGCAACATGACTTGCCAACTTTTATACTCAAGGCCTGGGCTGATGAAGGCAAGCATGCCATATGCCTTCTTGATCATCTTATCCACTTGTGTTGCCACTTTCAGAGAGCTATGGTCTTGTATCCAAGATCCCTCTGTATACCAATGCTTCTAAAGGTCCTGCCATTTACTGTATAATTTCCTCTTGCATTTGACCACCAAAATGCATCACCTCACACTTGTCAGATTAACCTTCATTGGCCTTTTCTCCACCCAACTCTCCAACTGATCTATATTCTGCTGTATCCTTTGATAGTGACCGTCGTTATCCTTATCTCCATCATTTCTTTTGTTGTCTTCAGACGTATAATCAGACCACCTATGTTTTCATCCAAATCATTTATGCAAATATAAATATACATTAAAATATATAATACAAACAACACAAATCTCAGCACTGATCCTTGTGGAACACCACTGGTCACAGATCTTCAGTGAGAAAATATACCCTCCACAACTATCCTCTGTCTTCTATGACCAATACAATTTTGTATCCAACTTGCCAATTTACCATGGATGCCATGTGGCTTAATCTTTTGGACTCGCCGACCGTGAAAGACCTTGTCAAATGCTTTACTAAAGTCCACATAGACAACATCCACCACTGTACCCCAATCATCTTTGCTACTTCCTCAAAAAACTCAGTGAAGTTTGTGAAACAAGATCTCCCCCTCACAAGGCCATGGGAACCGTGTGGACAGTAATGGGTGAGGATTAGAGGTCCTAACAGCCTTCTACACAACTGGAATGAAGTCTCAAAGAATCCAAGCAAGCTTTCTAACTAGATTTCCTCAGCAGTCAGCCGTACGTATGGGCTGCCAATGTTTCGTTCCTATGGATGGTAAGCCCAACTTCATTCCGTGCCAATGCCTTCCCCGGCATCAACCATCTCCTCAATAAGCAAACATTGTGCCATTTGCAGACCTTTCCATGAAGGTTGGTCTGGAGACTCGGGCAATGTCTTAACTTGAGGTATTCATCTAATGCAAATCCCTAGCATCTAACAGCCGTAGCCAAACTGTGTTAATTTATATCTAGATTCCAAACTACATAAATAGAACTTTCTGTGAATGAATTTTGTTTCTTGACTAGTTTCAGAATACATCAAATTCCTGATCATGCTAATTAAACCACACTGTAGCAGTATATTGAGGAGCTGGGCTAACAATCAGTGGCATAACTGTTTTGTCACTCAAACTGTAATCCACAACATGGATTTAAATCCTAAAATGGTAGATAGTGACATTTGAATTCAAAGAAAAATTTGGAATTAAAAGCTACCCTAATGGCGACCACTTTCAATTGTGATAAAAGCCACCTGATTCACTAATGTCCTTTAGCGAAGAAATCTGCCACCCTCCTTAATCTATCTACTTGAGATTCCAGACCCACAGCAAAGTGCTCGATTCTTAATTGCCCTGTGAGCAATTAAGGATGGGCAACAAATATTGGCCTCGCAAGTGACATCCACATCCCATTAACAAATCAATAACAAGTTTCATTATTTATTATAGCAACCCCAAAGTACATAGTATTACATGATAAGAAGTATAACAGATTGATACAATTTTCTTTCAACCATGAGATTTTTTTAAAAATCAGGAAATAAGATGTTTTCATCTGTTATGCATTTAACAAATGCTAATTTAACAAAAAAATGAACATACCTAATAAATATAATCTTCACTTTTGGTGGCGCACTTTTGATTATTGATGAAGCATTTTGATGACTACGACCATATAGTAACTGCCCATTTATCTGAAAATTAGGCAAAATGGGAATATTAAGATTAAAAATATCCAACCTTGACAAGAGAAGACATTGTCAACAGCATAAAATGCATAATGTGTGCAGAAATTGTAAGTTTCTATAAAACCCCACTACGTTTTGATGTTAGAATTTAGGCTTTTCATTTGTTTGCGGAGATTTATAAATCAGCCTTGTTTAACAGAAACTTTTTTTTCCAAGTTAAGTACAAGGGACAAAGTCTTGATTTTCTTGTGGAAATGCTCCTTTGTGGTGAATTAGTGATTGCAATGCAGGAAAAGGAAAGATAATTACTTAAAATAATTTTATTTTAATAGCAGGAAATCTCTCCTATTATTGGCTTACAACAGCATATTGCGACACTGACAAGCAAAGGTGTCAATTAGAGATAAATGCAACAATATTTTTAAAGTTCCACACAAGACAACAAGTACAAAGGTCAGGGAACATAACACCTGCTCAGTCATGGAACAACAGAGCAACTGCACTGACAACTAAAGTATGCATCAGAGACAGAACAAAGTCAGCAGTAATTCTTCAACTCTCGTTAGGAATTGCACCCAATGGGATCTCCAAATCAATGAAATGATCCTACTTTGTGATAGGGAAAGAAGCTTTGAATGGAATAATCAATTAAAACAAGACTTAAAAAAAGAAACTGGGAGATATTAATAGAAGAAATGACTAGCTCTAAAGACTAAGATATAAAATAAGTTTGGGTGAGATAAATAGCAAAGGTATAAAGTCACTCAAGAGTTGTTTCTAGGCCTCCTAACAAATACACTGTAAGAAAAGGAATACAGTAAGAAATAATTGGGGTTTGAGAGAAAAGTAAGGTGATATTAATTTACATATAGATTGAATAGATGCATAAGATTGGCAAAGTTTGCCTGAAAGATGAGTTTTCACCATATTACAGTGCCGAGAGAGAGCAGGTTGTTCTAGACCTATTGATTTGTGACTGGTTAGGCCAATCTTTGTTGTCTGTCCTTAACTGTTCACAGAGCAATTACAAATCAAGTATATTGCTGTGGGTCTAGAATCTTATGCAGGTAGGTTATCTTAATTAATAACCTCTTAGAAAAGGAGCCCCCCAGTAGTAGTGATCATAACATTTCAAATTCAGTTTGAGGAAGAGAATGGACTTAAGGCTAACCATTTTAGACTAAAGTAATGGGAATTATAAAGGTCAGTAGAGATGCAATGGAAGACAAGGCAATACAGTAAACTATACCAAATGGCATTCTCCTTTAGTCAGAACTTCTGGCATGAATTTATTTTACTGAAGATAGTCAATTCAGTGCTCAGATAATACCTAGCTAATAAAAAAAAAATCAGATTGAACATTTACTAAAGTTGCTATTACCCTTTTCATTTAAGTTATTCAACCATGGGGCGGCATTGTGGCTCAGTGGTTAGCATTGCTGCCTCACAGCGCCAGGGACCCGGGTTTGATTCTACCCTCAGACGACTGTCTGTGTGGAGTTTGCACATTGACTGCATGGGTTTCCTCCCACAGTCCAAAGATGTGCAGGCTAGGTGGATTGGCCATGCCAAACTGCCCATAGTGTTCAGGATGTGTCGATTAAGTGGGTTACAGGGGGATGGGTCTGGGTTGGATACTAAGGAGGTCAGTGTGGACTTGTTGGGCTAAAGGGCTTGTTTCCTCACTATACTGATTCTATGAAATTAGGTCAGTTTTAGTTATTATTTATTATTATTATTAGCAACCATCAGTAAAACCAACAGCATGATTTTTTTTAAAGACTGATTTGGAAATGGTGGTATTAGTTGTGGTGTCATTCCTGTGATACCCTGTAGCTTTCAACTTCCCAGTAATTTTGGCTAACTAGCACAACTCATTCCTCAACTAAGCAGGAAAAAAAAAAGTGTTTCCTGTAATTCATAATGCTCAGCAAAGATGCTTTCTGGTGTGAAAGGCAGATTGTGGGAAAAGAACGCATCATTTGATTACAATTAAGGGACACGAAAGATAGTGTTAAATTGAAACAAAAACATGCATTCCTTGAAGATTGATTACAGGCAATACCAACAAAGAACAGCCAAAAAAGAAATTAAAAAACAAGAGAAAGCTAGCTAGAAATATAAAACAAGTAGTAAGATTTTCTACAGGTATTTAGTAATGAAAAGAGTAGCTAAAAGAATGCTGGTTTTCTAGAGTGTGTCAGGCGAATTAATAACGAAAAACAAGGACATACTGTTACTATAGATTAGATATTTTATGTTGTCTTCACTGTAGACGACAGAAATAACATCCCAGAAACAATTGTAAAATCAAAAAAAAAAAAAAAATGGGGGAATGTAAAACAATTACAATAACCAGGGAAAGGATACTGAAAAAAGAAATTAGAACTAAAGGCTGACAAGTCCCCAAGATCCTAATGAACCGCACTCTAAGGTCTTACCAGAAGTGGTTGCTGAAGTGGCAAATGCCTTAGCTGTAACTTTCGAAAATTTCATTGATTCTAATCAGATTACAGTCTTTCAAGAAGGTAGTAAATATAACTTCTCTATTTAAGATGTAAAGACCGCATCCCTTTATGTTTCTGTATTTCTGAGTGTTGACTGAAATGGTAGAAGTCCTATTTTAAAAACCAGGGATTGCTACACTTCTTAAAAGCAAGTCATCAGCAGTAATTGTAAAATCTTTGTGCATTGCATTGCATTCAAGCAGTGGTGGGAGTTTACTACAGACAAGTTGGAGTTGAGAGTGTGTACAAAGGTAGATTCAGCTGGCAACAAGCAGTTGAGTGGTCTGTACAGTAGTGACCAGGTGTTGATAACAAAATCCTTCTGCCTGACAATTATTTGAATGCTCCCGCATAGTTTGTCAGTTTGAACGAGATAGCCAGAAGTTTTCAGCCCTTCAAAAGGGAGGTGCTGTCATTCTCTATGCAGAGAAAACACTTAAAGCTAAAGAAAGCCATTTTATTTTCCCTCACCAGTTGGTGCGAGCTGTTGCATTTAACCAGTAAGTCAGACTTATATTTATGAACCAGTTCATCTGTGCCTCCTGCAGGGAAGCAAGAACACCTAGAGCGAGATGGATCGACGAACAGCAAGTCCTGACAAGGCAAGGGCTCATCCATGGATGAAACTTGTAGATATGGTTCACTTGGATTTCCAATAATGATTGAACAAAGTGTCACATCAAAGATTATTGAACAAAACTGGCGCTCATAGTATACGAATAACATACCAGGATGCATAGACACTAGTTATCCAAGAAGAAATAGACTGTTGACTTAAATGGATCATTTCAGGTTGTCAACTGGACTTTTGATGTCAGGATTCCGAATTTGGCCTCCCATGCAATTAAGTTCTCCCTTTCAAAGCAGCACAAGATTCTACCATTTTACAACTTAGCACCCTATCTTTGTGTCATCAGCAAATTTAGCAACATGTATTATGTCCTTCCACCCAAGTTTTTGGCATAACTAATAATTCCTAGCAGGTGGATCACAATGTGGGAAAATGGGATCTTGTCCACTTTGGCAGTTGGGATAGAAAAGCAACTATTATTTAAAATAAAAAGACAACAGAATTCTGAAGTAGAGAGATCTGGGTGCTCTGGCAGATGAAGCACAAAAGATTAGCATGCGGTACGGCATTGAGCAGGTAGGTAAATGGAATGTTAATGCTTATGACAAAAAGAATGGAATATAAAAGTAGAAATATTTTGCTGCAATTGCATAGGTGTCGGTGAGACTACATCTGAACTAATGCACACAGTTCAGTCTCCATATTTAAGGAAGGATATAATTGCCTTAGAAATAGTAGAGAGAATTCACTCAGTTGACTTCTGCAATAAAACAGTTGTGTAACAAGGCAATATTAGACAGATTGGTCTGTTTCCGTCTGGAGTTCAAAAGCATAAAAAATGATTTTATTTAAGTTATAAGATCCTGAAAAGACTTGACCAGATAGATGCTACAAGGATGTTTCCCTTTATGGGAAACTAGAAGTAGAGAAAGTTTAAAATTAAGGGGTTTCCCATTTAAAATGGGGATGAAGCATTTTTTTTCTTAAACTCTCAAAGGGCCATTCGTCTGTGGAACTCACTTCCTTGGAAGCAGTGAGGCAAATTGATTTGAGTATTTTTAAGGCTGAATTAGGTAAACTCTTGACTAACAAGGGAATTAAAGTGCATCAGAGGTTGACAGGAAAGTAGAGGTCACAATCTAAACAGTCATGATCTTATTAAATGGCAGAAGGAGTTTGAGGAGTTGAATCTTTACTCCTGCACTAAATACAGTATATATATACACAGAGATTAGTTGGTGAAAATAGCTTGACAACTTCAATGATGAAGAAGAAACAGACATTACTAGTGGAAAACTTTTCAGTGTTATGAGAATCCTTTTGTTCAAGGTTGCACCTGCTTACAGATTATGATATTACTGAATTACTTTATTTATTATAAAGATACAAGATATAACAAAAGGTAACATAAAATGTCTAGTTTGGCTTCTTTGGAGATAAATGAGCAAGACTTTTTGAACACAATTCATTTGATCAATATAAATTGCATGTGTGCTTCTTTGCAGCACCAGTCATGTAAAACATTCACAGTGAAAGATACTTGCCTCTAGCAACTCATCTGCAATCTGTATCCTGCCATCTTTACCAGCTGCTCCATTTGCATCGATGCCAACTACAAAAACACTCATTCTGGATCGGTCCTTGTTGCCAGCCAGACTCAGACCTAGCCCACTCTTCCCCTTCTCCAGCTCAATCATATGCAGCTCTCCCATCAAGCTTCCATATCGTTGTTTGATCTTTTCTTCATCGATTGTGCAGATCAGAAAAAAAAAAGTAAAACATTTACCAAAACTCACCCCAGTTAAATTGTTTGTACAACATACTGTACCAGCTTCAGTACAGATATTTCAGAAAAACAACCATTCATTTATTCTGATTTTTCTAGTCTACAAAAAAAAAATTTAAAAATTACCATAAGCATTTTAATTATTTTGTTTCCTGCAGTTTTTTTACTGTAATAAATATTACTGTTAAAGAAAATAAAAGCTGCATCAGTATATATTCACAGTTAATTGTAATTATCTTCAATTTCAAGGCTGTTTCATGCAATGTACTCATGTTTCTAATTACAATGAAGAAAAATTAATCTTAGTTTGCCTGAAAAAGCCGTATACAAAGCTTCACATTAATGGCCAGTTTTTCAATATTTTCTTTTGCCGCTACCAGTCTGAAGTGCAAATTACGATAAAAGGTTTCAGCTAATACCCAGGAACATAAACTATGTGTATGCATATATCTATACTTCCCACTGGAAACATTTGGGATAAGAAATTTATTTCTAATGGTGGCCCCAAAGTAGAGACACCAGACTGGCTGTCTGTAATACTGTGCCTGATATTCCGTTTTATTGCTGACAATGAAATTAAATCTTACACGTTGTACAGAACAGGTGGTCGGTCCAATAACATCCACTTTGTGCCACCACCTGAGAAGAACTTTCAGCTTCAAGGTGCAAGGAACGTTTTACCCCACTTTAAAGCCAGGTTCGACGTGTTACCACAATTACATCTCACTTGTAACCAAGTCAGAATTTACTTATGCTCCATTAACTAGCAGACAACCTTGGAACAGTATATACAGCAATTTAACCCAAAGTACATGTGCTGGCTCTTTGAAGTATTTTTGAGATTGGTTTCACTCCTCTGCTCTTGCCCAGAATCTTGCAAATGTGCCCGCTTCAAATAGTTTTCCCAATTTCTTTTTGGGATCTGTTATGGAATCTGCATCCACAACAATTCAGACTATTCATCCACATCGTAGCAATGTGCTAAGCAACTACTGTTTCCTATCACCTCTGGTGCTTTGATCAGCACTCTCTGGTTGTAGGAAAATTCTGCAACTGGAAGCAGTACCTCCTTACACTATCAAAAGCCTTCACAATTTAAACTCAAGTGTTTCACCCGATATTTTAAACAATCCACATCCTCTAGGGCCTCAATATTCTTAATAAAACGTGGTGCTAAGAATTAGTCACAGTACTCCAGCTGGGATCTAATCAGTGGTTTATATAGGTTTGGCAATAAAATCCTTGTTTTTGTACCCTAATTCCTTTATTTATAAAGCCAGAAATTCCATATGCCTTTTTAACAGCCTTCTCAACTTGACCCCTCGCTTTCAAAGATTTGCATATATACACTGGCATTCACTGTCCAATTAGTGACAGTGGAAGTAGAACAGAAGCAGAACTAAATCAGTGGCAGAGGCAAAGTTTCTCTACAAAATAGAAGCATACAGTCATTGAGTCATACAGCACAGAAACAGGCCCTTTGGCCTAACTTGTCCAGGCCGACCAGATTTCCTAAACTGAACTAGTCTTATTTACCTGCATTTGGCCCATATCCCTCTAAACCTTTCCTATCCATGTACTTGTCCAATGTCTTTTAAATGTTGTAATTGTGACTGCCATAACAAACTTCCTCTGGCAACTTGTTGACAGGCAGAATGTGGGTTTCTGTGATCAATGTATTTTCAATGCAAGGTTTTGGTGCTTTCTCCTTAACTGGTGGTTGTCCTAATAAAAATAATTCCAGCAGAAAGGTTTTTAAAGAGAGTTTTACGGTAAAGGTTATTTATTATCCCACACTTGGTGCAAGGTTTCTACGTGTGTTTCGCTCGTTTGACTCATACAAAGACTGGATACAGTTGAAAGAAAATATGATTACAATGCACAATTGTCTTAGTCTCTCTTGCGTGGTAGGGCTGTAGTTCCTTAGGTCAGTTGGTGCTTTAGGTGAAGTAAAAGTCTTGTAGAACAGAGGTTTCCTTAGTTAGTTGCAAGCATTGCTATAGTCAATTTTCCAGGAGATTGGTTCTCAGGTGATTGAAGATAGAAGAGATTGGAGAGAGTCTTTCATCCACTTCAAAGAAGAGCTATCATCATTGACAATCTTTAGATGCTTATTTATCCATGATCAAATGTTTTTGTTTGTGGGTGCATGTACCTTCTCATCCTTGGAGTAATTTTGATGGAATTTAATAATCCAGCAGTACGCTTCTGTATTTCAAAGTGAAGGCATTTCCTCACACACCTCTTTCAGAAATTAATGAAGTGACTCACCCATACTATTACACACCCACCAAAATTAGGTAGATGAAGATAATATAGTAATCCTAAAAAAAGGGAACTCATTCTCTATTTTGTTGGAAAACTGATGTTTTCAAGTTGACTTTCACTCTGGCTGCAGGGATGGCCTTAGAAATGCACAGATTTTTCAGGCTGACTTAAAAGATAGTTCAGAAGATGGATGGCATTCTTACTCCCTTTCAAGGTATTGTAGGAAATTACTAGCTGCCTAACTGACAGCATTGGTTAAAGGATTTTTTAAGAATAACTTCTTTCACTTTGATGGAACTCAGTCTCTCTGAAGATGTACCTCAAAGTCTGTTTGAATCTCTACAAGATCTTCTGTAGAGAACAAAGATGACCACCTTCCCCCATTTGATCTGTAACAAGTTCCAAATCATAGCCAAATAAGGTAATGGGTAATTCAGATATTTTCTAACCAAGCCCTGTTCAAGGATGTTATTGCATATTCCTGGAGCAGTTGGAATTTGAACCTGGCCTCTTGCCCACAGTTAAGGACACTCTCCCTGCACCACAAGAACCCTAAATAAAGGGTAATATATTTTGCAGTTTGTTATTTTTCTCACCTGTGGCTTTAAGTTGCTAAAAGTTTAGTTTTCAACATGGCAAATCTACATATTTACAATGAAAGCATGGGGGATTTCCCTTATTCCTTGGATGAAGCCACAGAGTCATAATCAAATTAAGGTTTAAGTTTGTCTTCTCAGAAGATGAAATAAAAACAACAGAAAAAAAAAACTAATTGTTGAGAGTCATTAAAAAAGTCCACTCTTTAAAATATAACTCTACACATTTATAATGTTATGTAAATACTGATGCACTATTTTCTTTTCTCTGGTTGTGTAGTTGTCTGGCAGCTTTAAGATGGACTCTGCATCTGCACAGCTGATACTTGGTGTTTTTTCTTATCAGTGTGAACTGTTACATTGCTCATTCCCAAATAAACAGAAAGATGAGCTGCCATCAATATTTTAACTCTTTTTACAGGTTGCCAATTCTTAAAAGGAAAGTGATGCATGAATTTCCCAGATATCTGTGAATGTTCATATTTAATTAGATACTTGCTTGAGTCTCAGGTTTGTCTACAACTGATGACATCAAAGGCAACATCAACTTAAGCAGGCATTTTATGGTCTATTTCTGTGTGAACGTTTTAAAGTATTATCTGGAAGTACATCACGTTCTAGTGTAATATTCCAGATATGGTTTCCTTATAACACCAAACAAAAATGTATACATTCACCCCTTCTTAGATACTTAGGCATTTTCACAGAGTAATTAAGGTACTGCTGAAGTTGCTCTATCACATTCGCTTTACTTAAAAGCAAATAATCCAAGTTAAATGTTATCTGCCGAATGTCTATCAAAATCAGCACACAAGGGTTCAAGAATGGTCACCAGAGATGTAGTTGTCAATGCAGTTATCTGTTGATGGAAGTTCTGTTTAGCTAGGAGATCCACAGAGCTCCTCTCTATTTTGTGGCTGCTTTCATGGGGCGAAGTTGTCGAATATTATTTTTAGATCCCTGGAAGGAGTCCAGGTTCTCCCCCTTACATTCTACCATCAGTGGTCTTGAACATTCAGGTTCAGGTGAAGTTAAGTTTCAAACCTATGCTGGTCAACTGTGGAGGGGAAGCCCAGTAATACTTGGTAATGAGCATACTGGTCACGCTGAAAGATTGGTTTTGAGACATACAAGACTAAGTCAGATCACGCATAGTTAATTCTTTGTTAGCAGCACTTGTACCTTTGTTCCTGCTTTCACAATTATGATTTGCTTTAAGGAGTAGCTTGCATGTTCAGTAGCCTGGATATCTGTGCTTTGTTACATATTTACTTCTATCTGCTTAGCTTTGTTTACCAATTTTTTCCTGAGTTAAGCTCTCCTCTTGCAGAAATGCTTTCATACCAGAAACAAGTATCCATTTTCAACTGTTTATTCTCAGCGTTTGCTGTAATCCCTTTTCTCTTATTTCAACAATTTTGGCTTAATAATAATTTTCCATTCTACTTCCAATTAGAGTCAAACTTTGGTCATTTGCAATGGAGTCATCCTGAACAGCCACACAATTTGTTATAGACTCAATCTGTGCTCCTTTTTGTTGCCCCAGATACCATGTGTTTTGTATATGAGGTGTGGGTGTTTTCTTACCCTAAGGGTGATTGTTGTAATTTAAATAATTCCAATAGCAATTTTTTTTTGTGAATTTTAATTAAAGGCTATTTATTATTCAACACTTGCTCTGGTGATTTAAAACACAACATCTCATGCATACACCGCCCATACAATATCACTCATACAAAGATTAGATACAGATAAAGAAGAAAACAAAGTGTAATGTTCAATTGTTCCACAATGCCTCCCACAGCAGTCTGCCTCTCTTACATGAGGTTTTGCATGAACGTAGAGCAAACGTTTCTTCTTATATTGTGAAGCTTCTTTATAGTTAACTTCCAAGGAAATTGGCTCTGAAGTGAACTTGAGGTTGGAACAAGTTACAATGAGTCCATCTCAATCTTAAGGTTTAGCTCATTACTACTTTGGCTGTGCAGCTATCTGGCAGCTGGTTTGTTGGCATTCAGGTGATCTTTGAGATTTTGCAGAGCTGATTCTTATGCCTTTAAAAGCAGGTAACAAAGACAGCTGTCTCATCCATGTGACCTGTTAGAAGTCTCTTTTCTGAACAAGTCCTGTGTTTCTGCATTATGGCTTTTCACAACTGGAAAGACTTGAGGTAGCAAAGACCTGCGGTATTTGGATGACAGGCTATGCTAACAGAAGAACGGTTGATGAGGACTTCTTCACATTCGTTTAAGATGCAGAGAGTTTCAATATGTATTTTGTCCATGGCGAAACAAAAAGACATGGCTGCTCAGATACTGTACTTCTGATGATGATCCCTAATATGAGAGCGTCTTCTAGATGGCTGCGAATATGTATATTTAACTACGTGCTTCTATTTCAGGTCTGGCTGCAGCTGATAATATCAAAGATCACATGAGTTGCAGTCATTTTAATGTTTACTCTTCTTAAATTTTAAGAATCGTCTGAATGTTCACAACATACTGGGACATCACAATTACAAACATTAAAATTCTTTGAGAATGCGAGTCTGGGTCACGGGTACATGCAAAAAAAGTGGTACGTATGAACATTAAAAAAAGAGTGCCGAATGATTCAGGCTTAGGATTGGAAGCACTCAATTGGTAAATCCACTCCTTTCTCCTTTTTTGAAGAGAGATGCAATCCTGATATCCTCTGGTAGCACTCCTATCTCAAGGTCCAGGGTTGGGAGGTTCTGGCCACGAGCATGAGAATTTTGATAATTAGTTTGCTTAGTGACCTGGGATGGATCGGATTTGAATGAAGCATTTTTTCTATTTTGAGCACTGATAACATATTTTTCTATTTTTCATCCCCTTCCATTTCTTTCCAGCTCATCTTCCATGTGACACCGGCAGGATCTTCCCCTTTAGTGAAATCAGGTTCAAACCTGTCACTTTGTATCTCATCCACGTCTCCTGCTTTCTCAAAGATTTCCTGTTTCCAAATCAGTCCAATTCTTCCTGTGACTGTCCCTTAACTTATGCAAACACTAATGTGAATTATTTATTATGTATCCTTGCTAATATAAACTTATCCTGACTAATTTGCTGTGTTCACATTCAGAAATCTCAACTCACTTCTAATATTCTTCTTGTTTGTCAAATATTGTATATTTGTCAAGTGATTTCAATATCTCTCATTCTCCTCTGCTTGCCTGATTTCTCCATAGACCTGTTTTCCACATTGTAACTATTTTTAATACCCGCGTACCTTCCTCTTCAACTTCAGCTGATCATTTAATTATTTAACCTTACATGACACCCTGGTTTGGAACAAAATGTTGTTTTAATCTCCTCATCACCCCTCCCCCAAACCCCCAGTGCTAAGCAGGGACATTGATTTGTAAAGATCTCTGCAGTCATAAACAAGACAATAATATTTAAGGACATATTTTGCTTTGGATAGTTGATTTATCAATATATAAAAAACAAATGTACCTTAAGTCTGGAGTCAGAATTTGTTACTAAAACAGACTAATTTTGCTTGGTGTAATGCTGGCGTTGCAGATATAAGCAATTACTTAATTTGGATTAAGCAACACAGCTTTCTTTATACAACATTGTAAGAAATGTGAAACAACTCAGTTTCAAACTGTACAATTCTATTCAGGGAATGATCACAACAGAGCCAAACAAAGACAAGTTATTAACCTACATATTCACGGGCACAGGAATGCACTTATGTCGCAAAGTACTTCCTCCAACCTCTTTAAAGACATGCAACTCTATTCAGAAAGAAAATCTCTTTCCCAATTCTCGGTTTAGCCTCACAGAAACAAAACTGAAGGCTGATCTAGTGACTAGCTGCCACTAACAAAACAAGGTCATGTCCTTGGGGCAGCATGATGGCACAGTGAATAGCACTGCTGCCTCACAGTACCAGGGACCTGGGCTCGATTCCACCCTCAGGCGACTGTCTGTTTGGTGTTTGCACATTGGACTGTGGGAAGAAACCGATGCACCTGGAGGAAACCCATGCAGACAAAGATGAGCAGGCTAGGTGGATTGGCCATGCTAATTTACCCACAGTGTTCAGGGATGTGTAGATTAGGTGGGTTTATAGGGGGATGGGTCCAGGATGGAAGCTTTAAGGGTCGGTGTGGACTTGTTGGGCCGAAGGGCCTGTTTCCACACTGTAGGGATTCTTTTGATTCTGTGCAGTGAAGAGACATAATTTTCTTCATTCTGGATAGTTATGAAGAGCTAGTTATTTTCAAAATCCAATTCTGGCTGCCTATGCAAAGGTATTCATTAAAACACGGTAATCTCATAGTATTATTAAGAATATTGACAGACATTCACCAATGAAGTGTAGCTTCTCAGAAAATAGTTCTTTGCCAGATTTTAAAATCTAGAATGTTAGGCATCCACAACAAACTTAAAATGAATTTAGTTTCAAGAGGCCAAGAGATGCAAACAAACATTAACTATGGAATCTTTCTAATAAGATGGTTGGAGTGTTTGCAGGAGAATAATTTGTATTGAAGATATTGTCTTTTAGGATTTTATACAGCTTTAGTAGTAGTACTGTTGCATTTAAAAGAAGATTCATTAACTTTCCATTTCAATATCTGATGTGCCATATTGTAACATTTCAATTTTTTTTCAGAAATTACATACTCCAGCTGTAACCAAATTCATCAACTTCCTCCAATCCATCTTCTGATTTATTGCCCATGTTCTCTTGTGATGCCACAATTGAGCTTGTCTCCTCTTGTTCAACAGATTCAGATGGCAATAGCTGTGGATCTGAGAGTGCTGACATAATTTCAGTCTCTATATCTGGCTGGCTGGCGGTCTACATATTAAACATATACAAACACAATAAGACAGAGCAATATAGTAAAAAACATTTATATTGTATTTCTACAGTTGAATGCATACATTTATGTTGAAAATTATTAAGTTGTGTGTTAAATAAAAGAACGTACTGCACAATGCTCAAACAAGGTACATTAGCCCAAGCAATAAAGACAACAGGTAGAAAGTTCAGCAGACAAAAGAAACGGATGCCTGATTTTTATTGATGGATCGGGGACTGGAAAGTCTAATGTATGTTACAAATATTTGATTTACTCACAACATACACTTGGCAACTTGACTTCTGCTACCAAAGCTATACAATTCATCACTCACCTAGGCAAGGAATGAATTGACAACTGTAAAACTATTGTAGTGAAAATGATTGGATAACATTCTTGGGGTAGGTGGTGAAGAGTAGCTATCACCAAGGCTAAATGATCAGCAAATAAAGATTGATATCCAAGGATGTGCCAATGAGAAGATCCAACAAAAGCAACAGAATAAGGTGGAAACAGCATTACTCTGCTGCATCATTTGTAGTTTGACTGGTAGGATATCTACATTAGCAGGTCTTCAGATCTTGCCCACATCCTGCCATTGATTGAATAAAAGCAGATAGTGGTGCTTGCATGCAAATCCCTCATTTCACTTTCAGTGAAAGTTGTCCAGACATTGGTTTTGATCAGCCAAAAAAAAACACTGACCTTAGCAAACCTCCAAGGCCTCCACTGTTAATTAACTTTACAGACCTCTTTAGCATAGCAGGGATTACTTGGGAGCAAACATACACCAAGGATGCCACTAGATCATAATTATGCCTCAGACCCTTAAATCATGATACACTGAAATATAGACTGGCACATGTGCAACATCTAGGTCCCAGATTTTTGGCCAGCCTATTAACACAGCACAGTCACATTGACAAATTCTGAAACTAGATTGCCTGGTTTTGTAACATGGTAATTATAAATTACCTCGTAACAGTAAAACTTCAACAAAAGTACTTTCTGCCTTTGTTTGGGTCTTGCTATTCTGAAGAACCCAACCATGAAAGCAATCTACTTATGAACCTTTGTCAATAGCTATTTGGAGCCAAGCCTAAGGAGATAAAGTAGACACCAGTTTTCCCTCTGATTGTTTACATTTTGTGGGGTTGCAATCGGCATCCATTCAGATCTCTCATGTGACAAGAAACTTTCAGTTCAGTATGTAAAGGGTTTTGACTTGAATAGATTAATGGTAACTTTTAAGGACAAACAGATAAAGCATAGAGAGGATGGGTAACAGATCATATACAAATACTTTTCAGGCCACCTTTTCTTCCCCTAGCCCACGTTTTCAAATATGATTACTCTACTAAAATGATTATTGTGCTGAATACAAAGTTGCTAGTTGTTAGATTCAGCAAGAACACAAGTTAAAAAGGTTTTCTTTAAAAAACAAAACACCAATGTGATAAAATCGCATCAACAGATAGCACAGTAGTCCTATGAAGAACAAAAAGTGAAGCTACTTCAAAATTAGAACCCATTGCAATAAATGTTCAATTGTTATTGCAATACTAACACACACTATCCCTATGCAGGATCACTGCTCACTTACACTACTTGTGTCAGCGCCTTCATGATGACTCAATATAGTTAGACAGACAAGCACATGATCATTAGTGGTGATGTGGAAAGACTGAGGGAAAGAAAAAACATTTACTAGTAATTAAATTGTTTGGAGTACTTGTATATTTGAGTTAATGAATATTCCCAAAGTGGTAGTTACAAATGGCTTTGAACTTAAAAGTATCGCACTTATCAAAACTTATATTGGAGGAGTGGTAATGGAATCTAATGAGACAAAAGACTTGTACAATATTCCCCACTGACCAGAACTATGGTAGATATACAGTTAGTCCACTTCAAGGGCAAAGATGCAGACACCAATTAAGAGACAATTGGATATATTGATGGCTAAACCAACTAGGGAAGAGGTTTGGGGAGCTAATTCAACCCTGATCTAGTTACTGTGGAACAACATAAAAAAGCAGCCAAGTGTGAGATCTTTTCATGTCAAAGCTGTATAGGCATCCTATTAGCCTGTAAGTTGAGTGCTGTCTAGTTTTAGTCACTGAGGTCCTTGAAAAATATCCAAGTACAAGCATGAGATAGGACAGTCAGAAAGCTGAGTCTGACAAAAAGTTAGAAAATATCAAAATAAATACAGAAAATGGATAGACTTTTTCTTTTAGAAGAAAACTCTATTAAACCTTGAGAAGGGGATTCTAGAAATATGCAAGAAACTAAATGGGCTAGGAAGATCAGAAGGGTCACTGGACTGAAGGTTAACTCTGCTTTCTCTCCATAGATGTTGCCAGACCTGCTGAGTTCCTGCAGCCATTTCTGTTTTTGTTGGGAATGTAACTATTGGTATTGATTCTGGAATTTCCAATTCACATCTACTGTAGATACACTTTTTGTTTCTTCGCATGTCCCAAAACTAATGAGTCTTTTGTTCTGCATCATCATGCAATTTATATTCTATTTCATTTTGTCACAGATCTTTTACTTTTGATCCCATGACTGTGCCAAGTGTAAACCTGTTACATCATGAACCTTTTACCATTCAGATTAAAAGGTCTGAAATATTAATAACACTTCATAGACATTGCCAGATCTTCAGAATATTTTCAACATTTTCAATGTTATTTTGCATGAGGAAATGTTGACCCTAAACAATGTTTGAAAATGAAATGTTGACCAAAGGAACATAGGGACAATGTAATACATGTCTAACTGATTCATCGCCATTGAGGATCAACAGTAGACACTTTATTGATCTTATTCACTATCCAAATAATTATCTTTTCCAATCAAAACTATGACTTGCAATACCTGAAACTCACCATTCCCATGAAATCATATTATGATATGGAGTTTTGATCCCTAGATACAAATGAATGATTGGACAATTGTCTAAAATGAAAAATCCATGCTTGCAGGGAAAATGAATCAGATATGCTATTGTATTCCATAACATGCACTCTCATTGGGAAGATGGAACCACAGAACAATTTTCAGAATCTAAGAATTAGGAACTAAACTGAAATGCAAATGTCAAGCATAGAATTCATCTGCTGCTCTTGTAAATATACAGCTTATTTAATTTTTGATTAGAAGGCCAGGAATATGAAAGCAAAGCCAAATAAATGCAACAAGTTCGAACTTCTCCTGTTAAAACCAAAGAACTAAATAAAATCTGAAAAATGCCTAAGTATTCTTACCAAGTAAAATGAGTAACTTTCCAAATACTGAAATATGTCATAATACAGCCATAACAATCTACAGCACAGGAAAAGGCCCTTTAACCTGTTGTACCCACACTGGTCAAAACATCCACTTAACTACGGTAATCCTATTTTTCAGCCCTTGGCTAATTGCTTTGTATATGTTGGCATTGTTAAGTACACATCTAAATTCTCAAATGTCACGAGAGTTTCTGCCTCTACCACCCTAACAGAGAGCGAGTTCCAGGCTACCACTAACCCCTGGGTGAAAACATTTTTCTTCACATCTCCTTTAAACCTTCTGTTCCTTAAATCTATTCCCCCTGGTCATGATTCCTCTATCAAGACGAAAGGTTTCTTCCCTTTCAACCTACGTATACTCCTTACAATTTTATACATCTCAATCTTGTTATCTCTCAGTCTCCTCTGCCATAAGGAAAGCAACCTGAGTCTGTCCAATCACTCTCTGTAACTGAAACTCTTCAGTCCAGGCAACATCCTGGCAGATCTTCTCAGCACCTTCTCTAGTTCTATCACACTCCTCCAATAATGTGGATTCCACAGAACTCCACACATCTCCAACTGTGGCTGAACAAACATTTTAGAGTTCTGGCTATGTCACTGCTCTTCAAACTCTATTCCTCGATTAAGAAAGGCAAGTATACCACATGCCTTCTTAGCCAGTTTATCTACTTGCCTCGCTACCTCAAGGTACCTGTGAACATGCACACCACCATTGCTCTGATCCTCAGTGTTTCCCAGGGTCTTGCCATTCATCACATATTTCTTTACCTTGTTTGTCCTGCTCAAGTGCGTCACCTCATATTTATCTGGCTAAAATTCTATTTGCCACTGATCAGCATATCTGAACAGTCTATCTATACCACTGTTGCAGTCTAAGGCTGTCCTCCTCACTATTTACCACCCCCAATGCTTGTATCATCTGCAAACTTCC
The DNA here is from genome assembly GCF_021869965.1 of Rhincodon typus. NCBI lineage: Eukaryota > Metazoa > Chordata > Chondrichthyes > Orectolobiformes > Rhincodontidae > Rhincodon > Rhincodon typus. Next base: position 44,145,901 of record NC_063334.1, read on the forward strand.
TGATCAATCCTCCTATACTCAAGTCTAAATCATTTAAATGAACGACAAACACCAAGAGCCCTGTGAGACCTCACTCAGCACAAACTTCCAGTTGGAAACATCCTTCAACCATCACCCTTTGCTTTTTGCCACTCAGCCAACTGGGAATTTTGCGCCTGGCAAATTGCCTTGGATCCCATAGGCTCCTGCCTTTGTATCAGCCTCCCATGCAGAACCTCATCAAAAGCTTGGATGAAGTCCAAGTATATCAAAAGCATTGCACCCTCGCATCTGTACATCTGGTCGCCTCTTTGAAAAATTCAATCAAGTTGGTCAGATATGACCTCACCTTAATAAAAGCATGTTATTATTCTTAATTAATCCCTGCCTCTCCAAGTGCAGATTAATTCTGTCCCTCAGAATTGCTTCCCATGGTTTCCCCACCAATGAGGTTAGACTGACTGGCCTGCAGTTTCCTAGTTTATCACTTGTCCTCTTCTTGAATAATGGTACTATATTGGCTGTTCTCCAGTACTCCCACTCCTCTTCTGTGGCTAGATAGCAATTGAAATTTTTTGCAAGCGCCCCTGCTATTTCCTCCCTTACTTACTCTGCAGTGGAGGAGAAGAACAAGCAATGAAACAGACTTCAAGGTGCAAAAAAAAGGTTCAAAAGGATCTGACAAAAATTCTACAAAATAACTACAAAGGAAGTAAAACCAGTGTTAGCCCTTCAAGATCTGCTTTTTGAATCATCAAGGAATGTGGTCAGTGGCCTTCCCTGCTAGACCAAAGATGTGGCAAAGAGAAGTAAATCCTTCTTAATTTGCAGAGAATCAGAAAAACAAGGATCTAAAGCCAACTTCCCTTCCTCATGGTTTACCCATCATGCCTCAATATCAACAGGGCTGGTCATACATCATTATTCTGTTCATGTCGCAAGGCAGGTCTAACGAAGCTATGTAATTCAATTGTTATCAAATTTCCTCAAAACGTGATCCAAAGACAACGACCATAAAGCTACGGGCTAGCAAGAACTTTTAAGACTGCACAAGTCATTCCAGTCTCAAACAGTCTTGCATTCAGGACTACAAATACAGCTACCACTAGACCCAAGTCCTCTCTCCTAAATAAAGAGAGAACAATTCAAGCTCATAACCCTGGAAGGGGCCTTGATAAGTTGGTGGTGTGTGGTCATCATGGTAGGAGGGGTACCAATGACACTTTTGATAGTTCACTGTCTTATACAATTATAAGGAATGCAACATATTTCAGTTATAACACCAAGTACCAAATTTTCTTGTAAATTCAAATGAAAGGCACTTTGAGAGTAGTTCGAACATGTTCATCATGCACCCATAGATTTAGGTAAAAACACACAAAATCTGGAAACATCTTGAGCAATGACAGACAAAAAGGGAAAATTTTGTACTGATGACTTGCTTACTTTAAAGTGAGCTATTTAAGTTTTATTCTGTAAGATTCCCATATCTCTGTTTTGTTGGCAGAGATCTTTCTTTCAGAATGCTACCTCAAATAACTTTTAATTAAGTTTCAAGCCTCTTTTCCTCGTATAGGATCTAAACTTCTCTTTCTTGCTGGAAATGATTAAAGTCTGAATTTCTATCTTTGAGGCTAGAATTCTAAGTTCTGCCATTTTCCTGATGTCCACCATCTTCACAATGGGATAGTGGGGACTGGCGGCAGTTGGGTGTAGAGGCAGGTGAAGGCTGTGGCAGACAGATTAGAGAGCTCCCTGTGGTTATCAGCCTACTTAAGTCAAAATGTATGAGGCCTTGTAACTCACACCCTAGGATCTTCTTAAACCGCTATATCCACATGCCCCCTCCATAGCACCCATGTCCACTCACTCACCTTGCAAACTTTTCTAGTCCATTATCACCATATCATGAGCCTCGCTGGCACACACTAAAACACCAAAAGCGCCTATGTCCACTCAACTAATACACACTATGTACAGAACCTGAACCTTATAATAATATTGGGGAATCTGTTTATTTTGACTGTTTAATGAGCAATTCAAAGTCATCAAAAACATAATCCTATAAAACTTCAACATTAATTAACTCTCCATCCCTTTAACAGCAATACCACCAGTCTGTACCGAGTCAAATCTATTAGTGGAATTTAGAATTTTGGACAGCATTCTACTGAACAGCCGTACAAACAAAACCTCTGGAGCTGAATACATCAGAACTTAAGTCAGTGGAAGAACTTAGCAATTTGTTCATCCTTAAAGCAGGGAAGCATACATGTCTGAGCTGTCAACCAATGACAAAATTAACTCAAGTAGCCAACAGTCACAGCTGAATACCATTACAATACAAGAGCACATCCATCAAATAAAATCTAACAAACACACAAGATCATCAAATATAAAAGGAGTAGACCATTTGGCCAACCAAGCATACTCTGCTATCAATGTTTCTCAACTACTTGATTGTGGCCTCAACTCTACTTTCCTGCCTATCCCACTTAATCTTCGACTTCTTTGTAGACCGAAAATCTGTCTAGCCTAACTCTGAATATATTCAATGACTAAGCTTCCACTATTCTCTGAGATAGCAAATAAACAACTGTCAGGGTAAAAAAAAGTACTCCTCATTCCATCTTATATAAAGATCATATTTTTAAACTCTGCTCCGAGTTCTAAGAAACATCCTTGCAGAATTTACCATGTTAAGCTTCCTCAAAAAGATCAAATTTTATTCTTCTAAACTCAAGTCTATGTCCAACTGATCACAGAATCCCTACAGTGTGAAAACAGGCCATTTGGTCCAACAAGTCCACACTGCCCCTCCAAAGAGCATCCCAACCAGACCCATTCCCTACCCCTGCATTTCCCATGTCTAACCCACCTAACATAAACATCCCTGGGCACTATGGGCAATTTAGCATCACCAATGCACCTACCCTGCACAGAGTTAAGTTGTTCCAAGTTTCTCTTTCTTTTGTTGTATTTTAACTTTAGTATTTGAATAATTTGTATTTTGTTTAACTTTGAGTAATTTACCAATCAAATTGCATCTGGAGCACAGCACCTCATATTTACCTTTAGAAGAAGAAAAAGGTCAGGGTGGAGGTTATCTTCTCAATATATTTTGAGGGGGTCTGGTCTGGTCCATAACAAATTAGGGGCTGGTCAGGATCAAAATCTCTAATTCCAGGTTGGGTTTAGGAGTATTGGACTCAAAGGGAGCCAGTGCTAAGTATAGTGTCTTTTAGTTCAAGTATTGAATTCAGTTAGTTTTAAAAAAGTATGCCTTGTATAATAATGGCTCTTTCAGTCATTCAGCATTTCCTGGAGGTGGAAGAAGTCACTTTGGAGGTTTTAGAGGAAGTGAGCAAGGCAAAGCTTCCGAATTGGCAAACAAGCTGAAGTTGGGGTTGCCTTTGTCTGTGAGAAAAGGGGAGATAGTTGTGGCATTTGAACAGCATTTACAATGCCAGGAACACCATTGGAATCTTTGGAAATGGCTAAAATTCAATGGAGATGAAGTGGCTTGAACATGAATAGGAAATGAAATAGTTTGAATTAGGATTAAAATGAGAGGAAAAAGAAAAAAAGGATAGCACTAGCACAAGAAAAAGAGAAAGCGAGTTTCTGAACTTTAGAGGTTGGAACTGAGAACTCAAAATTGACTGAAAATGGCAGAGGTAGAGGGTAGGCTTAGTGAGAAGGATAGTGACGACAAGCAAATCCATTGTGGCCAAAGGCTCATTAGGGATCTGTTTAAATATGTTCAAGTGTTGCCTAAGTTCGACAAGAAGGATGTAAAATCCTTTTTAATTTCATTTGAGAAAGTGGCTAAACAAATGAAATGACCGGTGACGGTGTAGGCATTGTCGATTCAAACAAAGTTGATAAATAAAGCTAATGAGGTATTTGCGTCACTATCAGAGGTGGTGTGTGGGGAGTGTAATGAGGTGAGAAATGCTATCTCAAGTGAAAAATCAGCTAGTACCAGAAGCCTACAGACAATTTAGAAATCTAAGGAGACCACCTGGTCAAACATAAATTAAATTTGAAAGAATCAAATAAAGTAATTTGATAGCTGAGTAAAGGCATTAAAAATAGATCAAACATATGATGCTCTTAGAGAGATGATTATTTTGGAGGAGTTCAAAAACTCACTTCCTGAAGTCGAGCAGAGTGAAAGAGCAGAGTTAAAACTGCAAGATTAGGAACATAAATGGCAGATGATTACGAGTTGGTTAATAAATCAAAGTTTGGTTTTCAATATCAATTTCAGTCTGTGAGGGATTGAAATTCGGGAAAAAGAGAAATCGTCAGGTGGTAAGGGAAAAGGAGATCTCATTGAAGACAGTTATAATAGGTTACCACTGGGTAAAAGGGAAACGCATGAGGGGGAAGAAAAGTAAGAAAGCTCAGGTGTTTTGACTGCAATAAAGCAGGCCACATGAAGTTGCAGTGTTGGTGGTTTGGAGAAAGAACTGGGAAGACGGATGTGGGAAAACAGGGTAAGCCAGTGGGTTTTGTTGCAGTGGTAAAGGAAAGCATAGTGGAAGCTAAAAAGTCATGCTGGAGTGTACAATGTGGTCAGGAGTTGGTTGAGAAGAAAATGCCAGATCTCTTTAAAGAATTTACTTGCGAGGGTAAGATTTGCTTACATATGCCAGGAAGAATAGGTAAATAAATTAAAATTTGAGAGATACAGGAATATGTCAATCTTTTATAGTGAGAGATGAGGAGATATGTAATTCAGAAGGAATATTGCCAGAAAAAAAGTGGTAATATGTGGAATTTATGGTGAGAAGAGCAGCGTACCATTATATAAAGTGAGGCCGGAGAGTCCGGTAAACAGTGGTGGTAGGAGAAGCAAAGAAATTCTCAGTTGCAGGAATACAATTTATCCTTGGTCATGACATAGCTGGATCACAGGTAGGAGTGATGCCTACTGTGGTTGAAAAGCCAGTAGAAAAATCAGGCAACTGAGGTGTTACAGGACAAAACCACAGATCAAAGCTGATTTCTCTTCCTAAGAATAAAGATAAGAAAGTCGAAGTTCATTTGTCAGACACTATGTTTGATCAAATGGTTGAGAAAAAAAAAAGAACAGGTGGAGGACTAAGTGGGTATTTTCACTTCACAGAAAAGGTGAAAAAACTAAAGCAGTTGTATCAAAAAGCATACATGGAAGAATGACTTTATCCCAGAATGTTACTATCTTAAAAATGATGTCTTGATATGGAAATGGAGACCATCACATATTCAGGTAGACGAGAAATGTGCAGAAGTTCATCAAGTTGTATTACTAGTGGGTTACAGAAAGGAAGCGTTACAAGTAACATATAAATTACCAGTAGGGTGTGATTTGGGAGTAAGGAAAACCCCAAACTGAAATACAAAAACATTTGTATTTCTAGACTGCATAAGGATGTAGTTGAATTTTGCTGGACACGTCTTACATGTCAAGTAATTGGAAAACCTCAGGCAGATTAAAACTAGCATCCTTAATATCCATTCACGCATTGGAGGAATCTCTTACAAGAGTCTTAATTGATTGCATAGACCCATATCTAAAACAAAGTGGGATATCTAAAACAAAGTGGGAATCAGTATTCACTGACCATAATGAACGTGAACATTAGATTTCCAGAGATTTGCAGCATCACGGCTGAAAGGATTATTGACGAATTACTCAATTTTTTTTGAAAACTAGATATAGACTAACCACAGAGATCACAATCAGATCAAGGACAAAATTTTACATCAAAATTATTCAAGCAAGTTATAGATAGCTTAGGAATAAAACAATTCAAATCCACTGTCTACCATTCAGAATCGCAGGGAGCATCAGAATGGTGGCATCAAACATTAAAGACTATGTTGAGAGCCAATTATCAAGATTGTCCAGAGGACTGGGATAAAGGAATTCCATTTGTACTTTCTTGCAATTAGGGATGCACCAAATGAATCTACCAAATTCAGTCCATTTAAATTAGTTTTTGGGCATGAGGTGACAGGACTACTAAATTAATTAAGGAGAAATTGGTGATTCAGAGTTCACAGACCACATATGTGAACTGTGTGTCAAATTTTAGGGGAAGATTAAATAGAGCAGGTGAGTTGGCTACACAGCATTTAAAACTAGCACAGCATGTGATGAACTAGGAAGCCAACAAGAAATAAAAAATTCACAATTTTGCTAGTGGAGATAAAACGTTAGTGTTACTTCCAGGGAGAGGTGAACCTTCAAAAGAAAGGTTTATTGGCCTCAGCAAATCTAAAGGAGACTGACTCCAGATAGAAAGAAATCTCAGTGCCATGTGAATATGCTCCAAAAGGTATTTCAATAGGGATGGAAAGCAAAAGACGACAGAGACAAGTCCACATCACCACAGGTAACTCACCTGTTTGGGTGGTAGTGAGGGAACATTGAGGACAATAATAGTGATAAGGATTTAATAGTTAAGGGAATAAATAAGATTTTCAGTAGCTAAACAAGTGATTCCAGGACTGTATGCTGCCACACTGGTGCCAGGGTCGATGATACCACTATGTGGTTAGAGAACATTGAGGGAGTAGAAGAGCCAGCGATCGGGTTTGATATCGTGTTAATGGCTTGGATGGGTTGGATTTCTTGAAATGTTTACAGGAGAACCAACTGGCCAAAATGTACAACATTCAACAAGGGGAAAGCTGTTCTAGATCTAATTCTTGGGAATGATGCCGAACAGGTAGTTCAGGTGGTGATGGGGAAATAACTTAATCATAGCGATTGCAACATAGCACAATTTAAACTTAGCATAGAATTGCCCTATCCCTGTACATTACCACAGCTAATCCACCTAATTTACACATCCCTGAACATTATGGGGCAACTTAGCGAGGCCAGTCCACCTAATCTGTACATTTTTAGACTGTGGGAGGAAACCAAAACAACCAGTGAAACCCATGTGAGCACAGGCAGAATATGCAAACTCCACACAGTCACCTCAGGCGAGAATTGATTCCAGATCCCTGACGATGTGAGACAGCAATGCTAAGCATTTAGCCACCATGTCACCCTGTGCTTTGTTTTGACAAAGAAATCAACACATTGCCAAAACAAAATGGATTTGGGAAGAATGGGTTTAAGCATGGCAGGAAATCTACAGAAGAGCGGGGGAAGGGGTGGTGGTGGTAAAAAAAGGAAATGGGGCACGTACAAGTCCAACATGTTCCCTCTAGGGCGATAGGAAGTAGTAACAAGCCCAGGGAACAAACGATGACCACAGATGTGCAAGTTAGGTGGATTGGCCATGCTAGGTTGTCCGCAGTGTCCGAGGATGTGTAGGTTAGGTGCCTTAGCCATGGGAAATGTAGGGATAGGTGGGGGGGATAGGTTTGGGTGGGATGCTCTTCGGAAGATCAATGTGGGCTTATTGGGCCGAATAGTCTGTTTCCACATTGTGGGGATTCAATGAGATTTTCAGGATACGGTGAGAAGGAAAAGAAAGGCTTTCAGCAGGTACAAGGAAATTCTTCACTCAATGAGACCAATGGATTGCATGGATGACAGTTAGAAGGCAAGAGATTTCTTTTGACACCAACGTAAGGCCCTGTAAAAGGAGTCACAAGGTCCATAGAACAAGTGTGATTTGATCACCAGGTCATTCTCAAGCAGGTCACTGGACTTTTGAAGGTACAGTTCTAATACCTTCACAGTTCAGGAAATGCCCTCCAATACATTCCCTAAAAAGGGGATCTCAAACTGTATTTGCCTGCTATGCTCTCCAGAATATGGCCTTCTGGAAGTGTGTGGATCTTGTAAAGACAGCAGCAATGGAGTAACAAATTTCCTTACAGGAGGCAGTGCAGGGTAGTGGCCATGTTTTGCAAGACCTTAGAATCACAGAAACACTGCAGTGCAGAAACAGGTCATTTGGCCCACTGAGTTTTCATCAACCTTCCAAAGAGTACCCCATCCAAAGCCCCCTCCCCATAACCCCACATGACTTTATTTAAATCATGCTGACCCATCTAACCTGTTAACTGTAATGCCTCTGCTGGCACAACTTCACCAACATGGAACAGATTAGATCCTGAAGTTGACCTCCACACAACGTACATCTCAGCTATTCACACCATGAAGTTGCTAAACCAGTGGTAAAAAGTTACAATAAACAGAATATTTATCATTGCTGGCTATCAATTTCAAATAATGGAAATCAACTCCATGTAACTTTTCAAGACTTTGTCACAAAATACTCAGATTTCTCTTTTAATTAATTAATTTCCATCTAAAACAGAACAGCCTTGGCCATTTTAATTCAATTTTCCACATCACCATTAAGAATCATAGTCACGTGTAAATTATTACATTTACTGCTGATCTGTAAACCCAGTGTGATGAGACAAACCTTAAATGGATTGATTGCATATGAGTTAGTTGGGAAAGGGTGCAGAAAAGTCCTAGCTCGAGATGCAGAAACCTATGGTAACAAAACAAACAGATGGTTGAAACAAGACTGAGACAATCTTCAGATGCTACTGGTGATTTCTGAACATTTAAATCCGAGACTTAAGTAAAAATTTTTTAATGTATTAAAGTAATCCAATATAGGTCCCTATCATTAAGTCATTGACCTGAAACTAGGAATTACGATCAGATCAAGGGGATTCACTAACCTTGAATTTATTTTCAGGAAATGGACTTTTGGTCATAGAATAATGGGCTTGACAGAAGGCCTTCTCATCAATTGAAGCTGTAGAGGTCTAATAAAATGCATAAATGCTGTCAGATAAAAGAATATCCACACAGCCCATTGAAAATAACACTTCATGTAACAGCTCAGGCTATAAATTAGGATGACAAAAGAAAATATATGGATCTTCAGGGTACTTCTTCAGATGTTTTCTTGGCAAAATATTTAAGTCACACAATAGATGGGGACCAGAGGACAGAAGGCAGTGGTTCTGAGGAAGGGTCACCAGACCCAAAACGTTAACTCTGTTTTTTCCTTCACAGATGCTGCCAGACCTGCTGAGCTTTTCCAGCAACTTTGTTTTTGTTCCTGATTTACATCATCCGCAGTTCTTTCGGTTATTATTTAGAAGGCAGTGGTATCAGTCTTCCCAATATATCAGAGTATATTTTGATTCAAATCAAAAGTGGAATTTTAACAAACAGCATGGCAAGTAAAGTCAGTGAAAGATATGAAAGCGGTCGAGTAATAAACCTTTTCTTAGTACCGCAGAAACACTCACTTTAATCTCTGCCACAGAGAATAGAACTTTTGATGGCATTGTATGGATGTTATATTGTGAGCAGCTAATTAGCATTCTGAGGATCACGGATAATTAAGAAAAAATGTTTCCATGGGCCTATGGGCCAAGAGAGTTCCAATCGCAATCTGGGTTATGTTAAAGAATATCAACGAAAGCATTCTGATTTACCTCAATGTCAAGGTAATGGAAAAAGAAAAATTGGCCAAGGTTCATGTAGTTGACCACTGTATAGCACCCTGGCAGTTGGTCCACATGAAGGGAAGAAACTTTCATAACTGGCCAATTTTTTTTTTTTTTTTTTAAAAAACAGACTGCATATATAGGTTTACTGAAACAGAATAACCATATGGACCAGTTTCAAAGAAGGGCAACAGTGACACCCAGGTAAATTTTTGTAACTCATTTTGAGTCAATGTCTGAAGCAAGGAGAGGAGAAACTAACAAGTGATTTTTTCTTTAAGAAAATCTATGATTTTAAAGCTTAAACCGACTGGCCAGCCAAGCTTGCAATTCTAAAACATCAAGAACTTTTATCATGAGGAAAACACTCACTTTAAGAATTCCTCCAAAAGATTAAATTTGGATTTTGAAAAGATGTACTTCAATATGAAAATTAGCCTAGTGTTGGTGCTGTTTTTATCCTTCCTCCTCTTTTGTTTTCATCTCCTTCTTTAGATTCCCACCCCATGCTAAAAGGGGAGATAAAAGTAATCAGTTCCTACAGTATGCTCAAAACTTAAGCCAAATTGTAATACTTAATGACTGATTGGTTTCCCTTCCTCATGAGGAAACACAACCTCAACTCAGCAGACTAGAATGAAAGAATTACAGAAGAATCATTTGACATGGATCAGTAATGGATTTGGAACTGGCAAACTGAGAATGAATGGATAGTCTCTGCTTTGTGGGGTGTGATGAGGTATCTGCTAAGGATCTGGATTGAAGACTCAACTTTTCACCTTTTACATCAACAAATTAGAAGAAAGAATACCGTTAGATATCCAAATTTACAGATGACAAATTAAGAAGGATAATAAGTTTTGTAGATGGAAATAAATTGTACAAGGACAAAAGTAGCTTAAATTATAAAAGCCATAATAAATTGACTTCAATATGCCAAAGCACAAGTCAAACGTAAGCTAAAATGTAGATTTGAGAAAAGGAAATATTTTTCCAGGAGGTTCGAAGAAGCAAGAGGTTACAAGAGTCCACATACTAAAATGAAAGCTAGTGCACTCATGAAGATGTCAACGGAATATTGGGCTTTATCTCAAGGGATTGGAATTCAAAAGTGACTAAATGTTCAGTTGTACAGAACCTTTGTCATCTGGACTATGTTTAGTGTAGGTATCAACTTAAAAAATGTCAATATTGATCTGAATGTGTCAACATGATTTACCAGAATACTACCAAGTTATAAGCAGTTCATTTATGAAGAAGGGGATTACATAAATATTGGTTACGCGCTCAAAAGTTTAGAAGATTGTGGGGTAATATAATTAAAGGGCTGAAAATGATCAAGGGTTTTGATGGGGGTCAATGAACAGGAACTACTTCCTCTTGCAAGGATATCTAGAACAATAGCATTAAAATTACTGCTAGACCAGTTAAAGAGTGAAATAAAAAAGCATTTTATTCAAGCTAATGGTACGGAAATTTGGAACTCCATCTGCAAAATGCCATGTATTCTCGGTAAACAGGATTGACTAGTTTTTCCTCAATGAGGAAACAAAAAAAATCTTCCAGCTTCACCATTTTAAATGATTCATGCAACAAAAGTATCATCTTTATAACAGTGCTTGAAGGGAGCAGGGTAAGAAGAAAGGAGTGATGAAGAGAGAAATACAAGAGAAATTCTTACATCATGTTAGTTACCTGATACAATTAACAGCACTGCTGACTGATGATAGCAATCAATCTCTATTAATTAGTTTACAACTGATCTATGCACGGGGCAAGGTACATCACAATGTCCCAGACCTTGGAAGTCACATATCCGACACAAGCTGTTCTTCTCAAGCTAGCTATTTGCTACACCTCAAATTTTACATAAAACGATTCCCAAAATAGATAGATTTCTTTCAGAATTACTGTAATTTTCCTCTGAATGAATCAACACGATCCTCTTTGGGTTTCTGTCCAATGGATTAACTCACCAAAACAATGTTTTTCAGTTTAGTGTTGAATTCATTCAATTATTCTGCGCACTGGTTTCAACTCTACTGGACAAGTGAAACAGTTCATCACGGTCTGCATTATCTGGCTCTTTGAGTCCAAATAGAAGATTTCTTAACACTTTTTCTATTTTGAAAAGGAAACTTCCTAGTTTTTTTCTTAATGGCACCATCATGCAATTTGATTCAATGATTTAGGCTAACAGCAAGTACCTTTACACCTACACGTCATGCAAGCTCTGCTAAACTCAGTAATAAATGCCACATACTGCACTAATTGATTTTCTATAATATTCCATTTTTTTTAGGCCCCTCTGCACGTATTCTTCCATTCACTAATTTCCAATACAATTAGATTGAACCGAAGACCTTAACTTAGAACTACATTTTGATAAAAAATGAGGAAAGAAAAATGCATCCAAGTATAATCATTGATTCAGTTAGAAATTAATCATCATTTACAGTCATGAACTTATTCCCCTAGAAATGGACTCATTTAATACAGCATCTTCATAGCTACTACATATTCCAATCCATCAGCTTGGAGTGATAAGAGGCCCTAACAATGAATGGGTGAGGTTCTAATCCAGAATCAACCAGGCTCTCCATCAGAATAAGCTTAAAGTTGGTTGTAAACTATAACTTTTTAAAATATTAAGTTGATTGGAATATGCCAAAAAAGAAGACATTTCGCTTATAAATTAGCATTGCATGGTTCAGGCAGAACAGTTTTAATGATAATTTATCTTTCTTAATGGTAATATATTAAAATATTCAGTTAACGTAATCTTTAAAAATTATAATTAAAAATTGAGAAGTACAATTAAACAAAGCATATTTCCAAAAGAAAAAGATTCTTAAGACAAAAAAAAACACACAAGCATCATCCAACCTGGCTATTGTGGGTCTGAAAAGAGTCAGCAAATAGGTTAGTACTGTTGCTGCCACTGCTCGATTCAGGCAAGGGGTTAGATTGCAGGAAAGACAAAGGTTGTTTCTGAAACCAAGACAAAAGCAAAGTCATAATCTGAAACAAAAAACAAGTTCACAAAAATTGATAAACCCTAACATCAGAAGCTTCAATTAAGAATTTTCCAATTGGAACTGGGGTAAATTCAGCAATCCTGGACAGCCTAAAAGGATACTGCATTCAAAGAACTGGATCAGAGAATCAGGGCGATGATCTTATAAGGCTGATATGACCCACGTTTTGTACAGTTTCCTACTAGGCACATAGAATCGCTAAGCTAACAGACAATATCAATTTTTCAGCTCATCTTTAAATTGATTCATTTCAAAAACAAATCTCTTTTTTAATCCACATCTGCAACAAACACTTGCTTCTGAATTATTAGGTTACAAGAAGATATAAATGGAATGGTCAAATGGACAGATAAGTGGCAGATGGAATTCAACCCTGAAAAGAGTGAGGGGATATACTCTGGAAGGAATAATTTCACAATAAAGTATTCAATGAACCACATCATACTTGGAAACTTCACGGAACAAAGTGACCTTGGAATATTTGTCTATGGATCTCTGAAGGTGGAAGGGCAAGTTAGTATGGTGGTAAAAAAGTCAGATTACACAAGCAGGGAAGTCATGTTGGTGTTGTATAGAACTCTGGTGAGACCACAGCCAGAGTACTGACAGCAGTTCTGGTTGCCACATTTCAGCATGGATGTGACTGCACTGGAGGGATGCAGAGCAGATTCATCTGGATGCTGCCTTGGATGGAAATTTTAAATCTGAGGAAAAGTTGGATATGCTTGGGCTGTTCTTGTTAGAGCAGGGAAGACTGAGGGGCAATCTGGTTGAGTTGTACACGATTAGGAGAGGCATGAATAGAGTGGATAAGGAGCAGCTGTTCCTTTTATATGAAAAGGTCAGTCACAAGAGTCACAGGTTCAAGGGGAGGGGCAGCTTTGGGGGGGGGGGGGGTGAAAACTTTTTTACCTAAAAGGGTAATGATGGTCTGGAATGTGCTGCCTGGGAAATGGTAGAGGCAAAATTACCTCACATTCTTTCAAAAGTACCTGGATGAGCATTTGGCACATCATAACATTCAAGGCTATGGGCCCAGTGCTGGTCAATGGGACTAGGTTGAAGGTCAGGAGTTTCTCACTTGTCAGTACAAACTTGATGGGCCGAAGGGCATCTTCAGTACTGTATGATTTTATGAACTCTGAATCCAATTGCTCAAAAATGAGTGTAATTGCTGTCACAAATGTGTGCTGTAAATCTCAAATTGTGTTCATACTATACAGAATTGCTGAAACATCAACATATCCTGAGTTATGATTTTATTTAGGAGATAAATTGCATTGATATTTCTAATGCAGGTTTTTTCATTGAGATTTGCTTACTTTATGAAAGTCTCTTCAGCCAGCAGGAGAGTCAAGAGAGAGACACCTTCATTGCCCCTTTTCTGGAGTACTGCCAATCAACTGATCTAGAGCATCAGCAGGCCTTTAGCTGGAATCAAAACCCTTGGGGCCTCAAGTCCAGCCTAACCAGAGTTGCCCGTCAATCAGAGGCTGCTATCTCTCATGCTCAGCAGCGCCACTGAGGAAGCATCAGAAAGCCACTCCTGAAGTCCTAGGCTGCAGACTAGGGATTGGAGGCAAGGGCAAGCATTATTCCCAGCTGGGATCTTCTGGACCTAACAAACTGGCTTTAGATCCCATACTCTGCATGGCAACAGGGCTTTCATCATTGTGTTATGATCAGCAGCTTTGAAATGAGGACCTTATTTGATTACTTAAAGGCCTCAATTGGTGGTGGAACAAAAAGGCCAATGATGGGCCTTCCTACTCATAAGTTAATTCTAGCAGATACAGACCACCAAACCAAATTACATGTCATTCCTGCCTCTAAGCTCACTAATGTCAAAGCACAGGATTCTGTCCCATTAACCAAATAGAGTTCCTGTAAATGCAAGTGGTTTTGAAATTAGACTTTTTAACACTTATTGCCTTACAAGTTATTTTTTTTTATAAAAGACTTTTGCATTGTCAACAAAAATTTTTATTTCACAATTTATTCTTTAAACTTAAATTCTGCTCTAAACAAAATTTCAGTATGTTAACCTGACTACATGCAATGTATGCAATACTGTTTCTAGGCAGATTTCTTCACAAAATATGGATTATTACAATCAAACTACATGTAGAATGTAACATGCTATATTTGGTATATAGGAAACAAGATCAGTGTGCAAGTATCAGCTAAATGCAAAGAGATCCATGCTCTGAAAACAACCAAGAGAGAATCATTTAAGAGAAATGCACAATTATTTTGATAAAAGGTCCGAAGCACATGTAGGCAATAATATGGCTATTTCTTGCTCTCAATCTTTATTTTCAAAGAGGCTGATAACCCCCAAAAATGGGAGTGAGATCTACATATACTTATTTAAATATTTGCAGTAGTCTGGAGTCAACATAGTGGTAAGTGGTTGTACATCTGAGTAACAGCAGAGTCAGGCTACCATACTTAAAAAAACTATTCTTCATCTTAAAAGAGGAAGTTCATTTTGGCAGCAGCACAAACCACAAGTCATTCTAAAAGACAGTTTGGTTTAGGAAAATGCAGGCATGATACAGTAAGGCAACGGCAAAAGCCATGGCCCGAGATTCTGGCATTGCACTGAAGGCTGTGTTGCAGGAAGTGCAGAGGAGGAGAGTTGTCATCTATCCACAGGCACCGAGATAACCATGGTAATCAGAGTTTAATTCCACGGTTCTGGATGAAGTGCTGCACCAAGTTCAATGAACGAACGTGAATGATTAAAGGCCAGTGAATCCACTGTCAAGTGCCAAGTTGCACCAACTGCACCATTAGCCTTCATGTACTGCTTAATATACATTACCATTCATTCACCTACCAGCAACCTCTATTAGTTACAACTCATGTCCAACATACATGGCTTCATCACAGCCTCATACACTTAGCTCTGCTGCAAGCCTCATGCTCATGCCTCACGGCATGTAAATCCTTCCAACCATTCAACCAGAATGCCCAACATTTATGCACTAGTACCAAGCAAGCTTTACACACTGGTTGGTATTGTGAACTGCCTATATTTTTTATTTATAGATGAGGCCAGCATTTATTGCCTATTCCCAATTACCTAAAGGGCAGTTAAGAGTCAACCACATTGCAGTGGGTCTGGAGTCACATGTAGGCCAGACCAAGTAGGATGGCGGTTTCTGACCCTCAAGGACATTAGCAAACCAGACGGGTTTTTTTTAAACAATCGACAATGGTTTCATGGTACTATTCATTCCAGATTATTTTTTTTTGAAAAATCAAATTCAATTTCCACTATCTGCCATGGTGGGACGAAAACTTGGGTCTCCAGAACATTACCCGAGTGTCTGAATTTACAGTCCAGCGATGATGCCACGAGGCCATCACTTCTCTTTCCAATATTCTTCCTTCAGACACACCTCTGCACACTCAATGCCGTCATCCAAAATGACATTGATGCAGCACCTCACACTATGCTGTAGATGCAACTTTGGATGCATAATTATACTTGTAACACTGAAAAAGCAGGTTCTTTCAAGGTGTATTTCATGGCTTGCATCTTTTATTTGCCCAGGTTCAGCTCCAGTCCTTCTTATAACAAGTTTCCAGGTTTTACACCAAAATATGTTTTACTGTATAATCAGATTACTGACTGAACACTCATATTAGCCTAATAGGTCTGGCAGCATCTGTGAAGGAAAAGACAGAGTTAACGTTTCAGGTCCAGTGGCCCTTCCTCAGAACTGGTTCGGAGGAAGGGAGGAAAGGTCACCGGACCCGAAACATTAACTCTGTTTTTTCCTTCACAGATGCTACCAGACCTGCTGAGCTTTCTAGCAACTTTGTTTTTGTTCCAATTTACAGCATCCGCAGTTCTTTCGGTTCATATTAGCCTAATATAGACTGAAATATTGCACTTCCATCAATATCTATTATAAAATCTACATGCACTCTATTCATACCACTTGTTCCCAAAAATATATCCAAACTCATGGGAAGAAAGACAATTGCTTATGTATCAAGTCTCTGAAATATTAGCCAAATATCACAACTGATAGCCATTACTACAGAAAACAGCTTCACAAAGCAAGAGATAAATAACAAAACATTTGTGAAGTTTGACAGAACACAATGAACTATTCACATGCAATAATGTACGCCACAAAAATGATGCTTTTTGAAAGTCCCAGAAAAAATGTTTTTTTTGAGTAATTTTGAGCTTCAATGGTTAACAATACATTACTTGTTTAGACAGAATAATGAAACAAAACAGACTGCTAACTAACAAGAACAGAGCCAATGGCTTTCAAAGGGGTTTACTATCACATGTAAAATGATGCTTTTACCCGAGATGGATCAAAGGAGAATGGGTTAGTAGAGGAACCTTTCTGCCCATTAAGAACAAATGTTGATGAACGATTACATTGAGATTCTGGCTGGGAACAAAAAATGATGAAATAGAGGAAAATATAAATGAAGTTAGAAAGGGGGAAAACAAAATGAAGAGTTAACACTAAAAGGAGACAACAATATTAAATTGTTTTAGGAAGGAGACTTCACGTACAATTCACAGTTGTATTGTTAAAATAAATATGCAAAAGATAAGTATCTATACAGTCAATTCTGCTATAATGTGTGTTCCGGCAATGCAAATTGGCTATAATGCAAATGACGAATAGGGGAATGCTATTTCTAAAATGTGAGCTTGTGCTGGCTATAATGCGATTGTCTCAGTGCATCTTGAAAGGTTACTATTATGTGGAGGTGCCGGTGTTGGACAGGGTTGGACAAAGTCAAAATCACATGACACTAAGTTATAGTCCAACAGGTTTATTTGAAAGCTAGTGTTTTCAAATAAACCTGTTGGGACTATAAACATGGTGTTGTGTGACTTTTGACCTTGAAAGGTTACCTTAAGTCTACCCTAGGCACCTACTTTAGGTCAAACAAGAGAGATTGGTATATATGGCAAATTTTTTCTGACCTTATTGTTGATGTTTTGGAAGATATTTTTAAAGAGTATTGCACAAAAAAAAATGGAAGTTCAAGATCCTCCTCATCCTGGATATTGTGCCAAGCCATCCTCCCACCACTGTTGAGCTTTATGAAAACATCAAAGTGTTGTTTCTACCCCCAAACACAACCACTCTCCTTCAACCCATGGACCAGGGTGCAACAACAGCTATGAGAGCTTATTATTTAAGGCGCACATTTAAGATGCTGATTATAGCCACTGAGGGGGATGAGGACAGTGTTCTTCAATTCTGGAAGAGCTTTAACGTTAAGATTGCAATTGACGTTAATTGTGGAGGCCTGGGGTGATGTCAGTAAGGGCTGCTTGCATGCAGTTTGGCAGAAGCTTCTCCCAGATGTTTTTTAAACATTTTGGCTTTGATCCATCAGAGAAGCTCTCAAGAATGGAAAAGAGCACTGTGTTGAGCTGGCAAAGCAAGTTGGATTTGAAGAAGTGGAGAGCGACGATGTTGAAGAGCTGCTCGAGTCCCAAGAAACACAAAAAGACTGTGCAAGTCATAAGCCAACCTCCATGAAATATTCAGAAGACAATGAACCACAACCATCCACTTCTGGATTAAACTATTTTTCATCCTAACCCTGCAACCACAACTGCATCTGAAGGTGGTGATAATGATGTTGAAGAAGATGACGATGACCAGCCTCAGCCTCTGCATTAACAACAGAGCAACCTCAAAACCACCTCCCCTATCAAGTCATCTTGACAATTTTTTTTCCCCAAAGGTAGGTGTTAAATTTACTTTTATTAGATAGGAATTAAACATTTATTCAAACTGTACGCAAATCTCCTTGTGTTAGGCTTTTGAGCGATTTTGAGTGACTTTTTTGGTGGTCTGCCCCAAACCGACTTTTCCCAGAGGCCCCATTATTTATATAGCATGATTTTCTATAACACGATGGTGCACAGGAACACAACTATCGTGTTAAAGCAGAACCAACTGTATCAACACTTTATTTTACCACCGTTGTATTTCAGATAAACCCTTAACACAGTAGTGTACTACGTTCAATTGTAATCGGACTACAACTGTTCAAAAGTGAATGAAAACAACCTTAATACAGGTCATTGATTACTTGTTTGGCAACTTATACACACACTTAATTTTCAAAGTAAGTTGTAAGTGACAAATATTACATAGCTGACAGGCACAATCCATGATCTCCTCGCATTTTTGTTCAGATATTTGCAAGTGCGTGTCTTAAATTATAAGGCAGTGAGTGCTAATAATCGCAACTTAAGTTCTGTAAAAAGCTTTTGCGACACAAAAGTAGATTTCTGTATTGTCAAAACCAACTATGCAATATTTCATGCAATATCACCACTAAAATTTATGCTAATACAAAGCTACAAATTAAAAACCATTAGCTTAAATGGTATAAAAAAAACAAGTATTCAAATCACTCATTTTCAATGGAACAAGACCCAGAAGTTTGGGAGGAAGTTAAGTGAAATCTCAAGAGTAATAGGCCCTGGAAGACCCTCAGTGCCACATGAAAATGGTGAGTACTATATAGAAAATAGCAATAGGACAATCGGGAGGATCAATAAATGGCTTAAATGGGAGAAGGGATGGCTTCAGATTCTTTAAGCATTATTTCTGGGGCAGGAGTCATCTATTCAAAACAAGACAGGACCAATATAGGCCAAGCAGCATCAGAGCAGCAGGAAAGCTGACGATTTGGGCCTAGACCCTTCTTCAGAAAGGTCTGAAGAAGTGTCGAGGCCCAAAACGTCAGCTTTCCTGCTCCTCTGATGCTGCTTGGCCTGCTGTGTTCATCCAGCTCTAAACCTGGTTATCTCAGATTCTCCAGCATCTGCAGTTCCTACTATCTCAGGACCAATATACTCGTAATTTGATCCTAATTTTGATTTCAATTGCTTTATTATTGCCACATGTCCTGAGATGCAGTGAAAAGTATTATTTTGCATGCTAACCAGACAAATCATAACTTACCATCATTAGTATTACTAGGGAGCATTTAAACTTAACTGACAGGGGAATGGGCACCAGCATATACAAGTTTTAGAAATGAAAATGTTGCATAAAATTAATTTATTAGACACTACTGAAGTAGGAAATAGTAACATAGTAAATAGGAACAGATTAACACAAAGACAGGACTCCAATGCATACACGTAAACACATCAAAATGTGATAAGGTTGGTTAGCCACAAACAAATTGCCACCTGAGAATACAGTGCAGTAGCAATAAAGGACATGGGTCTCAAGAGTAGAAAGAACTGGGTAGGTAAAAGTGCTCAGAGAAGATGATGGGAGGAAAAGGAGGTGACATGGCAATACTGATTAGTTAAACATTGTACAAGTGAAAAGAAGGATATCCTTCGGGGAAAGAGACACTTGGATACAGTTGAGCAGCACAAAGAGGCTATGGCGATATTCAATAAGCTTCTTCCTCTCCACAAGATAGAGGGGAGAATAACAGGCAGGTGGGCAAGAATGGAGGGTGGGGGGAAAGAGAGGGCTGTAGGAGGGGGTTGGGGAAGAGAGGAGTGGGCTCCACCCCCAAGAGGGAGGAGTGCACGGAATGCATGAGAGAGTGGGTTTGTACCCCTTCCCCCTTCATGTTTCTCTCTCTCAACCCCCTCCCTCACCTCTGGTGCAGTCCCCCTCACATCCCTCTTCCCCTCCCTCTCTCACCCCCTCCATCCCTCTCATAGGACAAAATGGCTGCGTGTTACAGCGATGGAGCAGGTGCTGGCTAAGATAGTTTCATTCAGGCGGAGGCAGAATTACTGAAATATGCTCAGGACACCTTGATTTGGGTCCACCTAGAAAGAAAACATTGCTGGATCTTTTTCTGGAAAAGAACAGTTGGGCCAGTAGGACTGTAGAGAATTAGTTGAGTAAGATTGATCATACCATTACATGGTTAGAGTTGTTATACAAAAGAGCACGGATCAATCAGAAATGAGACTGTATAAATCAGAACAGTGCAAATTTCAAACTTAAGAGGGATCCAGCCAGAAGCAAATCAATAACGGAATGAATCATCTTTGGTTCATATCAGATAAAAGCTTGGATATTCCAACAAGTGGAAAAGGTAAAGGAATCAAATCTTGGGCACCTTGGAATGTAAATGAAATGCAGATTAAGTTGGCAAAAAAAGTGTATGACGCATAGGAGGTGAATTCTTTGAACAAAACTCAACTCAAATACAATTAGCTGAGAGAGAAAGTAAAGATGAAAATTAGAATGAGAATGAAGGAAGATGAGTACAAATGGCAGGCAACATAAGGGACCCCAAAAATCTATGGCTGGCATGTAAATAGTTAGCAAATAGTAACAGGTGGAGTCTTGTCCTATTTGGAGCAAAGAGGGTGATAACAGTTTTAAAATGCAACACAATAAATGAATCGCTTTTTACATACATCAATGTTAGGAATAAGATAACTTAACTCATTTGATAGTAATTTTTTAAAATTTGTGTGTTCATCAGTTAACATACCCGAGGCCTGCTTATTAAACTCTGGACTAAAAACACTACAGGATTGCCTGCTTTTCGTATAGCTTCAACTGCCTCTTCATGGCTGGCATCTCGCAAGTCAACCCCATCTACCTGCAAAGGAATAAAAAGTAGGTTTTCAGAAAAAAGTCTGCACTAGAACAGTCATGACATGACATGATATCATATATCAAATTCCAATGAGAAATATTGACTAGGTACTGGTAAGATCCTAAAAATTGTTAATAGGAGCAAAGTTGCCACTGCTTCTGCCCCGTCCAACTATTCTCCTTTCAAGCAACTAACTCGCAATAGGCTAAAATTTCACAGGAACAGTAACTACTCGCACATCTACTCAAGTGGTCACTGCTCAGTTGCAGCTTAAAAATGACAGACAAGTTAAGCAATCTTGAGTGAAGAAAGAAGCTGCAGCTTAGCTTCACTCTTTTCTCATGCATATTTTCCCAACAGTCACTGGACAGCAATTAGGAACAGTAAACTATGTTGATCTTCTACGCCCTTCAACACTTATTTGTCAGAGATGAATTATAAAAAAGCAAAAGAATGTGAAACTAAGTACTATGGGAAGGTAATATTGCAATCAATCAAATCAGTGCAACAGGACCCTTCAAGTCATGAAGGTGAAAACATAACAAGAGTTAATATTTGTACAAGCCTTAAAAAATCTCTTACGCAATCTACCCAGTTTTAGAACTGGTCACCACCATTATATCCAGAACACTGAAAGCAATTCAGAAATTCAACTATGTTCGAACCAGTAAGAATGCAGGATGTAAAATGTACCAATGTAGCCCTATGCCTTGCATGGTTTGGGGTCCTCAGTGAAGAACTTAAATGATAAAAGTTATATGGACTCAAGCATCTGTAATGTAGGAACAGAGTACTAACTTGTAATTTTACTATCATTTTAACTCAACATGACCCTTCAGTTAATATTCTGTCAACCACTCTCCCATTACATACTGAATTTGTTGATCACATGGCAAAACAGCCCTCCAAATGCAAACACATTCGTTGAATAAAATACAGCAAATCTTTTATTAACCAGCACCTACGGGACCAGGACTATGCAGGTTGACCAAGAGGTCAACTGGGATCATTGTAAAAACGCACTACACAAAACACGATCATTGTAAAGACACACGAAGTAATAGAAACATAATACAGGAGGTGTACACATCACTGTTATACGTTATTTATAGCATAAATAACTTAAATAATAATGCAACTTTGCCTTAAATAAAACTTTCCGAAAGAAGCCTTCTCACTTGTACCCTGAACTGACTACTCTGACATTGCAGAGATCACCATAATACAGTAAACTTCTAGTATTTGAGGTAAATAATGTTTGGCAGTTTATTAAGAGTACCAGTTCAAACAAAGTTTGCTGAACTGTTATTGCTAACAGAACCACTGGTGTTCTGAAGCACGTTTCTGATTTTTTTCTTCATCTGATTGGGTATGGTTAGGGGAGAAATCTTTGTATGTGATGAGACAATGACAAGAAACTATGGGAGACGTTAGTGAACTTACCAATACATAAAATTCAAGGCGGCATAAAATACTATCTAGATTCAACTCGCATCTTGCTGGTACAGGATCATGCAAAAATCCTCATCATCTAAAACAATGGGCAAAACCCTGGACTGATGCTGTAGCAAACACAACAGAACCAGCAGAATAAGGATTTCTGTCTGGGACTATTGCCCAGCCTGGAAGTCCAATTTACACCTCTTCCCTAAAAGGACAAACAACCAAAACCAACAGACTCTAGCCCGAGACAGCTTTGACACCTCGGGCTACCCAGCACAGACAGTATGGGGCTTAGAGACACCAGACATTCAACTTCACTCAAAATCCATTCACACATACTCTTAACAATCGGGAAACCAACTGACTTCAGAAGGAAAGACCAAAAACACAGAGGACAACACAGGTTTGGCACAAAGATAAGGGGCCCACAATCAGTATAACTGCAGGCCCCAATCTCACCCAAGTGAACAATTCCAAATACATTGAGAGCTCCCAAGCAAGAGCTACCAGACACAAGCCAGGAGAACCAACGGCAACTGAACACAACCAACATCCAAGAACCTACAAACTCTGCAAACCAACCGACTTGACTGACTTCACAAGGTCTCAGACACATCCTGACGTGAAAACCAGGTCCATGAAACCAGCAGAAAGTTTAAAAACAAAAGCCACGTACTTACCTGATACGCACCTTACTGCATCTACAGACTTGACCCAAACTGAAAAACCTACTCAGCATGAAGTCTTCATTCAGGGTCCGGGTTTGGCAAGTGTGAACAGCCAGACATATTTCAAAAACCGCGTTTTCTTCAGTCATGAGCTAAAACTCCTGAGACCCCAAAGTTCCATTCTAGTTAGTGGGGAGGGGAAGGCAGGTAGTGACATTGCGCTGGGACCCCCAGGGGCAAGAAGCCTGATTAAAGATTCTGTAATTAAAACTGTTGTTGTTTTAGGTTCTAACGTGTCTTATCCAGCAAATAGTATGTTTAATAGTATTACGGTCCTCTGTATAGTTGATTGTGTCAATTTCTTGGTTTATTGCATTTATCTATATTTCTTGTGTTATACTTACCATTTTGTATTTTAAATAAAAAACAGAAATTCTTTTGCCCTGAAACACCAGTCTACTGCCTCCTTCATTTCACATTCCTTAAACAAGTCCAGTGTCTAGAACCAGATCGGAGTGTGATTCGAACCACTTAACTGATTGCAAATGAAAAATCTACATTGGAAAGCCATTTTTCATTGTACTTGATTATCATCCTCATGCAAAGCAATCAGAAATTTACAGTTGTGATCTATTACTTTTTTGATTTTGGAATATTTTAGAGTTATCTCAAAGGCTGCACATCATTGCAAACTTGTGATTTCTACTTGAAATTTATCTTCCACTTTTTTTTTTAAAGAAAGGAATGGGAATTACATATTACTATCTCGATTCCTTTCTGGCATCCCTTTCAATTTCTAATAACTGTACTTAAATTTTAAATTTTAATTGCCAATCTAATTTGAAAGAATTTTTTTGAAGTTAAAACATGTTTGAGAGGGTTAATATTTCACTGAAGTTGTAAAAAGCATACCTCAACAATTCTGTCCCCAGTTTTTAACGTTCTGTTTCTTCCAGCTGGACTGTCCTCTAGGACATGTTTGATGAATATTCCTCTCATGACCTCTCCAGTACTCAGTCGGCTCCCCATTCCTCTTCCACCAACAATACTGATTCCCAATGACTTTGCAGGTTCTCGCCATAACTCCACTCTAAAAGAATGAAATAATGCATCTCCTTATGTTTATTCAGAAATGGACAATGTTGAATTATGGAGAATTAAGAATGGCATAACACCTGCTGGAATTTCTATAGTTTCTTTAATATACTTACAAGTGTTACAAGCATTGAACGAATTGCAAACAGAAGTGCTAGAAAAAGCTACCAAATGCACTGTCAATTTGTTTCATTAAAGTCAAGGACAGTGCTGCAACTTGAACAACAATAGATTAAACCCAAAATTGGCCAATAACACTGAGCCAGAAGCCAGACACAAAATGTTTCTATATTGCCTTTTTTATGCCATGCTTGGTGAACAAAATATTAACATACCGCCGAGCTTGTCTCCAGTTGTTGTAGGATGAATTTGGCAGGTCACTCTCTTCTCCCTCACCTTCTTCCCTCTCTGGCAACTCAGTGCTAAAACAGAATCATTTGGGGGAAAAAAAACTGTTAACTCTTTACAATCAGTAACAAAATGCCATGTAAATAATTTAACTGCTATTTTTAGCATAAAGAAATGGGCACTGTATGGAAAAATGGAGACTATAGTAACTAGCTTTTTTTTTGAAAAGAGAAAAAAAGCACATTCACATCTACCCAAAGTCAAACCTAAAGAAGAATATGAGGCATCAAGGGAACATGTTCTAGTTTGAAGCAGTCGGCCACACTTGTCAGGGCTACACAGCTGTGAAATGACCCTGCTAAGGTCATAATTTGATTTTTCATTGTGCAAACATGTTGACTCAATCTCCAGATATCTTTGCGCACAGCACAAGTGGAAAATCTAACTAAAAGTGACAGTTACATTATATGAAACTGAACAGCACAACTTTTGCCACAATTCAAAAAATAATAAATACAACAAAATAAATCTTTCCTCAGGTCAAATTAGCAACTGCTCACATATGAATTTGTTTGCACATTTGAAAGATTGAAAATAGTTTAACACCAGAGTTGCAGAGAACTCTAGGCTTTTGTAGATTTTGCATCAACTAGTTCATGGAATTTTCAATTTATACAATTAAAATAGATCAGATTTTTGGTCCTGCAGCACGATACTTTAAACCTCACACATTGATAAACATTGTAATGTCCAAGCAGGTACTAGGATGCCATGAGCTATGAGACTACACAATAAACAGTACAATGCACAACAGAGTGATTAGACAAGAACGAAGAATCCCTAGTGTGGAAGCAGGCCATTCAACCTACCGAGTCCACACCGACTCCCTCAAGAACATCCCACCCAGTCCCACACACCCTACCTTAACCCTGTAGTAACACTGCATTTCTCATGGCTAATTCACCTACTTTTAGATCCCCGAATACTGTGGGCAATTTAGCATCGCCAATCCACCTGCATATTTTCAGACTTTGAAAGGAAATCGAAACATCCAGAGGAAACCCATGCTGGCATGGGGAGGTTGTGCAAACTCCACACAGACAGACAGACAGTTGCATGAGGGCGGAATTAAACCCAAGTCCCTGGCATTGTTTAGCATTGCTGCCTCACAATGAGCCATTGTGCCAGCCAGCTTTACTTCCTGATGTGAAAAGTTCCAGATTAAATGACCCCATCAAAACATTACACATTTTCTGACCATAACTAACATAGAACAGCAATGATAGCAATGCAGAACTCAAACTGATTTAGAAACAGAGGTCACAATATGCACAACTGATTATAGCAGCTAAATTAGTTTGTAGATTATTTACTGGTTATATTTTAATGAAATATTTTATGAAGTTTGCTTGATTAAAACCAGGAAAGGGTACATAAAAATGTACCCCAAGTTGAGGTGCATAAACACAATATGCCAGCTACAGTACTGAAGATTTATTCTCCAAAAGTAGCCCTGTGCCAAACCAATCTGTTTCAGTACACTTACAATACTGATATTTATTCAACAATTTAGAAAACTGATAAGTTATGTCCTGTACATTAATGAAGCAGGACAAATCCAATCCAGCACCATCCGCTTTTTCTTGATCAAAGTGATAGAGGATGTCAAGCAGCACTTAAACAGCAACTTGTTCACTGATGTTCAGTTTGAGTTTTGCCAAGGCCACTCAGCTCCTGAACTTATGACAGCTTTGATCCCAGCATGGATACAAGGGCTGAATTCTCGACAAGAGGTGAGAATTATTCTTTTCTGACATCAAGGCAGTATTTGACTAAGTACGGAAATCAAGGAGCCTAGGAAAGCTTGATGACTGTGCAATCAGGGAAAACCTAAAGGACAATTATCTCAACCTCAGAAATTATTGCAGGAATCTTCAAGATATTTATTTTCTAATCAATCTATTCAGAGATGCTATTACACAACTCTGGAGCAAGTGGGGCACGAATGTGGACTTCTGGCTCATAGGTGGGACACTACCATGGCATCATAAGTGCCTTAGTTCCCCAAAGTAGTGCTCTTGCTATAATTACCTTCAGCTGATTCTTCAAAAATCTTCGCTCTACTATAAAGTCAGAAGTGAGAATGTTTGTAGATAATTCAATGTTCAATACCATTTGCGAGTCTGCAGATACTCGAGCAGTGTTTACATGTGCAGCTAAATCTAGTCAAGATTCCAGTTTGGGCTGACACATGGCAAGTGAAAATGTGGACTGTACAAGCACCAGGTAATGACCATCTGCAACAAGAGAAAACCTAACCATCTTCTCCTATCACTCAATCACATTGACATTACTGAATTCTTATCAACAAATACAAAGGGAATACTACTGATCAGAAACTGAATTCAACTGAACCTGACATATAAATACTGTGGCTGCAAGAGCAGGTCAGAGGCTAACAATTCTGAGATTTGAGACTCGACTTCTGCTTCCCAATACTCTGCACAAGGCACATGTTGGGAGTATGATAGAATAATTCCCTTGCCTGAATAGTGCAGCTCCTATAACATTTAAGCAGCTCACAATCATCTAGGACAGAAAAACCAACTTGTTTGGCAATCCATTCATCAACCTAAACACACTCTTCCTCTTTGATCACAGTTGCAGCTGTGTATGACATTTACAAGATACAATGCAGCAGCTCAGAGGCACTTTTGACAGTATCTTCAAAACTCTGACCTCTACCACCCAGAAGGGCGAGAGGAGCAGATACATGGGAATATCATCACCTGCAAGTACTTCTTTAAACCACACACCATTCTGACAACAATTACTGGATCAAAATCCAGAGTCGCTTCCTAACGTCAGTGGGTGTTAGTACTGTAGCAGTTCAAGAAAGCAACTCACAATTTAAAGATTAATTCGGGATGGTCCACAACCATTAACATCAGTGGTGTCCACATTCCATGAAACAAAAGTAAACCCAGTTTTATAAAATGCTCCTTTATTTTTGGTGCTAAAATTCATGTATAAGCATACACTCAGTGCGTGCATTAACTATTTTTGGGTAAGAAATGCTATATTTGCTTTGCTTCAATTTGAATTGAGTTAAAGGTACCCTGTAGCATTAAATAATCCAATTAAATATCATATTAATCTTGCTTGAATCGTTGGCATTCTTCCCTCATTTCAAAACATTGTTCTTCAACACTAATAATGACTGTTCATGTTTTATACATCACATACACGTTGACTTTTTCTTTTGGGAGGAGGTCAACTTATATGCCATGATCTACCTGTAAGCTACTCAGCCCCTCAAATTTGTTCCATATTAATTTATAACCAGATCTAACTGTCTTTTCAACAAATATGCAGCATTTGTTGACCATTCATAAATGCCTTTCAAGTAAATGGTATGATAGGCCACAGTTAAGAGTCAACCACACTGCTTGCGTTGGGAGTCACATATAAGCCAAGACTGGTAAGGCTGGTGATTTTCTACTATATTAAAAGGTGAGTGAGCCAGCTAGATTTTCAACAAACAATCAATGATAGCTGCCATGATCACTATTACTGAAACTAGCTTTAGATTCCAGAGTTTTGCTTTAATGCATTGAAGTTAAACTTTTTTAGCTGCTGTTGTGGGATCAGATCTTGTATCCCCAGCACATTTGTCTGGGCCTCTGGATTGTTTGTCCAGTGACATTACCACCATACCAAAGTCTCCTCTAATAAAAAAGGAAATTTAAAATTAATGATTATAAATAATAAAGCAAATAACAATTGGTTTCAGAGTTTATAATATTGGGATTATTCTCCTCAAAGCAGAGAAGATTTAATGAAGATGTGATTGAGGTGTTCTTGAATATTAAATCTTTTGACAGTGAATAACATTCCTCTGTCTGATGGCTTAGTAACCAGAGGGTACAGTTGTAAGAGTGAAAAAAATGTGCAGAGATCTAGAATTTGCTCTTTGAAAGATGGTGGAAATTAATTCAGTGGCAACTTTCAACAGGAAATTTACTTTAAAGCGGGGCAGAAAAAAAGAAGTTGG
This sequence comes from Rhincodon typus, assembly GCF_021869965.1. NCBI lineage: Eukaryota > Metazoa > Chordata > Chondrichthyes > Orectolobiformes > Rhincodontidae > Rhincodon > Rhincodon typus. The sequence continues at coordinate 44,174,559 of NC_063334.1, forward strand.
CTACAATGAAAAGGCAAGGCACTAAATGGACAGCCCCACCAAGAACTTACACAATTATAGTGGACCATATGGCTTCTGTGCTTTTTATTCTTCAAGGAAAAACTAAAGAGAAACTGATCGTCAAATCTCAGCCTTAGCTTAAATGGGAACAAACAAATCAAGGCTTCATAGACCAAAGCTGTGCTTGAAACTATTATGTCATTATTGCAAAGACCGTTCTGGCAAGGATGACCATTAAATCTAAGTTCAATTCATTATTAAATCCACAGTATTATTCCAAAAAGTGTTCACCGAAGGAAGTTTTCAATGCTGTCAATGGCTGTAAACACAAATGTAAACCTTAAAAACACAAAAATTAAAAATACTAAGTCACGATACATGAATACAAATACAGAAAATATAGTTCATTTATATTTAAAATGTTTATTTTATCATTCAAATGTTCCACTAAATGTTTACAACATGGCATCAATTTTTAAGTCCAGGATAAAACAAATGAGAACGAGTACAACAACTTGACCAGCAGCACACAAAATTACATGAAGTATGAAAATGTCATACTCCACAATGCAAAAAAACTTTGAGTCCAGTATAACAATACAGGCTCACTGTTTAAAGATTACCTTTGCTTACTTTCTGCAATCCACGGAACTGCATGTCTATGAGGTCGTAAGGATGGAAGGACTGAACCAGATTCGTTAAGCATATGTGATCAATAATTAGTTCACCATTCATGCCAGGGGACTCAAATTTTGCAGGCATTACAAGCCAAGTTGGAAGTAATGCATTGAATTGGTTCAACAGCACATCTGTTGCTGGGACTTAAATAAGCATTATGTGACAGATGGGTATAAAAATAACCAAATCTTTATATTCTGTTATCTAGTTCCCTTTCAGTTTAAAGTTTTTATTTCCTGTTACTGATGGTACAGATAGTTCCTCTTTACAGAAAATACTGCTTGTCAAATTGATGATCAATAATGTACTGTGCCTCAGCTCAAACAAATCCATTAAATCAGAGTTTGTGTAACTTGTATTAAAACTACTGAAAAGTTATTTTTCTGATACTCAAACCTCAGAATTATTTGTAAATGCACTGCTTAGTTGTCATGGTGCATGAAGTAGCAAGAATCCAGACCACTTTCTCACAGGAACAGAATTTATCTGTAGCAGCTGGGAACCTGTAATAGCTGAAGGTCCATGTGGAATTTCTAAGTGAAACCTCAAGCCTTAGCCAGAAGGCAAGCTTTGAGGCGGAACCTGCACACAGATTTCTAACATTACATGGTTGATTCATGGCAGCCTAGTTGGTTACATTTTGCACCCACTCCACCTGCATCCCCACTATCACCAGGAATGTGTCATTTTGTATATTTGTTGTATAGTGTGGAAAAAAAAAGAAACTGGTATTCAAAGTCAGCATGAAGAAATTATTTGAAGAATCTGATTGATCACTTCATGGTTCAAGAGTGGCAGTTTTCAAAAGTAAATGTGGAATTTGATTGCTAATTTCATGATTGTGATTCCTTCATTCTTTCATGGTACATTGGAGTCAGTGACAAAGCTAGCATTTGTTGCCATCCATAGTTATCACTGAACTGTGGTCAGTGATTTCAGAGGGCAATTAAGAATTAATAACATTGCTTTGTGTCTGGAGTCTCAAGTAGTCCAGAGAAAGTAAGATTCCCTTCCCTAAAGGGCATTTATCTACCAGGTGGGTCTTTACAATCAATGGTAGTTTCACAGTCACCAGGCCAGGGACAAAAATCACTGCCTCCTCCTGTGCTCTAATCCCTCCCCATGCCCATGAGAAACTTCAACCTTTGAAAAAAGGTACTTGAATGAGTACTTGAAGTGTCATAACATTCAAGACATCAGTCCAGTCAGGAAAGTGAGGCTAGTGTAGGTAGTAAGCTATTTTTGGTATAACAGACTCTATGAATCAATGAGCCTCTTCAGTGCTCTGATTCATGTTACTGAAGTTTGAGCCAGCAGTTCCAATATCGTTCTGGAAGGTTTTTGGAAGAGCTCTATAATCGGCAGAACTTCACAAATCCCTGCATAAGGAATGGAGCAACAGGCACTCTCTCAGTTAGATGGAGTAAAATTTCACAGCAATCTTGGGTGCTACTTATTTTGATTAGTATTAAGATGAAGAATTTCAAAAATGCTATTCCTTGGGAGATTGAATACCCAAGCGTACCAATTACTTTTAGAAATTGAGCCTGGAAAGGTCAAATCCCCTTACACAGATTCATACACCACGGAAACAGACCCTTTGGTCCGAACAGCCCATGCCATACACAATCCCAAACTAACCTAGACCCACACGCCTGCTCTTACCCATATCCCTCTGAACCACTTCTATTCATGTATCAATCCAATAGTCTTTTAAATGTTGCAACTCAGAATCCCTACAGTGTGGAAACAGGCCCTTTGGTCCAACAAGTCCACACTAACCCTCACAGCATTCCACCAAGACCCATCCCTCTATAACCCACCTAACCTCAGAATGCCGACAGTGAACCCATATCCACTGCTTCGTCAGGATATTCGTTCCATACTTGAGCTACCTTGTGTTAAAAAATTTGCCCCTTGTGTCTTTTTAAAATCTATTTCTCCTCTCACCTTAAAAATGTGCCCCCTCGTCTTGAAATTCCCCATCCTATGGAATGGAAAACTACCATTAACTCTACCTATACCTCCCATAAAAAAAAAAAAAAAAAAAAAAAACAACTTAGATCAGGTCACCTCTCAACCTCCTATACTCTAGTAAAAAGTCCCAGCCTATTCTGCCTTTCTTTATAACTCAAATCTTCCAGGATGTTGCTGGGTATGGTAAATCTCTTTTAAACCCTCTGCAGCTTGATAATATCTTTCCTATAACTGCGCGAGCAGAACTGAACACAGTATTCCAGAAGAGGCCTCACCAATGTCCTGTACAACTTCAACATGACTTCCCAACTCCTATACTCAATGGGCTAAGCAATGAAGGCAAACATGCCAAACGCCTTTTTAACCACCCTGTCTATGTGACACAAACTTCAAAGAATAACGTACCTGCACCCCTAAGTCCCTCTGTTTTACAACACTACCCAAAGCCTTCTTAACACAAGACAGTAGGGACAAACACGCTTCTATAGCACCCAAATGGAAGAACATATTTACTATGAAACATTTTCATATGCACAATACGATAAACATCAACCAGTGTGAAGGATTGACTTTTAGGCCCCAGTGGTGAGCATAAAAGTGGGACCAGCCTGCATGCTTCTTCTTTGGCAATTCACAGCCCAGGCCTGAAACCAGCAGACAATTGATTAAGGCTGTCTGAAGGATTATTAAAAGGTCTTTAGTCAGATCTTGATTGGAAGTGGTCAGTCAAACTCCAGGCACCCAGAGGTATTGAGGAACAACACCACTGTCTGTAGTATTTATAAAATGGAGGTCAACCACACCCCCCAACCCCAAAATTAAAACTGAAACCCCCAGAGAAGCTTGCCTTGCCCTGTAATTTGTTAAAAGAAGTGTGCAAAGTGGTCTCTCACCCTCAAGGTGTTATAAAGGAGTGGCCAATGAATCCTTTCACTCACTCTAATCAGCAAGTAACAATTTATCTAATTCTAACAGTGAACAAATTAACTGAACCATTAACAAACCAAACAATTCCCCCTTAACTACTAACTATTCCAGAGTAAAAAATTCTTTTGGTACACTGTTCTCATTAATACAAGTCTCGCCTTTATAAACTAAATTTTTTTTTTAAATTAAAACTTAGTCTCTCGAAATTACAGCCAGGATACATCTTCCAGAACGTTCAGTGCTTTCTCCGCTGATCTTAAGTCAGGAATATTAGCTAAGAGTGCCGCTGTACCTTTAGTTAGATGATGGTTACTCTGAAAGCTTAGAGAATTCTGTGAGAGCCAGTGATTTACACTTCAGAGCTGATGGTTGTTAACCATCAACCAGGGGCAGCACAGTGGCTCAGTGGTTAGCACTGTTGCCTCAGAGCACCAGGTACCCAGTTCGATTCCAGCCTTGGCCGACTGTCTGTCTGGAGGTTGCACGTTCTCCCCATGTCTGTGTGGGTTTTTTCTGGGTGCTCTGATTTCCTCCCACAGTCCACAGATGTGCAGGTTAGGAGAATTGGCCATGTTAAATTGCCTGTAGTGTTCAGGGATGTGTAGATTAGGTGGGATGCTCTGAAGTTCGGTGTGGACTTGTTGGACAAAAGGGCCTGTTTCCACACTGTCGGGATTCTATGATGTTTGAACTTTCAACGGACAATTTCTCTACTTCCCAAGATCCTCTGTGAATGACTAATTCTGAACTAGAAACCGAGAATTTGGATTGTTCCAGGATTGTTACCTGACCACCAGCTGTTACACTGGAGTATAAGACCATAAGATATAGGAGTAGAATTAAGCCATTTGACCACACCGAAGGGATTCTATGAACATCTATCAGATGGCAGTTACTCTCACACCAATTTTCAAATTCCTTCTTCTTTAATACATTTGATGACATTTCAATTTCTTTCAATAGGATTAGTCCTACATCGTCAAAACCATCAGATTTAAATTTGATTGCTTTTTAATCTTTAAGTGTCTGGTGTAAATTAATTGGCAGATATTCAAACTGGTTGTCTTGCTTACAAAACAAAACTGCTGCCTGGATTGCTAACCATACAGTCTTTGATACAAATGTTTCAATTTTAGGAGCTCTCTGTGCACCTGTACACAAGCTGCCCACGGGCCTTTTTTTGAAACCCTAAAGCACATAAAAAGCACATCTTTTAAGAGGCCACGCACTCTTCTCCCTTATCATTTTACAAACATCAAGTTTTAACATCCTGCTTTCCAATCCCAATTTCACAACAGTAGACAGCATCCAAGCATAGTATAGGCGACTGCACTTTATACAGCCTGGAGACGTTCTCAATGTGACTTCTACTGCAGCCACACGCCTCCATAATTGAGGCTCAATTGATAATTCTAGTTTTTCTATAGTTTGAAACATTAGGGAGAAGGTGCACCAAAATGGAAGCGCATCGAAAGCACGTTCTCCATTTGAAAAGACAGCATGGATCTCCAAGCTCAAGGTTTTCCATTAAAGCTTTTGGTTTCTACAACTCACTCTCTATTCTCAATTTCAATGCTGAGGCTTAGAAATTGCTTAGAAAACATTTAGAAAATCTCACGAATCACTGTTGCTCACAGGGCAGATTTTTTTAAAACCACATGGCCATTTACAAGCACATGAAATAGTAGAAACGATACATTTTACACCAAACCTACTCCACCATTCAACAAAATTGACTTGTTTTGAATTTCATATTCCCATTTATCCCTGCAAACCTGCGATCCCTTTTCTAATAAGAATATACCTACTTCTGCCTAAAAATATTTCATGGCCCTCCTCAATCACCTGAGATGGAGAGCTCCAAAGTCATTTCACCTTGATACAAAAATACATCCTCACCCGTCCTGAAAAAGCAACGCCTAACTTTCAAACAGTATTTCAATTTTGGATTCACTCTTTCATTGCTCACCTTGTCAAGGCTATTCAGAATCTTATACTCTTCAAATCTGGAATTAACAGTCTACTGATGACCATGAAACCATTGTTGATTGTTGGAAAAACCCATCTGGTCCACTAATGTCCTTCAGGGAAGGAAATTTGCCATCCTCACCTGGGGTGGCCGACATGTGACTCCAGACCAACAACATGTGGTTGACTCTCAATTGCCCCCTGAAATGGTCTAGCAAGTCATTCAGTTGTTCCATTCCAATCGCTACAAAGTCTCAACGAAATAAAACTGGAACGATCACCAGGCATCTACCTAGGCACCAGAAAAGACAACGGCAGAAACAGCTCTGTCGGCCCTGCAAAGTCCTACTCACTAACATCTGAGGCTGAAGGCTATTGGCGAGTGCCAAAATTGAGAGAGCTGTCTCACAGGCTCGTCAAGCAATAACCTGACAGTCACACTCGTGGAATCATACCTTACAGATAATGTTGCAGACACCACTACCACTGTCCCATGATATGTCCTGCCTCACCAACGGGACACACCCAGCAAAGGTGACAGCACAGAGATATACAGTTGGGAGGGAGCTGCCCCGGGAATCCTCAACATTGACGCCAGACCCCATGAAGCCATGGCTTCAGGATAGATATGGGCAAGGAAACTGCCTGCTGATTACCAGATACCAATGAATCCATACTCCTCCGTGTTGAACAACACTTGGACGAAGCACTAAAGATGGCAAGGGCACAAAATGTACTCTGGATGGGGGATTTCAGTGTACACAAGCAAGAGTGGGTCAGCAGCAGTACTATCATTGAGCTGGTCGGGTCATGAAAGATATAGTTGCTAGACTGGCTCTACTGCAGGTGGGTGAGGGAACACACAAGATGGAAAAATACTTGACCTCATCCTTACCAATCTGCTAGCTGCAGATGCATTTGTCCATGATAGTATCAGTAAGAATGAAAACCACACACAGTTCTTGTGAAGACAAAGTCCCACCTTCATATTGAGGATAACCTCCATCGTGATGTGTGGCACTATCGCCATGCTAGATGGGACAGACTTCACACAGATCTAGCAACTCAAGGCTGGGCATCCATAAGGCATTGTGGGCCATCAACAGCAGAACTGTACTCCAGGACAATCTGTAACCTCATGGCCCAACATATCCCCAACTCAACCATTACCATCTAGCCAAGGGATCAACCCTGGTTCAATGGAGAGTGCAGGAAGGCATGCCAGAAGCAGCATCAGGCATACCTGAAGATGAGGTGTCAACCTGATGAAGCCACCAAACAGGACTACCTGCACACCAACAGCATAAGCCACAAGAGATAGACAGAGCTAAGCGATTCTACAACCAACAGATCAGATCTAAAAACTTTGCAGTCCTGCCACATCCAGTCGTGAAACTTGCTGGAAGAGAAAATTCCACAAATATCCCCATCCTCAATGACGGAAGAGCCCAGCATTTCAGTGCAAGAAACAAGGCTGAAGCATTCACAGCAATCTTCAGCCAGAATTGCTGAGTAGATGACGCACCTCAGCCTCCTCCAGTGGTTCCCAGCATTACAGATGCCAGTCTTCAACCAATTTGATTCACTTCACGTGATATCAAGAAATGGTTGGAGACACTGGATACTGCAAAGGCCCTGACAACATTCCAGCAATAGTACTGAAGACTTGTGGTCCACAACTTGCTGTTCTCCTAACCAAGATGTTCCAGTACTGTTACAACACTAGCATCTACCAGACAATGTGGAAAATTGCCCAAGTACGTCCCTGTACGCAAAAAGCAGGACAAATCCAACCTGGCTAATTGCCGCTCTGTCAGTCCACTATCGATCATCAGTAAAAAGTGATGGAAGGTGCCAATAGCAATCAAGCAGCAACTGCTCAGTGATGCCCAGTTTGGGTTCCGCCAGGGCCACTCAGCTCCTGATCTCATTACAGCCTTGGTTTAAAAAATTGACAAAAAAGTTGAATTCCAGAGGTGAGGTGCATTCAACCAAGTGTGGCATCACAGAACCCTAGCAAAACTGGAATCAATGGGTATCATGGGGCAAACTCTGCAGCGGCTAGGGTCATACCTGACACACAGAAAGATGGTCGTGGTGATTGGGGGTCAGTCATCTCAGCTCCAGGACATCTCTGCAAGACTTCCTCAAGGTAGTGTCCTAGACCCAACCATTTTCAGCTGCTTCAATGATCTTCCCTCCATCACAAAGTCAGGAGTGGGGATGCGCGTTAATGATTGTACCATATTCAGCACCATTCACAACTCCTCAGACACTGAAGCAGTCGGTGTCCAAATGCAACAAGATCTGGACAATACCCAGACTTCAGCTGACAAGTGGCAAGTAACATTCATGCCACATAAATGCCAGGCTATGACCACCATGAACAAGAGACAACCCAACCACTGCTCCTTAACATGCAATGATATTACCGTCACTGAATCCTCCACTATCAACATCCTGGGAGTTATCATTGATCAGAAACTCAGCTGGACCCACCACATAAATGCAGTGGCTAAAAGAGCAGGTCAGAGGCCTGGAATACTGTGGCGAGTAACTTACTTCCTGACTCCCCAAAGTCTGTCCACTGCCTACAAGGTACAAGTCAGGAGTGTGATAGAATACTCCCCACTTTCTTGGATGAGTAACGCCCCAACAACACAAGAAGCTTGACACCATCCAGGACAAAGCAGCCCACTTGATTGGCACTGCATCCACAAGCATCCTCTCCCTCCACCACTGACGCTCAGTATCAGCAGTGTGTACTGTCCACAAGATGCAGTGCAGAAATTCCCCAAAGATCCTCAGATAGAACCTTCCAAACCCACGACCACGTCGATCTAGGAGGAGATGGGCAAAACATATCTGGGAACACCACCACCTTCAAGTTCCCCTCCAAGCCATTCACCATCCTGACTTGGAAATATATCACCATCCCTTTATCGTCACTGGGTCAAAATCCTGGAATTCACTCCCTAATGGCATTGTGGGTCAACCCACATCAGGTGGACAGTAGCGGTTCAAGGCGGCAGCTAACCACCACCTTCTAAAGGGCAACTAGGGACAGGCAATAAATGCTGACCAGCCAGTGATGCCCACACCCCACAAAATTAATTTTTAAAATCAAATCATTCCTCATTTTTTCTATACTCCCGTGGAAACAAGTCCAGTCAATCCAACCTTGGAGCACAGGACACTAAGTGGGGGGTCATGTTTGAGATATATAACATTATACAGGGCACCTATAGAGTAAACGAGAAGGAACTTTTCCCCTTGGTAGCGGGGTAAACGACCATAAGGCATAGAATCCCCTACAGTGCAGAAAGAGGTCATTTAATCCATCAAGTCTGCACAGACCCTCTGGAAAGTATGCCACCCAGATCCAGTCCCCACCCTTTCCTCATAACGTCAGTCATTTGCCATAACTAACCCACCTAGCCTACGCATTCCTTGACACTACAGGGCAACATTGCCATGGCCAATCCATGTAACCTTCGGACTGTGGAAGGAAACTTGAACACCCAGTGGAAACACACACCGATGCAGGGATAACATGCAAACTCTACAGTCATCCAAGGAAAATCAAACTTGGGTACCTATCGCTATGAGGCACAGTGTTAACCACTGAACCACTGTGCAGCCCATCATGCCCTGGATATTTGAAATATCTTTCAGGGTCTTAAAAAGTGATTTGGAAATTCTTAATTATTTTAAAATAAAGTTTATAGAGAATTACAGTACGGGAACAGACCCTTCGGCCCAACTTACCCATGCCGACCAGGTTCCTTAAACTAAACTAGCCCCATTTGCCTGCACTTGGCCCACATCCCTCTATGCTTTCCTATCCACGTACACATCTAAATCTCTTTTGAATACTGTAATGGTACGCATCTTTGCTACTTCACCTGGCAGCTCATTCCATGTACGCACTACCCTGTTTGAAGACGTTGCTGCTCAGGTCCCTTTTGAATCTTTCCCCCCCTCAACTTAAACGTATGCCCTCTAGTTTTGGACTCCCCTACCCTGGGGAAAAGACATTGGCTATTCATTTCAACCTCAAGGTCACCCCTCAGCCTACTGAACTCCAGGGACAAAATGTCTTAGCTTATCCAGCCTCCCCTTATTACTCAAACCCACCAGTCTTGGTAACATACATGTAAATTTTTTTTGCACTCTTTCCAGTTCAATGACATTTTTCCTTTTGCAGTGCAACAAGCATAGTATTCCAAACGTGACCTCACCAACTTCTTGTACAGCTATAACATGACATCCGAATTCCTGTACTCAGTGCTCAGACCTATGAAGGCAAGCGCGCCAAATGCCTTTTTCACCACCCTGTCGAACTGTGACAACACTTTCAATGAACAATGTACCTGCACCCCTAGGTGTCTCTGTTCGACAACACTCCCCAGGGCCCTACTATTAACTATACAAGTCATGTTCTGGTTTATCAAAATGCAGCAGCTCACATTTAAATTGAACTCCACCTGCCATTCCTCTGCCAATGACACAGTTGATCAAGATGCCATTGTACTCGGATAACATTCTTCACTGTCCACTATACCACCAATTTTGGTGTCGTCCACAAACTTATTAGCCATTTGTCATCCAATCATTTATATAAACGATAAACAACTGTGTACCCAGCACCTTTCCTTGCAGAACCCCATTGGTCACAGGCCTCCAGTCCAATAAACAACCCTCTATTACAAACCTCTGTCTCATACCATCAAGCCAATTTGTATCCAATTGATTAGCTTTATGTGGATCTCATATAATCTAACCTTACTAACCAGTCTACCATGTTGAACCTTGTCTAAAGTCCATGTAGACAATGTCTTTTGCTCTGCCTTCAACTATCTTCCTCGTCATCTCTAAAAGAACTCAAATCAAGTTTAAGAGACATGATTTCCCTTGCACAAAGCCATGCTGACTACCCCTAATCAGTCCTTACCTTTCCAAATACATGTAATCCTGTCTCTCAGAATCTCCTCTAACAACTTACCCACCACTGGTGACAGGTTCACCAGTCTATCGTGCCTTGGCTTTTCCTTACTATCTTTCTTAATTAATGGCACATTGGCAACCTTCCAGTCTTTTCAGTACCATGCATGTGGCTGTCGCTGATTCGAATATCTCTGGTAGGGGCCTCACAATTTCCTCCCTAGCTTTCCTCAATGTCCTATCAGGTCACTTTTATGTGTTTTAAGACCTCCAGAACCTCCTGTTCTGTGATGTGGACTCTTTTCAAACTATCACTATTTATTTCCCCAAGGTCTACCTTCTGTGTCTTTCTTCACAGTAAGTATTCATGAGAAATTAGTTTAGGATCTCACCTAACTCCTGTTGTTCTACACAGATGGCCTCGATCTTTAAGGGGCCTTATTCTCTCCCTAGTTACTCTTTTGCCCTTGATATACTTGTAGAATCGCCTTGGATTCTCATTTACCACATGTCAAACGTATTTAATGTCTCCTTTTTGCCCTCTTGACTTCCCACTTATGTGTACTCCTACACCTCCTATACTTCAAGGTATTTACTTGATCTCAACTGTCTATACCTGAACTATACCTCCTTCCCTTTGACTGGAGCCTCAATATCTTGAGCCATCCAGTGTTGCCTACTCCTACCAGCCGTACCCTTCACACTAACAGGAACACGCTTTACCCGAATGTTCATTACCCCAACTTTGAAAGCTTTCCACTTGCCAGATGTCCCTTTGCCTGTGAACAGCCTCCCCCAATCACGTTTTAAAAGTTCCTGTCCAATACAATCAAAATTAGCCTTTCCCAAATTTAAAAATTTAATTTGTGGAACTGGCCTATCTTTTTTCATAACTACTTTAAAACTAATAGAATCACAGTCTCATCATCATAGAATCCCTATAGTGTGGAAATAGGCCCTTCGGCTCAACAAGTCCACACTGACCCACAGAGCATCCCACCCAGACCCATCCCCCTATAACCCACCTAATCTACATATCCCCGAACACTATGGGCAATTAAGCATGCCAATTCACCTAGCCTGCTCATCTTTGGACTGTGGGAGGAAACCAGAGCACCCGGAGGAAACCCATGCATACACGGGGAGAATGTGCAAACTCCTCACAGACAGTCACCCAAGGGTGGGATTGAACCTGGGTCCCTAGTGCTGTGAGGCAGCAGTGTTAACCACTGAGCCACCGTACCATCTCTGATCCCAAAACGCTTATCCAATATCGCATCCTCGCCCTGCCTTAAATCCCAAGAGGAGGCCGAGTTTTGCCCCTTAAAGTGTATTCTGCATTTGTTTAGACCTATTAGATTTAAAGGCAAGTGGCAGGGGGTTTAGGGATGACAGAAGAGGAGAAAAGCAGTTAGACAGACTGGGCTCCATCTCCATATATACGGTCTCCTTTAAACCACACACGCCAAACACCCCCACCATCCCACCACCCCTTCACCCCCATCTTCAGCATATATACCACCTTTCCTAGCTTCCACTAGTTTTGAAGGGTCACTGGACTTGAAACATTAACTCTGCTTTCTCTCCACAAATGCTGCCAGATTTGCCGAGTTTCTCCAGCAATTTCTATTTTTATTTAAGAAAATCTTTACTCCAAATTTAAACAAAAAAAAAAAAAAAACAAACAATCAATCAGTGACCTTGACTGAAACTAGGACTCACCTGGCAGGGAGCAATGATGATGCATTAGCTGTGGTGATTCCTTCAAGTTGTCTACTCATGATCAGCCTATACTTTTCCAAGTTCTCTGCAGGTACATATGTGATACTGCAACAAAATAATGTAAACATACAAATCCCACACTTTATTAACAACTTCATGGATTCTAAAAAAGTGGCGAAGAGATGACTGCATCAATAGGACCGCTAGGGATACCTGAAATACCTTTAGGCTCTCAAAAAGTGATTTGGAAATATGATTATTTTAAATCAAGGTTTATCTTAAAAGTGTATTCTGAAGTTGTTCAGATCTATTAAATTAGTATCTGAATCTTTGAGTACTATATTATGTTTCAACATGCATTTCATATCTACAACTTATAGATTCTATGGCTTAGAGGCATCAAATAGAAAAACGAACATGAATACACTTCAAACAGTAACAGTAAAATGTTGCAGATGCTGAAGGATCTGAAATAGAACAAAGTGCTGGAGAAACTCAGGAGGTCTGGCAGCATCTGTGCAGAGAGGGGCACAGTGAACATTTTGAGTCTAAAAGTTCGAGTTCCAAACAAGAGACATACTGGACTCAAAACGTTGCCTCTTTCTCTTCACAGATACTAATAGACCTGCTGAGTTCCTCCAGCACTTGCCATTTGGAATAGGAAAGTAAAATCATTTTGTTTTTATGCCAGAGTCAAATTCTCTTACACTTCTCATTCATGCGACGCTTTTATTTGGTATTCCATGAGTTTTCACATTCTTTTTTGATTACAAATTTGAGATGAATTTCCCTACACAAGACACTAATAATCATTTACTGAAAATAACAGTAACCAATGGAAACATTTCTTTTCTCTAAATCCAACCTGTTACAGTTGCAGGAAAATCAAAAAAGTGCCATATTCCAGCTAATTATTTGATTTTTTTTCTCTCCACACATAGATGGGGTCACTTACATAACGTCTCAATATCCTATTTATCTTGACTAAATCTGAATTACTCAAATTCTTTTTGAAGATTTATTTGTATTGTTAGTCAAAGTAATTGTTGATAGTAAGCCAAAAGGAGCAAAGATGAAAATGGGACCATGAGTGAAAATGGATTGGCTGCACTGAAAGCAGCCCATGTCATGACAGGGCCCGATTGTGGGGACGGATAAAGGACATGGAAGGAGGTGGTCAGGCTCTAAAGTTATTGAACTTAGTGAATCCTGAAGGCTACAGAGTCCTAGGTGGAAAATGAGATGCTGTTGTTCCAGCTTGTGCCAAGTGTCAATAGAGCATATTCTATTTGTAAAATGACCCCGAGCTTCCAGTTGCTTGCAACTTCAACACCACCATATTGCTGGCCAACATTTCTGTCTCAGGGCTGCTCCAGATAAGCTCAATCTATCTATCCTTCCTCATACTTCAAATTCCCCAGCCCAGGCAACATCCTGGCAAATCCCCACTGCAATCACATCCTTCCTATAATTTGGTGACATGAACTGCACACAGTACTCCAATAATGGCTTAACCAACATGTTGAGTTCCAACACATCCTCCTTGCTCTTCTATTCTACGAATCAGCTAACAAAGGCAAATCACAAGCCTTCTTTACCACCTCATCTACCCACTTTCAGATGTCTGTGGGTATGCAGACCAAGGTCCTTCCGATCTTCAATATATTCATATTCCCTATCATTCATATTGTGATCCTTTGACTTGTTAGCCCTCTCCAAATAGAACATAAAACAATTCAGCACAGAGACAGTCCCTTCAGCCCACCAAGCCTGTGCCAACTATGATACTATTCTAAAATAATCCTGTCTGCTTGCACATAGTCCACATCCTTCTATTCTCTGCCTGATCGTGCATCTGTCTAAATGCCCCTTAAAGTTTGTTATTGTATCCGCTTCTACCACGTTCCCTGTCAGCTTGTTCCAGGCACCTACTACATCAAAAAAAGACTTTCCTTCCTCACCTTAAACCTACATCCTCTAGTATTTCACATTTCCATCCAACCTATCCATGCCCCTCATGATTTCAAATACTTCTATCAGATCACACCTCAGCCTCCAAAGTTCCAGCGAAAACAATTCAAATTTGTCCAGCCTTTTCTTATAGCTAATACACTAATCCAGGCAACATTCTGGTAAATCTCTTCTGCATGCTCTTCAAAACCTCCACATCTGATTGTGCAGCGACCAAAACTGCACAACATCTACTCTACTGCCCTCATCTATCTTTTTGGTCACCTTTTATAAAAATGCATCGGTTCACACTTTTCCAGGTTGAATTTCATATGCCACTGCTCTGCCCATCTGAGCAGACCGTTGAATCCTCCTGCAGTTTATAGCTATCTTCCTCCCAACCAACTTTCGTGCCATCTGTGAGCCTCTTGACCATACTGCCTGCATTTTTATCCCAATCCTGCATACCACAAACTGCAATGTCCCCAGCACCAAGTCTGTTTTTGGTGAAACAGGACATTCAGTCTCAAAAACATCCTCTACTGTCACCTTGTTTCCTTCTTCTTAGGCAATTCTGGATTCAATGTGCCACTTTGCCTCAGATCCCATGGATTCTTACTTTCTTGATCAGTCTGCACTGATTCACTAATTCAAAATCCTTGCTAAAGTCCATTTAGATCATATAGAAGAAATAACCCTCAACATTCCTGGATACCTACTCAGAAACTTCAAAATTGTCAAAACACAACCTTCCAATTCCAATGCTTGTTTTTATAATCAATTAAGCACCTGACAAATGTAAATGGTGCAAATGGGTTTATATGACAGAATGGCTTTTTATAAAAGAACCAAGCCTACACTAGTTTGAAACTTTATTTAATCTCAGCATGAGTCCTGAGGTCTGCTCACAGTGGATACAGGGTGAGTTGATACGGAAGTTTAGGGGTTTAGAACAAAGGACATCTTATCAGGGTATGCAAGATGCTAAAGAGGATTGACAATGTAGTTGTAGGACGGGTGTTTCCTGTGGGGAATTCTAGAATGGGAGATCATTGTTTTAGGATAAGGGAAAGCATGGATAACTTACTTCTCTCAGAGGGTCATGAATCAGTGGAATTCACTACCTCAGTGTGGTGGATGCTGGGGCATTGAGTAAATGCAAACAGACAATTTTAAATTAGTTATAGGTTGACCAGTTAATAACAGCAGGCAATTAAGTTGAGGCCGATGTGAGATCAACCATGATCCAATCAAATGGCAGAGCAGGTTCAAGGGGCTGAATTGCCCACTTTTGCTCCAAGTTCTTATGTAAAGGATGGTAGATGAGGGAACATGGCTTGGCATGAGTTGGAACTAAGTTGACACTAGGGCTATAAATAGCCATGGAGACATAGCGAAGATTAGCGTAGAGGTACGAGAGCCATGGGGTGAGTAGTAGGTGTATGAAGTGCCATGGGACAAATTGAGAGCTTGTGTAGATACGTGGTGAGGGCTGATGGATTGTTTTATGTTTCATTGATTTAAAAAAAAGGTCAAAAAATGTAGAGCACCAAATCCAAGCTTCAGCCCAGCCCACCTGTGCATCAGTTCTGGGGTCACCCAGCCTGACTCCCATGAAACAAGCACTCACCCAAAGCAAAAATCTGAACTTCCAGTTCACCACCTGCATCAGGAGCAGAAACTCAGGCCTTAGTGCCCAGGTTCAAAGAATAATTTGTTTAGGTTAGATGCAGACTACTTACTTCTTTGAAATAAATCTTTCAAAAAGCTCATCCCTTATGGGTAATTGATTTAAATACAGCATTCATTTAACTGCAATAAAGTAGGTCAAAAGCAGAATTTGAGAAGCTGAGACTATAACACTGTAGCACCAAATCACATGGTTCTGAACTGTCAAATGGAAACAGTATTAGTTAATGATTGCGAATGCACTGCTTTAGGTCACTGCTTTATTAAAATGACGCTTTTTGCTTTGTGATGACCAAATGTAGGATCAGCTGTTTACTTTTCTGGTTGCTACCTCTCCGTCAGGGAATGACAAAAGAAAACACGAGCCACCTGTAGCTTTTTTTTAAGCAAAATACTTTACTCCTAAATATTACAGTGCCTGTAAATTTGGACAGATGAACAAAAGCTTCACCAAAAAGAGGTAGACACAATGGAGCATGTAAAGGTAATGACACATGTAGCAAAGTGGATAGATTTAAAGAAATAATTCTAAATATTAAGCCGTAGATACAGCCGTCAGAGGGGTGATGGGAATTGAGGACAAAAATAAAAAGAAGATTTAAATTTATATAAAACCTTAAAATCACAATTAATCGCAGAACAGAATGAGGTCATTCAGCCAATCATGCCTTCATTGGCTCTATTATTTAATGCCAATCTCTTGAATTTCCCCATATCCCTGCACATTATTGATATCCAAAAAAAAACGACCACTTGAATGCTGCAGTTGAACCTGTCTCCACATTTTCAGGTAACGTATTCTATACCCTAACAGCTCGCAGTGTGAAAAAACGTTATTCCCAAATTGCCCTTGTTTCAGTTGTACATTAATTTAATGCCCTCTTGTTCTTATTTCTTTAAGAAGCAGAAACAGCTTCACCCTACCTACTCCAGCCAGCTTGCATGATTTGGAAAACCTCAAATAAGCTCTCTTCCCAGGCTCCTCAACACCAGGAAGATTTCTTTAATCTATTCACATACCTAAAGTTTCGCATAACAGGAACCATTCTAGTAAATCACTTCTGCAGTCTCCTTCTGTATTCTATTTTATATTTTCTTTCACCGTTCTTCCAACTTAAGTGCATCATCTCACTATTCTGCATGAATCTCATCTGCCCACTTCAGCAACTTGTTAATGTCCTTTTGAAGTTCACACTACCCTCAATTTAACAATCTCATTTGAAGTGTGGCACATCTGATTGTACAGCAGTCCCTCAACACTGAACTGAAATGTTTGTGTTGCAGTCCTGTCGTGGAACTTGGGAACCAGAGGCCAAAATTGGAGGAGTTCATGCTTACATAAAATGATAGCAGGACATCTCCCAGGACACCACTGGAACAGCCGAGTCTAGACATAATTAAGACAGAATTTGTCTCACCTACCCCCTTCATCAACAGCACAAGACCCAGCATATTCCCACCTTTTCAATTCAAGTTCTCAACAATCTTGATAGGACCTGAATTACAATTCTCTGGATTACTCCTGTAATATTACTACACTAGGGGTCAAATAATTGAGTACAGTAAAATGGGCAGGTTTTAAGAACAAAACTTATTTGAACATCTGAATCCCAAAATCAGCAGAATTCCATATACACCATACAGTCCACTGAGGCTGAACTTTCTCAATGCATTTTTCAGCATGAAGTCTGTGGAGTCCCTTCCAAAGCTTTAGTATCAGGCCCCATTCAGGTCAGGCCATATGTCAGGGACAACCCCAAAGTTTGGCAATCTTGAAAATCAGTGACACAGAAAAAGGCCAGTTGAGGTAAGTTATTTTCAGATTTCGAGCAGCTGCAATATTTTGATTTATTACTGATGATAATAGATGGATCTTGTGTAAGATACTTGATGACTTGAATCCCTGAAAGGATGAAACTAAAACAACTTCTTTAAAAGACAAAAATCAATACAGACTCTTCATGGGAAAGGAGAGGACCCAGCATAAGGTGTTGCTACGAAAAGTATTTCTTTGTAGGAAGAGAGAGACGTTGACATGACCCAAATGTACTTATAGGCCAATTTTCTACCTTTACTTGTATAACAAGATGTACCCATTACATTAGAATGCAAATCAAGAAACCATTGATCAATCTGGAAAAACCTACAGAAAATCTGCACAGAATCCTAGGTGATGCATCAAGGAATATATGACAAGATACACCAAAATTGCAAATTTTGAAGTCCTGAACCTTAATAATATGAAGTAAACAAATACATTATCTTCATGTGACAGAACTATATATAGTCTTTCAAATTTATCTTGAATAATCAAATTTTAAAGTTGAAGTAATTTAATTAAACCTGAAAGATTGAAACAATGTGTATCTGGCTAAAAGTCACCAGTGAATCAAACATGATTAAGTTTTCTGAAGAAGGGTCTAGGCCCGAAACATCAGCCTTCCTGCTCCTCTGATGCTGCTTGGCTTGCTGTGTTCATCCAGCTCTACACCTTGTTATCTCAGATTCTCCAGCATCTGCAGTTCCTGCTATCTCATGATTAAGGCATGCGGTGTTTATTAAAATGACAGTTAATCATTTTATATACTTGCAGCAGTTTCTTAAAACACTCTAATAATCACACATAAAAAGAGGATTGATCGTCACCAGGTGTATATGGAGATCTAGAATGTGAAAAGTATTATGATGCAGCATTTTTTACACTAGTGGCACATTATGTGTGCAATTTTCATGAAAGATGCACAGATATTAAAGCCTGGTATGAACTAACAGTGAAAATAATGGAGTACTTTGTATGCATTTAATACCACATACAAAATAAATCTATTTCATTGTGATTTCATATGCAGAATCATAGGGCTCGGGATACATGTATTCTATTCAATGTGTTTGCGGAGTTATCTAACTATCTAAGAGTTATCTAATTCGTATAGAATCATAAACATTGGCCTGCTTTCACACTGTAGGGATTCATTCAGTCCATTAAGTCCACACCAACCCTCCATAGAGTATCCCACCCAGAATCACCCTATCCTCTATCAACTCTGTGTTTCTCATGACTAATCCACCTCGCCTGCATAGTACCATAGCCCTACAAAGCAGCTCTGTAATTATGTTACTTTTAAAACATATCATTTTTCTGTTTTGAAAGTTTTCACTACATCTGCATTCACTAGCCTTTTAGACAATGAATTTTAGATCATAATTTATGGAGTAAAAACAATATCCTTAGTATCGCTGGCTATTTTGCTTAGCTCATTCCCTTTGCCATGGAAGGTGAGCTGAAGTGCTGCTTAGGCCCCTGTTTGCTAGTCTGTTTGTTTATAAACAACATTTCAAAAATTCATTGTTAGATTTCACTGGAAATTGAAATACAGGTAGGGTACAGCCAACTTAAGTAAAAAAGACCGACAGTTTTTGGAGAAGACATGGATCTGTATGCAGGTCCTGACATTTTAAATTAAAAAAAATGTTCGATTTTCCTTTAGAATGCTGTGGGCTGATTTAGAATGTTGTGGATTTTCTCAGTCACAGTCATAGAACTTGTCAAAGCGGTCAAATATACGAGGAGAGTTTTAGAGCTAGAAGGATTTAAACATTAATAGCTTTTCGTCTTTATCACCTATCTTTCACCACACTACTAATTATTCAAGTCTTAAATTTTCTTTTGTCACTTACATTATGTCTGGTCCAGTTAAAGAGTATCTTCGAAGCATCGCACGAGACTCAGCATTGGTGAGATCTGTAGTTGGTTCCCCATTGATTGCTAAGATGGAGTCACCTACCCCAATTCGGGCATCACGACTGATGGATCCACCATGAATAATGTTACGCACCATCATTCCTGAGCCATCTTTACTGGCACTCACAGTCATTCCTACAAGTTTAGGAAGATATTCACACATACAACAGAATATTAAAAAGTGTGAAATAAAGTTAGCCATTTAACACAAAAAGCCATTTTTCCCACGCACTTTTATAATTGTGGCTTTCCCAATGTATTTAGTTACCTGAGGAAAATGACAAAGTTCAAAAGATATTTCAAGAGAAAGACTTAAATTCCTCTGGTCTCTGCAAAGAAGTATTACAAGTGAACTAAAGTAATCAATTTCACTACTTGCTCGCTTCCTTTACCAATATTTCATTAGCCCCAAAATAACTGGAAACAGAGTTCGTTAACAGCAAAACATGGAATTTTCAAGATCTTTAATTACATAGCACTTCCTACAGAACACCAAATAAATTCCTACTCAAAGAAAAATGCCAGCCGTTCCTTTCAAACCTGATAGCTCAATCATTATATTACATCTATTAGAATGGCAACTAAGTGTTAACAACACTACAGACGGTTTTAAAAATAATGAATTTAAAACAAAAACAATATCATTTTTGAAATAAATTTCCTCCACAAACTTATTTTTCCCCCACTGAGATGATGCAAGATTCAGATTTTGCCATATAGTTTCTACAGCAGTAAAAAGTAACACCTACAGGTGGACTAACTCATTTGAGGCAGAGTTTGTACTTTGGAAGCAATCAGCAAGATTTTACTAAAAGCAAAATATTTCCAGCATCCAACTGCTAGAAAAACTCAGGTTTGGCAGCATCTTTGGAGTAAGAAACAGAGTTAATGTTTCATGAAATATTAATGTTTGTGTCCACAAATGCTGCCAGATCTGCTGAGATTTTTCAACACTATTTCAGCAAGATTTTCTAATTTTGTATAATGGTACACATAGAATCATCTATGCAACTGCAATCCTCAATTTTATTATTAAAAATACCGAATGAATTTAAGGGTGGTAATAAAGTGCAATATATAAATAGATCTGAAACGTTTGTAAAAATAAAAATAAAACATTTTAATTGAAGTGCCTGTCCACTACCAGTGAATAAAAACAGACTTTAAATAATTTTAACAGTAGAAATCACCTTAATGAACTACATATCATTTAATAATTAAAAGATGATATTGCAACTTCTGCAACATGCTAGTTCACTACACATCCAATCCATGGCTCTAAACAGCTTTCCAAACTCATCTGCAGTGGTTCTTTTGGTGGCACAAGTGGGGTTAATCTGGTTAGGTGGGTAGATATACATACAGGGGGCAGCACAGTGGCACAGTGGTTAGCACTGCTGCCTCACAGTGCCAGGGACCCGGATTTAATTCCAGCCTTGGGCCACTGTCTGTCTGGAGTTTGCACACTCTCCCCGTGTCTGCGTGGGTTTCTTCCGGGTGCTCCGGTTTCCTCCCACAGTCCAAAGATGTGCAGGTTAGGTGGATTGGTCATGCTAAATTTCCCATAGTGTTCAAGGACGTGTAGATTAGGTGGGTTATAGGGGGATGGGTCTGGGTGGGATGCTCTGAGGTTCGCTGTGGACTTGTTGGGCCGAAGGGCCTGTTTCCACACTGTAAGGATTCTATGATTCTATGGTGGAGCAAGTTAAAAAAGTGTTGAAATTTTCAGGATGTCAGAAAACTAGAACCCTTCAACTTGAGCTCCATCTGCAACATACAGCAAACACTCATGTGACAGGTAGTTCAGTGTTTTAAATGTGGGGGCACAGTAATTAGTGGTAATGGGAGGAAGCTGTCATGGGATCTGACAAAACTAGTCAGATCTGCAGGGGCTAACCAGCCCTAGCCATAAAAAAGGCACTATTACAATAAACATGGAGGACTTCAATATGCAGGTGGACTGGAAAAATTGTTGGTAGTGGATCCCAAGAAAAAGGACTTCCTGGAATGTCAATGAGACTTCTTTTTTAAAAAAATAAACAGCAGCTTGTGGTAAAGCCCACTACGGAACAGACAACTCTGATTTTGGTGATGTGTAATGAGGGAGACTTAATTAAGGTGAAGGAACCCCCTAGGGGACAGTGACCATAACATGATAGAATTCATCCTGCAGTTTGAGGGGGAGAAGCTGGAATCAGAAATAATGGCATTAAGTTGGAGGAAAAGTTAACTACAAAGACACAAGGGAGGAGCTGGTCAGAGTCAAGGGTAGGTCATGCTAGACAAGTCTATAAGAATTCTTTGATAACGTTGCGACCAAGTTGGATAAAGGATAGCAAGAGGATGCAACTTATATGGATTTCCAGAAGGTCTTTGATAAGGTGCCACACAGGGGGCTGCTAAATGAGATAAGATCAGAAGTAATGGTATTAATGGTGTTATGGGCAAGTACTGGCATGGACAGAGGATTGGCTGACTGGCAGAAAGCAGGGGGGCAGCCAGGGACTAGTGGAATTCCAGAGGTCATTGTTGAAACTATACTATTCACATTATACATTCATGAACTGGACAAAAGGAACTGATGGCATTATTGCTAGGTTTGCAGGTGTCACAGAGATATTGAGGAATAGGTAGCATTGAGGAGGTGAAGAGGCTGCAGAAGGACTTGGGCAAGGTACAATAATGGGTGCAGTGTGGCAGATAGCATACAATGTGAGAAAGGAGGAGGTAACGTATTCAAAGAGGCACAGACTTTTCTAAATGGGGAAAGACCTCGGAAATCCGAAGCATAAGAAAGGATTTGGAAATCCTAGTTCAGAATTCTCTCAAGGTTAATTTGCAAGTTCAACTGGCAGTTAAGGTGGCTCATGCAATGTTAGCATTCATTTCAAGAGGTTGAGAATACAAGAACAGAAATGTACTGTGAAGGATATAAAAGGCTATTGTCAGACTACACTGGCATGTTGAAAGCAGCTATGGGCCCCATATTAAAAAGGAAGATGGTGCTGGCCTTGGAGAATCTCCAGAGCAGGTTTACAAGAACGATCCCAGGGATAAAGGGCTTGTCATGGATGGAGCTTAGGGTTAGGGGTGGGATGTGTGCGTATGCATGTAGAGTTAGCAGGAGACACTGACATCCAAAAGGCCTTAGAGTGAAGACATGACCCTTTAGAACGAAGATGAGGAGGAATTTCTTTAGCCACAGATGGCAAAAGAGTAGTGAGTCTATAGAACTCATTGCCACAGGAGGCTGTGGAGCGCAAGTCATTTTGCATATATTTAAGAAAGAGAGTAAGGGATCCAAAATTACAGGGAGAAGGCAGGAGAACAGAGTCGAGAAACTTTTCAGTCAAGATCGAGGGGCAGTCTTGATGGGTCAAATGGCTTAATTCTACTCTTCTATCTTACGGTCTTATACTCCAGTGCAACAGCTGGTGGTCAGGTAACAATCCGGCAACAATCCAAATGCTCTATTGTTAGTTCAGAATTAGAGTCATTCACAGAGGATCTTGGGAAGTAGAGAAATTGTGTGTTGAAAGTTCGAACAATATAGAATCCCTAGAGTGTGGAAACAGGCCCTTCGGCCCAACAAGTCCACACCGAACTTCAGAGCATCCCACCCAGACCCATCCCCCCTGTAACCCACCTAATCTACACACTCCTGAACACTATGGGCAATTTAACAATTCACCTAACCTGCACATCTTTGGGCTGTGGGAGGAAATCAGAGCACCTGGAGAAAGCCCACACAGACACAGGGAGAATGTGCAACCTCCAGACAGACAGTCGCCCGAGGCTGGAATCAAAACTGAATTGCTGGCGCTGTGAGGCAGCAGTGCTAACCACTGAGCTACTGTGCTGTCCGTACATCCTGGACAATTTCTATGTCTGACTCATCTGAGGACTTCTATCAAGTTCTAACCTGCATCTTGGATCTTGCACTCATCTGAAAATCCAAAGACTGGAAAATCTGGCTCAATAAGTAATGAACTGCAATGGCAGAGTTGCAGCTACAGACTGCAGATGGCAGCAAGACATGATAAATTAGATTTGTACATTTTAAATTTTATATGCATTTTCAACAGCAAAATCCTTAGTTAAACAAAATAAACACTGAAATTAAAACAGGAAATGTTGTAAATATTTTAGCAAGAGCAGTATTTCTGTCATGATTCCAGATTTCCAGCATACAAAGTATAATGCTGCTACTTCAGAGATTAAATATTGGTTTTATACAGGAGCAGAAGTTTTATACATGATACTACCACACAACCACAATGAGCTTTCTATCTGCTTGTGACAATGGTGTCCATTTCTCTTCTTTCCATTTCTTAACAAGTCTTTCTTCCTTCAGGTTACTTACTAGGTGCTTTGCCAACATAAAAAAACTTATTTGTGCTCCAGTCAGCATATTTGATGGGGTGTGATTGTGAGGATGTGGGAAATAAATTACTCCACAATTTGTGAAGTTATCAACAAATGGCTTTCTATCCTTGAGGATGTAACTATAAACTACTATTTAAAATTAGGTCCATTGTCAGATCATTCATTTCACACAGACTAAAGGAAGACTGCAGGTGAAGCTTAGAACTTTCTTGATTTAAGAGTACAGAAATTGCAACAGGAAAAAACCATATGGCCTGTCAAGTCTGCTCAGTCATTTAAGATCACACTTGACACCTCCCAATAGGCCTCATTCTTTGAGACCAAAGATCTGTGACTCTCAGCCAGATCCAAATGATGGCATATCCACATGGTCATTGTGGAAAGAAGCTCGAATGCTCACACTGAGGATACTTCCCAGCAATCAATGTGGCACTACCGCGGTGCTGTGAGTTAGTTTCAAACAAATTTAGCTACTCCGGACTGGGCATCCATGACAATGCCATCAGCAGCAGCCGACTCATTTTAAAAGCCATGCACCCTGACAATAGCACCGAAGACTTGTACATCAGAACTTGCCCTCTCGTACAGCCAAACTGATCCAGTCCATCTACCCAAATATACAGAATTGCAGTTGTTATCTCCAGACACACAAAAAAAGGTCTATTAACAGGTAAAAAAGGTAAAATTGTAATAGTCCTACCGGACCATAGAGCTGCTCTCTCATTAAAGAGTGTTGACTGATGGTTTAACCTGTGGGTCATCACACTTCAGGCAAAGGGAAAGGTAGAGGAGAATCCTTCATGGTAACTTCAACTGGTGCAAAAATTGAACGTATCACTCTGCATCACCAACTAGCCATCCAGCCAACTGAGACA
Source organism: Rhincodon typus (assembly GCF_021869965.1). Classification (NCBI taxonomy): domain Eukaryota; kingdom Metazoa; phylum Chordata; class Chondrichthyes; order Orectolobiformes; family Rhincodontidae; genus Rhincodon; species Rhincodon typus. Next base: position 44,199,417 of record NC_063334.1, read on the forward strand.
ACGAATCCCTTATTATCAATCCAAACTATTAATGCACCACCAGTAGACTCTTGACAAAGAGAAGTGATGGAAGTAAAGCAAGTAAAAAGAGATGAAAAAGATTGTTAACAGGGCTATCAACCAGGATTTGCTTTACAATAACCTGCTCACTGAAGCTCACTTGGGTTCTATCAAAGCCACTCAGCTACTGACCTCACTACAGCCTTGGTTTGCACATGGACAAGATTGACTAAAACTGAACTGGACTAGGCATATAAATACAAATGGCCAAGAACAGATCAGAGGCTAGGAACATAGGCAGAGAATAACTCCCCAAAACCTGCCCTCCAACTGCAAAGCACAAGCACAGAATCTGGTGAAATACTGCCAATATGCCTGGATTAGTGCAGCTCCACCAACACTCAAGAAGCTTAACACCATCCAAGTCAAAGCAGCATACTTGATAAGCATGATATCCACAGGCATTCACTTCCCCCAACCACTGATGCATCTATAAGATACACTGAAAAAACTCAACGTTGCTCTGATAGCAGCTTCCAATCTCAACCACCATCTAGAAGGACAAGGACAGTAGTTACAGGAGAATACAATCACCTAAAAGTATCCCTCTAGATAACATACCATCCCAACTTGAAACTATATTTCTGTTGCATCATTGTTGCTGGGTCAAAATCCTGGAACTCCCTTCATAACAGCACCAAGTGTACCTACAGCAAGCAGGTTACAGAAGTTCAAGAAGCCCTTCTTAAATGCAATTAGTGATGAATAAAGATGTTGGCCCAGCCAGTGAACCCCACATTCCCTGAATGAATTAAAACTCTCGTGGGTAGAAAAACTAAAGATCCTCATACTTTGAGTGAAGACTTTTCTTCTCATCTCGTTACTAAGCTATTGACCCTGTACAGAACTGTGGTCCAGGTCCAATCAGGGAAATAACACCTCTGTCTGTCACACCACTTCATAAATCTTTCTTATTTCAATAAGACAACCTCTTATTCTTCTAGACTCTAGAGTACACTGACCCCGTTTACATTGTTGAAAGGATTAACCAGTGATGAAAGACAATGATGCCAACCCTACCTACCTTATTCACTCTGCCCACATTTATCTGTATCTCTTCCAGTATAACAGCATACTTTCTGAAATATGATGTAAATGGCACAAAACATTCTAAGCATGATCACACCAATGTCCCATACAGCTATGCAAGATCTCTATTCTCGCTCTGCAATCCCTTTGCGATAAAAGGCCAGCATGCCACATCTTTTCATTTAAGTCATTAATATAGATTATTAATAGCTGAGGGCTCAGCAAAGACATTTGAGACACTCCACTAGTCACAGCCTGCCAATGTGAAAATGCCCAGATCACCATTCCCAACTTCATGAGCTCTCATCTTGAGTTGCACAACATCAAATGAGTTTTGGAAAACCAAGTACCTGTATACATGTTTTGGTTTCCCCCTTAGCTACTATACTATCTATATCTTTCAAAAGCTAATACATTTGTCAAAGAGGATTTCCTTTTCAAAAAACCACGTTGACTTATTTTAAACATACTATGTATTTTTCAGTACACTTGAGATATTTCTTAATAAAATTCAGCAGTCTGATGTCAAGCTGATTGGTTTGAAGCCCTTGGTTTGCTCTCTTACCTTCTTGAGTATCAAACATTTGCCGCAATTGTTCCAATATCCAGGAAGTGGCGGTGCTGGATTTGGAGTGGGGTGGATAAAGTCTTAAAATCACACAACACCAGGTTATAGTACAACAAATTTATTTGAAATCACAAGTTTGGTGCGATTTTTGACAATATCCAGGAAACTTTGGAAAATCATTGCAGCATATTCACCGTCTCTGCAGCTATCTCTTTTACATGATAGAATGAAGGTCATTAGATGGTGGAATTTTGATGATGTTTTCACTAGTACTACTTCTCTGCTGATACTGGTTAGCTCAAATTTGCTCACTCATTAGCACCTGATTACCCTCTATTTTGGCAAGTAGCTTGTACTTTGTTGTGACAACAGACACACGTTGGGTGTTCAATGCCTCCGCCACTTCCTCACTCCCGATAATTCATCCAATTTTCAGTTTTGTTATTCTTTGCCTTTTCACATATTTGCACAAATTCTTCCAATCTGTTTAAATGATATTCAGTAGTTTACTCATATTCAATTTTATTGCTCAAATTTTTGGTGGCACTTGGTGGCTTCAAAATACTGAATCCTCAGACTTCCTGCTTTTCTTTGCAAACTCCAATACTATCTATACCTTGATTGCAAACCACGAATGAATCTTGAGAAGTTTTCCTTTCTCAATGCAATATGTTTTGGTTGAAATATTGAATAAGTATTTCCCACTGTTAACTTACATGCCTTTATATGCTTACACATTCTAACTTGGCTAATGGCACTTTAAAATGGATCATTAAATCAACTTCAAGTTAAAAAAAACACAGATCTAGGAGTGATCTTTTAGGCCTTAATTAAATGTGAATTTCTAGATGTTTTAAGAACAAATTAACGAAGATTGTGCAGCACCTGAATTTTTAAAATCGAGTTTATTAGAGATAAAAGACCATAGAATTCAATGGGACCGCACTATCTCATCACACATTTAAAAAAAAAAAAATCTTAAACTTCTGATGTTTGAAAAACAATTGACGTTTAATCTCTGCTTTGGAGAGTTCTTTTTCCCCTGAAGAATGTTTTTTCTCCCTTCAACAGAGAGACTTCATTGCAATTTTGTTTTAATTATTCCTTTTAGCCTGTTTACTCAATCAAACTCTTTGTTCATACCTATGTAATTGCCTTTGAAGTAGTTCAGGTTGTTTTTCCTCTGATTGGAATATGACATTTTCAAATTTTATGTGGAAATCAATTGTAGTGATCTTCTATGATTACTAATTAGTCATGCCTCATCATGCAATAACAATGACTAAAATAACCTTATTGTTCATTATTTCAGAACATATAGTATCAGAAAACACAGTCACAACAGCATTCTACAAACTCATCTTCCAGACCAATCATTGCTTACTTGATTTGTCCAGTTACAACGGTGTTCTATGGATAAATTCATTGCGTTAATTCACTTCAAAGAATATCCTTCACTGTCTATGGATCAAAATCCTGGAACTCACTTCCTATCAAATCTATAGGTGTGTCCACACTAGATGGGTTACAGCAATTCAAGATGGCAGCATGCCACAACCTTCTGAAGTGCAATTAGTGAAGGACAAAAATGCTGGCATGTTAGTGATACCCACATCCTATGAATATAATTTAGAAAGAAAAATGTCCTGCAACGTATACCTTTTTGAATGTGGTTACTTATAATTTTGAGAGGTCAGCTTAAGATACACTCAGTCCTCACTGAACGTGGATTGGCTACCCACGGATCCACGTACTCAAGATCACCCCGGGCCTGTTTTATTCCCCCACTAGTTGACAGGTCCTGAAAGCTTGCCCGATTCTTCGCACTAGATAGAGGATTCTTATTGTATCACTATCCACATTTTTGTGTCATCCACAGAAGATCCATACTCCCATCCCTTGTGGATAATAAGGATTTTGTGTCATCAATATTACTGGTTTTAAAAGTTATTTAGGAAGTAACATTGAGTGGCCTTCATTTGTCAAGAGCAAAAATACAATTATTAACCAGAGCTGTAAACAATGAAGACGGGAGGACCGGGATGTAGACCAACTAATACGTCGTCTATATCTCATTACATTAGATCTTATAACGCGACTGACAACATTGCAAGATTGAGAGTAGCAAATAGCTAAACCCTAAGAAACTGCAAAAATATGTAAAAATCTACTATTTATGAAAATGCGTGCTGTTTTGGTCGTCACATTACCAGAAGGACATGGAAGCTTTGGAGAGAGTGCAGAGAAGGTTCACCAGGATGTTGCCCTGTCTCAAGGGCATTGGCTACGAGGAAAAGGTTAAAAAGATGGCGGTTGAGAGGCGACCTGATAGAGGTCTACAAAATTATGAGAGGCATAGGTTGGGTGGATAGTCAGAGGCTTTTTCCCTACATTGAAGTTTCAATTACAAGGGGGCACAGGTTCAAGGTAAGAGGGCAAAAGTTTAAGGGAGATGTGCGAGGAAAGTTTTTCACGCAAAAAGTGGTAGGAGCCTGGAATGCACTGCCAGAGGTTGTCGTGGAAGCAGGCACGTTTACAACATTTAAGAGGCATCTGCATGGTTATATGAATAGGGAGGGAGTAGAGGGATGTGGACCAAATAAGGGCAGAAGCCTTGATTTTTAGTTCAGTCAGGGCATGACGATCAGCACAGGCTTGGAGGGCCGAAGGGCCTGCTCTTGTGCCATACTTCTCTTCTGTTCTTTTGAAAATATTGCATTAACCATTGAAACTATATTGGATAATGACTATGTAAACAATAAATAAAAAGACTTAAAACATGGCAAAAACACATTATTCCTAGCAGTAGGTTTAATGAATCTATACCGGACACATACCCAGACTAGCACTGCCTTTTGCAATGGTAATGGTTTTCTCAAATCCTTTGGCTAAGGACATCTGTTTCTCATCACTCTCTTCAGTGGAGGACATGCTGCAAGCACCCAAGGAATTTTCTTGTGCATCCTTAAAGAGTGGAATAATTTTGAAAATATCAAAAAGACATGTCCTTCTAAATAGCTTTAAAATATTCATAACTGAAAGAGGAAAGGTGGAGCACTCTAAAAACCTAAGATTATCATTTCACCCTGCTCCCATTCAAACCACATGCCACATTAAACAGAACATTTGGCCAGCGTAGGAATGCAGCAACTCCTTCCCGATTCCGGACCTCACTGAACTCCTTTGGTACAGAAATCTATGGAAAAAACAATACGGAGAACCTATGCATACAAGTCATATCAACTTAACGTGCATTGGGTTGGGGAGGGTTAAGTTGCAAAGTTATCCAAAGGTTAAGTGAGGATTTTTACATTTAACATTTTGTGGGTATTGTCCAGGTACGGATGATGTAATTATTCAAAATAGTCTATCTTGGAAGGTCCTCTGGATCAGGGAATTCACCGCTGCTGGAGGTTCAAATGTCTAAATGAATTCCCACTGAATCAGTATTGGAACATTCATGAGCTCCAACGCGCAAATCAGGTTATCTGTCCAATCTCCGATGATCTTGAGAAAAGGAGGTTTGTCAAGGTACCAAAAGAATTTTAAGAATTGCTTTTAAATTTGTTAGTGCATATAGTGCATGACATTATTTACACTGAACCATGTAAAATTGAAAACACTGAAGGAGCTTCAATGAGTCAGCTACCGTAATCTCACCTTACTGATTTTGACAAATAGCCTTATATGAAATGCATATCCTAGTACCCAGTACTAGTTAAATGTTGACAGTTACTGCCTCTAATATCGTTTCAGGATTCGATATCGAATTTCAGATCCCCGACCATCCTGAGCAAAAAAAAATGTCATCTGCAAAGTTACTAATCAGACCAGCTAAAATAGTACTAACGAACATCCCAGCACTGATCCTTGCAGAACACCGCTATTCACAGAACTCCAGTCAGAAAAATACCCTTCCACAACTACCCTCTGCCTAACAGTAAGCCATTTTTGTATCCAAATTACCAACTCACTGTGGATCCCATTCAATTTAATTTTCTGGACCAGCCTACCAAAAGGGACCTTGTCAAAAGTATCTGACAAGTCCACGTAGACAACATCCACAGCGCTCACCTTAATCATATTCATCGCTTCCTCAAAAAACTCGAATTCGAGAGATAAGACCACCCCTGCACAAAACAACGTTGACTATCCCGAATAACTACATTTATCAAATGCAAGTAAATCCTGTTCCCAAGTATCTTCTCCAATAATTTCGGGCGGCACGGTGGCTCAGTGATTAGCACCGCTGCCTCACAATACCAGGAATCCAGGTTCGATTTCACCCTCGGGTGACTGTCTATGTGGAGTTTGCACATTGTCCCCATGTCTGCGTGGGTTTCCTCCCACAGTCCAAAGATGTGTAGGGTGGGTGGACTGGCCATACTAAATTGCCCATCGCGTCCAGGGATGTTTAGGTTAGGTGAGTTAGACATGGAAAATGTAAGGGTAGGGGAATGGGTCTGGGTGGGATGCTCCTCGGAGGGCCGGTATGGACTTGTTGGGCCAAATGGCCTGTTTCCATGCTGTATGGTTTCTGTGATTCTGTGACTCCTGCAAGGCTCACCAACCTATAATTTTGTGAATTATCCCTATTGTCCTTGTTCAACAAATTAACATCATCGGCAATTCTCCAGTCTTATGGGACCTCACCTGTGGCTAAAGAAGATACAAAGATCTCCGTCAAGGCCCCAGCAATCTCCACCCTGGCCTCCTTCAGTACCCTGGGATAGATTCCATCAGTCCTTAGGGACTATCTACCTTAATGTTTTAAAAACACCCAACACTTGCTCCTTAATATGAACATGCCCTATAATATCAACATATTCCTCCCTAATCTTATCATCCATATCCTTTTCCTGGGCGAATATGGATGCAAAATGATGTACTCATTAAGGACTTCATACACTTTTGCTGGCTCCATGCCTAAATTTTCTTTGTCCCCGAGCAGGTATATCCTTTCCCTAGTTATCCTCGTGCTCCAAATATACAGATCGAAGTTCTCCTTAATCTTACATGCCAGGACATCTCATGGCTCCTTTCAACTCTCCTATTCCTGGTTTTAGTTCTTTTCTGCTTACTCTATATTCCTCAAGGAACTGGTCTGATTTCAGTTCCCTAAACCTTATATATACCTCCTTTATGTTTTAGATAAACTTTCAAAATCTCTTTTCATCCAGGATTCCTGAATCTTGCCATTCTTATTTTTCATCTTTAAGCAAACATGCTGGTCCTGAACTTTGATCAATTGGCCTTTAAAAGACTCCCATGTGTCAGATGTGGAATTATCCTCAAACAGCCACTCAATCTAATTTCTCCAGTTCCTGTCTAACATTGTTGTAATTAGAATTCCCTATCTGATAGTTATCTATCTTAAAACTTACAGAATTATGATCACTGTTGCCAAAATGCGCCCCCGATGAAACACTGATCATGTGGACAGACTCATTTTCCAGTTTTATTTTATCTAAATGCAAGTGTAAGGTAGTGCGTTCCAGATGTGATTCAATTGGTTCATTACTAGGCTTTAAGCAAAACACACTTTATTCTTACAACATAAAGTACAAACAAAAAATAATTAGCACAATTTTAACTCTATTGAATACTTAAAAATATTATTTAACTGCTAATCATCAACTTTTCCAATAATAGCAACATTCCAAAAACATACCTTTCACAAAGGCAAATTCAGCAAAACAGATTTTCCTCACATCTCCTCTCTAGTCTAAGAGAAAGGAACACAGAAAGCAAGCAAACAAATCAGGCTGCAGAGAGAGTACTCAAGCTTTTTGCAGCAGCACAGACAGAGCTGTATCTATCAGTTTCAGCAGCCAACTCCAAACCTCAACTGAAAGCAAAACTAAAGCCCTGGCACTATGTGAGCCTAACTCCACCTACTCATGGGATAACAAGGTATAGAGCTGGATGAACACAGCAGGCCAAGCAGCATCAGAGGAGCAGGAAGGCTGACGTTTCAGGCCTACACCCTTCTTCAGACCCTTATTCCACCCACTCATGCTTCTTTTGTCTTAATTTAAAAATACTTAGGGAGCTCAAAGCTGTTTAACAATTGCTTCTAATGCAGACATGTTGGCACTATGGTGTCAACACCCTTCTTCAAGGGAAACAGTACAGAACATCTGTTAAAAGGTACAGCATATCATCACACCTCTCCCACCTTAAAAATATAGACAAATAAAGAAAGGCGGCTTCATTTTCAAAACCTTTAGTGTCACGCCATTACTATGCTACAATTCAATACTACAGTCCATATCAACCTGTTTCTTTCAAACACACTGTCTCCCATCAAAGTTGTGACAACACATCTGCAATTATGTTTTCTCACTGTAGCATGTGTGGAATTTTCAAATAGAGTGGCTGTAACAATAAACTCAACAAAACAGCCTGGTTTTTACAATCCTTATCTTTTTCCAAAAACATTAAGAGGTTATGATCAGTATACACAATTGTCCTTAGATTCATTACTTATAACCTAAATGTTGAAATATTGCAACACCAACACCAAACGTAAGGTCCCTTCCTCAATGTGGAATATTTCTGTTGATGAATATTCAACATTTTGGAGAAATACCCAATAGGTTTTTCTATCCTCTTGGCATCTTCTTTTAAAAGGACAGTACCGACACCCACAACACTCTCATTGACAGCCACCTTGAATGGTCTTACATAATTACTTGTTGCTAACACCAGGGCAGTGGTCAAAATAGCATTGGGGCTGTCAAATGCCTTCTGACACTCATCTGTCCACTGAAATCTTCTGGACTTCAAGTCAGTCAATGGAGCACATACACTGCTAAAATTTATTATGAATTTGAGGTTAAAAACCAGTCAGACCCAGGAATCATAGTTCTTTCCTCTTCAATGACAGCATGGCAAACTCCCCAATAACCTTTGTTTTCACATGCCATGGGGTCATCTGTCCATGACCAACGATATGGCCTTGGAATGGGACTTGGGCTTTTGCAAACTCACCCTTAGTCAGGTCAAGCCCACCTCTTGAAGCGATCAAGCAATTCAGCTAGATGTTCCAAATGTGTGAATAAAAATCATTAGTCTATGTACACCACACAATTAGATAATCCCATAATAACCTTATTGGTTAATCTTTGAAATGTGACTGGTGCATTCTTCATTACAAATGGCGTGAATTTAAGCCTGTAAAGAACATTTGGTGTCACGAAAGCCGAGATTTCCATCGCCCTCTTGGATAAAGTTACTTGCCAGTATTCTCCGAGTAAGTTCGGCACAGATATATAATTTGCTTGTCCCACCATCTCAATACAGTCTTCCAAACATCAAATAGGATATGAATCGTATTTTGTAACTGCAGTGATTCTGCAGTAGTCATAACCATTTGGTACCATCTGGTTCACTTTATGTTGTCTATGAGTGGGCTTTTAATTTTTTTGAAATTGTGCCAATTTTAGACAGTAAAGCCAATTAGAAGTTGCTTAATTGGAACAGCATTTCCTATATCTATATCATGCGAAATTGTGTTCAGCTCCGGTCGCCTTATTATAGGAAGGACGTGGAAGCTTTAGACAGGGTGCAAAATAACAGTCTAAGGGCATCATATGTCTGATATAAGTTACTTCATTCGATCCTTTCAAACTCTGTACAGTTGACAAGGTTCCTCCTCAGATTCCCAAAACATTGTCCATAAGTTTCTGGCCCTAGCTCATGTGCACTTAAGATGGTTTTTTTCTGCCACCTCATTGTACTCCCCAGACACCTCCTCTGACAGTGATGCAAATACCTCACTTGTTCCATCAACCCAACTTTTTTGGAATCAACAAAACACACATGGTGAGTGGCTATTTCATTTGTTTAGCCATTTTCTCAAAATGAAAAGGGTTTCTTTGTCCTTCTCAACGAACCTTGGCAATGCTTGGACATATTTAAATAGATCCCCAACGGGCCTTTGGCTATGATTTATTCACTTTTCATCACTGCCCTCATTGCTACTCCGATTTTACTTTTACTTGCTCCATTGTAAGTCAGCTTTCACTTTTCTGTGCTAGCTTCCAAAGTTCAAAATCACTTTTTTTCCTTTCTTCGGCAAGGCTATTCTATTTCTTTTGCCATTGCCTCCAATTCAAGCTGCTTCATTTGTAATTGAATTTTAACTATTTCCAATGACTTAGACTATAGTTCTGGCAATTTAAATGCTGAGCTATTGTTGCAATTTGACTCATGGGCACTGGCAACCTCAACTTCAACTTGTCTGCCAATTCCAACAGCTTGTGTTACTCACATTCTGTAAACCACCCCCAAGTGACGTCTTCCACACCAGGAAACTCTTAGCCATCAAAACAGCCATTATCTCACAAGGCACAGCTTATTTAAAACAACACCTCAAAAACAGAACATCAACATTCACCACCCATTCACTGTCTTTGAGTCCAATAATCCTAAACCCAGCCTACAATTAGAGATTTTAATCCTGAACCCAAACTGCTAATTTGTTATGGACCAGACCAAACCCTCTAAATATATATCAAATAAGTAGCCTATACTCTTAAACTTTTTTTATTTTGTTCAAAGGGAAGTGTAAGGCGCTGTGTTCCAGATATGTTTTGATTGGTCCACAACTAGGCTTTAAGCAAAACACACTATTCTCACAACACAGTTAAAACACTGGCACAACTATAACGCTATTGAAATACTTAACAAAATAATAGATTACATAACCACTAACTATTCCAACATAGCTGCATCCCATAAACACACCTGTGGTAACAGAAAATTCAGAACAGCACATAAGGAAATTCTACTGTGTCTCTAGTCTAGGAGAAAGGAACAGACAAACAAACAAACAAACAAACTACTGTAGAGACAGACAGAGACACAGAGGGAGCGCGCACACGAGCAGGCGAGAGACGCATCTATCAGCTTCAATAGCCAACTCCAAATCCCAACTGAAAGCAAAACTAAAACCCTGGTTTTGTGAGCCTGACTGCACCACTGACGCTTCTTTTGTCTTTTTTTTTTGAAAAAAGCACTTAGGGAGTTCACAGATGCTTAATAATTGCTTCTGAAGCAGGCATGGTGGCACCATGGTGTCAACACCCCTCTTCAAGAGACGCAGTACAGGAGAGCTCTTAAAGGCACTGTATGGTCACAGCCAGACGTTATCAGCTGCAGAAACAAGACATCAGAATGGTGCAGTTCTCACGAAGGGTCATCAGACCCGAAACGTTGACTCTGATCTTTTCTTCACAGATGCTCCTAGACCTGTTGAGCTTTTCCAGCAACTTTTGTTTCTCTTCCCAATTTAGAGTATCCGTAGTTCTCTCAGTTTTTAATTTTGTATCAGAATGGTGCGCTGCCTCCCTGTCGCCAGGATCAAGGATATCTTGAAGGGTACAGAGCATTCTCAAAAGTGAGAGGGACCAGCAAGAGGTTGTTGTACACATTAGAACTAAATGACACAGGAAGAGAAAAGGTTGAGGTTCTGAGGACAGAATATAGCAAATTAGGCAGAAATTTAAAAAGTAGGTCCTCAATGGTCGTAATATCTGGATTACTCCCGGTGCCACGAGCTAGTAAGAGTACGAATAGGAGAATAGAGCAGATGAACGTGTGGCTGAGGAACTGGTGTAGGGGAAAAGGGTTCACATTTTTTTGATCACTGGAATCTCTTCTAGGGTAGAAGTGGCGTGTATAAAAAAGGGATGGATTACGCCTGAATTGAAAGGGGACTAATATATTGGCAGGGAGATTTGCTAGTGCTGCTTGGGAGAATTTATACTAGTAAAGGGTTGGGGGGGGACCCAGGGAGATAGCGAGAAAAAAAGAGATCAGTATGATAATGGTGTAGTTGGGAAAAGAAGTCAGTCAAACAGTCAAGGGAGGCAGGAACAAAGCAGAGCACAAAGTAGGATTGATAAATTAAACTGCATTTATTTCAATGCAAGGGTTCTAACAGGTAAGGCAGATGACTCAGGGCCTGGTTGCGAATATAGGACTGGGATATCACAGCAATTACAGAAACATTGCTCAGGGATGGACAAGACTCGCAGCTTAAATGTTCCTGGGTATAGATGCTATAGGAAGAATAGAAGGGCAGGGGGGCAAGTGAGGAGGGAGGGGGAATGGTGTTTTTGATTAGAGACAACACTATAGCTGTACTTAGGGAGGATATCACGGAGTACGTCCAGGGAAGTCATTTGGATGGAACTGAGAAATAAGAAAGGGATGATCATCTTATTGGGATTGTACTATAGACCCTTCCCCCCGCTAAAACAGTCAGCAGGAAATTGAGAAGAAAATTTGTAAGGAGATCTCAGTTATCTGTAAGAATAATAGGGTGGTAATGGCAGGAGATTAGCTTTCCAAACATAGACTTGGAACTGCTGTAAGCGTCAAGGGCTTGGAAGGAGAGGAATTTTTTTTAAGTATGTACAAGAAAATTTTCTGATTCAGTATGTGGATGTACCTATGAGAGAAGGAGCAAAACTCGACCTACTCTAGGGAAATACGGCAGGACAGGTGACTGAAATGTCAATGGGGAGCACTGTGGGGCCAGTGGTCATAATTCTACTAGTTTCAAAAATGGTAATGGAAAAGTATAGACCGGATCTAAAAGTTAAAGTTCTAAATTGGAGGAAGGTCAATTTTGACAGTACTGGGCAAGAACTTTCAAAGTTTGACTGGGAGGCAGATATTCGCAGGTAAAGGGACGGCAGGAAAGTGGGAAGCCTTCAAAAATGAGATAACGAGAGTCCAGAGACAGTATGTTCCCATTAGGGTGAGGGGCAAGGCTGGTAGGTGTAGGGATGCTGGACAACGAGAGAAATTAAGGTTTTGGTCAAGAGAAAGGAGGAAGCATGTGTCAGGTATAGACAGCAGAGATTGAATGAATCCCGAGAAGAGAGCATAAAGGCAGTAGAAGTAAACTTAAGAGGGAAATTAGGACGGCACAAAGGGGATGTGACATTGATTTGGCAAATAGGGTTAAGGAGAATCCAAAGGGATTCTACAAATACATTAAGGACAAAAGGGTAACTAGGGAAGAGAACAGGGCCCTTAAAGATCAGCAAGGCTGCATAGGTGTGGAAACGCAGGAGGTGGAGAAGATACTAAATGAGTATTGCGCATCTGTCTTGACTGTATAGAAGGATATGGAAGATATGAAATGTGGGAAAATAAATAGCAATAGCTTGAAAAATGCCCATATTACAGAGGTGATGGTTCTGGACATCTTAAAACGCATAAAGGTGAATAAATCCCCAAGACCAGATCAGGTGTACCCCAGAATTTTTAGGAAGCTAGGGAAGTGATTGCCGGGCCCCTTGCTGAGATATTTGCATCAGTATGCCACAGGTGAGGTGCTGGAAGACTGGAGGTTGGCTAATGTGGTGCTACTATTTAAGAAAGGTGGTAAGGAAAAGCAAGGGAACTATAGATCGGCGAGCCTGACACCAGTGGTGGGCAAGTTGTTAGAGGGGATCCTAAGGGACAAGATTTACATGTATTTGGAAAGGAAATGGCAAATTAGGTATAGTCAATGTGGCTTTGTGCGTGGGAAATAGTGTCTCACTAACATGATTGACTAGTTGGAAGAAGTAACAAAGAGGACTGACGAAAGCAGCATGGTGAATGCGATCTGTATGGACTTCAGTAAGGTGCTCGACATGGTAGACTGGTTAGCAAGGTTAGATCACATGGAATACAGGGAGAATTAGCTATTTGGATTCTGAACTGGCTTGAAGACAGAAGGTGGTGGACAGTTACTCTTCTGACTGGAAGCCCATGACCATTGATATGCCACAAGGGTCAGTGGCGAGTCCACTGCTTTTTGCCATTTATATAAATGATATTAACCATACCTCCTATGTTCACACGCATAAGTTTGCAAATGATACCAAAAATGGTGGTGTAGTGGACAGTCAAGAAGGCTGCCTCAGAGTACAACAGGATCTTGATTAGATGGGCCAACAGGCCAAGGAGTAGCAGAGGGAGTTTAATTCAGATAAATGTGACATGTTGCATTTTGGAAAGGCAAATCAGGGCAGGACATACACTTAATGCTAAGGTCTTGGGGAGTGTTCTGAGGAAGGATCACCAGACCTGAAACGTCAACTGATTTTTCTTCATAGATGTTGTCAGATCTACTGAGCTTTTCCAGCAACTTCTGTTTTTGTTCCTCGTTTACAGCATCCGCAGTTCTTTCGGTCTGGATTTAGCCAAGGTCTTTTGCCCAGGTTAGCGGAATCCAAATCTTACAGCGTGGGTTTAAAAGGTGAGAAGGGAAAGATTTAAAAGGGACCCAAGGGGCAACATTTTCACGCAGAGGCTGGAGGCTGGTACAATTACAACACTTAAAAGCCATCCGGATTTGTACGTGACTAGGATGGGTTTAGAGGAATAAGGGCCAAATGCTGGCAAATGGGACTAGATTAATTTAGGATATCTGGTTGGCATAGATGAGTCAGACCAAAAAGGTCTGTTTCCATGCTGTATAACTTTATGATGCTATAACTCGTTCTGAAGCAGGGTCACTGGACTCAGAATGTTAACTGTTCCCTCTCCAAAGATGGTACCAGACCTGCTGAGTTTCTCCAGCAATTACTGTTTTTGTTTCAAATTTCCAGTATCCGCTGTTCTTTATTTCATTTATTTCAGAGAATTGGAGCACAAGAATAAAAAGAAACCTTGCTGAAATTTTACATGATTTTATTAGACCATAAACAGAACTCTGTTCAATTTTGGTCCCCATGTTTGAGAAAGGATACATTCGCACAGGAGGCAGTATAGCAAAGGATCACTATATTGGTTTCTAGGATGAGGGTGTCACCTATGAGGTGAAGTGAATCGGGTCTATTCTCTGGCATCTAAAAAGAATGACAGGAGATCTCACTGAAACCTTCAAAATTCTCAAAGAAACTTAATAGGATAGATACTTAGACGTTTGTTTCCCATGACTGGGGACTCTAGAACAGTTTCAACGTAAGGGGGCGATCACTTATAACGAAGTTCTTTACTCAGAGTTCTGAATCTTTAGAAATCTCTAGCCCAAAAGATTAGGAATGTTCTACCATGGAATATGCGTGATATTGAAATGCAGATTTCTAGTCTGTCATGGAATTAAAAAGGTCGGAGCTAGTGGGAAAGTAGAGTCCAAGTCCAAAGATCAGTCACAGTTAGATGGTATGCTGGAGCAGTTCAACGGATTGTATGGTCTTCTCATGTTCTTATTTTTGATCTTCTTATTCTCTCCCGAGCCTAAACCTAATTTTTTGTGCCTCCCTTCATCCCATAACTAATGGCACAGCTATTCCCATCTCTCGAATTCCCCTTCCTAAAATACCCATTTTAATATATAACAGAGTTCATTCAATACCTGAAATGTACAATACTTTCAGGAAGAAATCTGTGTCCCCATTCAACTTAAAAAAAGACAAACACCACATCAACAATTTACAAATTATAGAGAGGCAGTTTAAGTTCAAGTGTCTTCATTACCTCATAAGTCAGTGATAGAATTGAGAGGTTAACATTCAGGTCTGAACTACAAGCACTGCCATGCATGGCAACAGTTGAAGATTGATGTTCATCCTCTTCCTCAAATGATAAGTCCTTGTCAAACGTTTTTCCACCAGCAAAACCTGTTTCAGTTGCTTCTACCTAGAAATGAGACAAGGTTAATTATTGGATTTTATTTAAGAATGTTATATCATCAAAACCTGCTGTCATTATCTAGGTACAGTTCCCATAGTCGATCAGATATCAAGGAGCAAAGCTGCAAAGTAACACCACAGTGCAACAAAAATGTTTACTGTTAAACAGGGACCCAACCCCAGATTAGCTATTTCTATTAGGCTCTGAAACTTAAACGTTTTTCTGGCTGATAATACATTTAGTGGAGAAATCATAATTTCAATAATACATTCCAACTTGCCCGTCAACTATAATACGGTAAGCAATGGAGCAGTTTTCTCCATGGTCCTACTTGGCTTCCAATTCCTTTTTATGCAAAATCCAGGGAGAAAATTGTGATTTCCCATTGCCCCATCTCTTCAAAAGGTTGTGGTTCATGTTCAGATAGTTGCCTTTTCAAACAACCTCAAAAATTCAGATGATGGACAGCAATGTCCACTAATTTATCTTTGTTGAGCATACCATGCTACATGGAACTGCATGTTCCTCTTAAGATTGCTGCATAGCCATACACATGCATATCTTAAGGGAAATTTGGCTGTGCAGTCTGTTTGTTCCTCACACAGCACATCAGACTTCTACAACTACATATCTTATAGGGATTATTGATTATACAATATAAACAGCAAGTACAAACTTGTTATCTTTATAGTCATAGCATCCATTTTGACAACACAATTAATGAATTATAGGTTTTATCCATCCACGGCAAATTTTTGATAAGGTTAAGAAATAATAAAATCTAATGTCAATGACAGGATTTTTTTTTAAATGTAACATAGGGAAGGGGCAAGATTATTCAATTCCTCAAGCAAGTCTGCTATTCAGTTCAAATCACAGATGATGACAACCTTAATTCAATTCATCTATTAACCTCGATCCATTTTACCCTTAATTAATATAAATGTGTTAATCGCAGTCTTTAAAATTTCAAAACACTCAGCATCTACAGCCTCTCGGAGAATTTCACACCTGTTATTTTTCGTGTGAAAAACTGCCTACTGAAATGACGGTTGGATCACTAGTTTTAAAGCTGTGTTGCTTGTTATGGATTAGCCCACCACAGGAACAATATTTAGAACTTCCTCATATTGCCAACAGCAGCTTTGGAGAAGATACAGTATATGTATACCAGAATGCAAAGGGTTAAGTTATGAAGTTAGATTACATAAACCTGGCTGTATACCCCAAATTAAAGTGTTTAAGGGGAGATATAGTTGTGGCATATTCAAAAGAAAAATAGATCTGGCAGACTAAATATGAAAGCTCCGAAAGTCAGCCAGATTACTTAGGTGCTAAAGCAGTCCCTAAACTTCTAAAAAGGCAATCAGGAAGCAGGAACATGAATTGTTTCGAGCTTAAGCACTTTAGTATTGCGCCTCGTCACCAGCATGATTCAAGTAGAGCCCAACTCATCAGAACAGCTCCCCCCTTCCCCAGTAATGGTACAAACATTCTACGAACTCAAACTCATTTTTCCCACACCAATCTCTACATTGGTACCTACATGGACCAAGACAACTGGATCTTTCCCATCTTCTCCCCACTCCAAGTTCTTCTGAACTCAGGCACTAGTAAGGCAACATAGCCTTTGGGATTCTAGAGAACAGTGCTTGTTCTTCTGACTATACTACCCTGATTGCAATTAAATTTCTCTTTCCCCTCCCCACTAAAAACCCTACTCTCATCCACACAGGGGACAGGAATCTCATACCTTTTAGGCAAGATCAAGGACTGAGGCTCCTTCAGCACCATCTCCTGGGTCCCTCTCCCTGCCTCGCTGGTAGTCACTCCCTCCTGTCCCTGACCACTGACCAAATTTGAGACAGTTAATCTGAGGGGTAAGATTTGACTAGTCTCAACATTTGGATGTGATTACTTAAGCCTGCATCACACCACTGAACCAAAAGCCGGCATGCCCATATTTCTTGGCAAGACATGTTGTGGTCTTTGAATTATGGAAACTAGGTCAGTTGAACTGTTTGAGACAGAAATTGATAAAGGCAGACAAATAGAGGTGAATTACAAATCTGACAGTGACAATGCAATTACAAAAGTAGATGGGATTTTGGACTTCATAAATACAGCCTGAATGATAAGCAAAGATGATACGCTGAACAGTTGAGGTTAGGTCATGACAACATTGCTGGTCCAGTACAAGTCTCTGCACTGTAGGATGGACTGTAAAGATCCTTCAGAGGGTAGAGAAGATTTACTGTAATAGTTTCAGGTATTAATGAATTTTAGCTACACAGTTATGTTGGAGAAGCTCAGGTTGTTCACTTTGGAATAAAGGTGTTTGAGGGGTGATCTGAAAGAGATGCACAAGATTGTCCATCTTATTTGAACTTTTCACAAAGAAATGTAGGCCTCATTAGTGGATACAGTTTTAAGGTTTTGTGCCAGGGATACAAGGAGGATGGAAGGAAAGACTTCTATATTCAATAAGCATAATTATCTTTAACTCACTGCATGTGAGGGTGGTGGAAGAGGTGACAGTGAATAAATTCAAAAAGAAGCTGGATAGGCACCAAAGGAAAATAAAGTTGCAGGTCTGCAGTGATACAGTACGTGGGTATGGTTTGCTCTAAAGAGCGCCAGCATGGACCAAACTGATCGATTGGTTTCATTCTGTTGTTATGGCTCTGTGATTCTATAATAGATATGAACATGTAGAAAGGAAAATTTGCTGATAGTGCAATACTCTTGAAACTAAATCGGTGCAAAGTTAGCTGATCCTCACAAGCTAACGACTTTTAGCATCTGTTATATCTCAAATTACTGAGGCACTATACCCCACAACAATATATTCTGATATAAATATTGCTAATTTTACAAATGGTTAATTTTACTAATTGGAAAAGGTCAGCAGGCATGGCAGCATCTGTGAAGAGAAATCAGAGTTAACATTTCGGGTCCAGTAACCCTTCCTCAGAAATGGGTCAGCTTCCAGAATCTGCCTGGCTAGTTCATCAAATGACCATTCTCTCATTGGAATAATATTTCTGAAAATTAATTCCGAATGATTTTCTTGTAGGTCTAGGACATCTCCCCTGGTTTTACAATTTAGAGAGTCAGAGTCATGCGGCACAGAAACAGACACTTCAGACCAAGTAGTCCATGCCGAACATAATTCCAAACTAAACCAGTCCCACCTGCCTGCACTTGGCCTACATCCCTCCAAATATTCATGTACTTATTGAAAATGTTTTTTTAAACAATTTAATTGTACCCGCTTTCACCACTTCCTCTGGAAGTTCATTCCACATTGTGTAAAACAAAATTGCCATCACGTCTTTTTAAAATCTTTCTCTGCTCACATCACATGCTGCTCAGTCTTGAAATCGCCCACTTAGGGAAAAGACACCTGCCGTTAACCCTAACTATATATCTTTCATGGTTTTATAAAAACTTCTACAAAAAAGGTCCCTCAATCTCCTATGCTCCAGTGAAAAACGTCCCAACCTACCCAGCATCTCCTCATAAGCAAACCTTCCATTCCTGGCAACATCACGGTAAGTCTCTTCTGAACCCTCTCCAGCTTAATAATATCCTTCCTATAACAGGGCAACCAGAACGGGACACCGTACTCCAGAAGAAGCCTCACCAATATCTTGTACAATTTCAACATAACGTCCCTACTGTTATGCTTAAACGTCTGAGAATTGAAGACAAGGGTGCTAAATGCCTTCTTAACCACCCTAATTATATGACAAAAACTTAAAGAATTTTGTGCCTGAACCCCTCTGCTCCACAATACTACCTAAGGCCCTACTTTTAATTGTATTAATCCTGCCCTGGTTTGTTTTAGCAAAAAGCATTACCTCGCACATATTTAAATTAAACAACATCTGCCACTCTACATCCCATTGACTCATTCGAGCAAGATCTCTGTTAATTAGATAACCTTCTTTACTGTCCACTATACCAGAATTTTGGTGTCATCTGCAAACTTACTAACTATGCCTTCTATATTCTCATCCAAATCATTTATGTAAATGACAAACAAAAGCTGATCCAGCACAAATCCCTGTGGAACACTGCTGGTAATAGGCCTCCAGTCCAAAAATCAACCCTTTAGCATCACTCTGTCTCCTGACATTCATCCAATTGGCAAACTCAGCCCAAGGCCCATGGGATCTAACTTTACCAATTAGTCTATCATGCAAAACCTTGTGAAAATTTTACCAAAGCCCAAGTAAACAATGTCCACTGCTCTACCTCAATTTTCTGGGTTACTTCCTCAAAAAAAAACTCAATCAAGTTTGCCAGACACTATTTCCCTCACACTAAACTGTGCTGACTATCCCTGGCCACTCCAAATGCATATAAATGCTGCCTTTCAGAATTACTTCCAACAACTTACTCACCATCGAAGTTAGACTCGCAGGTCTACAGTTCCCAGGCTTCTCCTTACATCCCTTATTAAACAAAGGCATAACATTAGCCACTCCCCAATTATCCATCACCTCACCCGTAGTTATAGATGATGCAGAAATATTTCTCCAAGAGGTCCCGCAACTTCTTCCTCAACTTCCCACAATGTCCTGGGATACACTAGATCATGTCCCAGCGATTTATCCACTTTTATATTTTCTAATACCTCCAGCACTTCCTCTTCTGTAATGTGAACCGTTTTCAAAACATTAATATTTATTTCCCACAGTTGTTTAGCCTCCATTTTTCTCTCCACAGTAAAAACTGATGCAAAGTATTCATTTAATTTCTCTCCCATCTCCTGAGGTTCAACATAAATACAACCGCTTTGATATTTAAGGGGTCCTACTCTCTCTCTAGTTGCTCAGTTACTCTTAATGTACTTGTAGGAATCTTTGTGGATTATCCTTAACCTTATCTGCTAAGGCTATCGTATACTCACTCTTTGCCTTCCTGATCTACCTCAAGAATGAATGCCCCTACAATCTTTATACTGTTCAACAGATTCATTTGAACCCAGCTGTCTAATAGAAGTTTTTTTTATTCTTGACTAGAACTTAAATATTATTTATTCATCCATTGTTCTCTAATCTTACTAGCCTTATCTTTCATTCTAACAGGAACATAATGACTCAAACTTGTGTTATCACACTTTTGAAAGCTGCCCACTTAGCTGACCTTTACCTTTGAACAGTCTAATGCAATCAATTTTTGAAAGTTCTTGTCTCATACCATTAAAATTTACCTTACTCCAATTAAAAACTAACTTTTATGGAAGGATTATCTTTTTTCCCCATAGCTATTCAAAAACAGAATTATGATCACAAGACCCAAGGTGCTCCCCTATCACTACAGTCACTTGCCCGGTTTTATTACGCAAGAGAAGATCAAGTTTTGCTCCTTCTCTCATAGGAAGATTTATATATTTGATAAAGAAAACTTATGAACACATGTAACAAATTTTTCACCTCAAATTTTAACAGCATAGTAGTCCCAGTCAATGTCTGGAAAATTGAAATCAACTAATACAACCTAATTATACCTGACTTAATGTTTTCCTTAAAATCAAAAATGCCGCTTCCCCTCCTCTTTTGCCTCTTTCTATTCTTCCTATAGTATCTGAAACTCAGAACATTGAGCTGCCAGTCCTGTCCATCCCTCAGCCAAGTTTCTGTAATAGCGACGGCATCCCAATCCCATGTTCCCAAACATGCCCCAAGTTTGTCAGCCTTACCCGTAAGGCCCCTTGCATTGAAATAAACAGTTTATTTCATCAGGGTTACTTCATTCTGGTGTTTCTTTTCTAACTAATTTGTTCTTTTCAGATTTAAAACCATTCACATCTATCTTTCTATTACTCTATTTAGGATTCCCCTCCCCCACCTCTCCTGCAATAATTTACAGACTCCCTTAATAGAATTAGCTAATCTTCCTGCCAGGATATTGGTCACTTTCCAGTATAGGTGAATTCCATCCTTTTTTTACAGGTCTTATCTGCCCCAGAAAAGATTCCAATGATCCAAGAACCAGAATCCCTGAACATCAGACCACCTCTTCAGCCACTGATTTATCTCCTTTATCATTTTATTCCTCTTTTCCGCATTCGAGCTTGGCACCGGCAGCAAATTACAACTTTTGAGGTTCTGTCTTTTTAATCTTCTAACTTCTTATATTCACTCTGTAAAGCCTTAATCTTTCCTTAACTATGGCATTCCTACCAATGTGTACAATAACTTCCCATTTCTCACTCTCTCCTTTAACAATATGCTGCAAATGTTTTGAAACATCCTTAATCCTAACACCAGGAAAGCAATATACTATCCTAGATTCATGCTCACTGCCACAGAATCTCCTGTGTCCTTTACAGGAGAGTCTCCTATAACAATTCTTTAAATTGTCAAACCCCAACTAACGCAAGGTTAATTCTTAGTGCCCAAAATCTGACTGCCTCTTCTATTTCCCTCTGAGAGACTTTCATTTTCAACAGTACCCAAAACCGAGTATATGTTTGAGAGGGGTATAGCCACAGTAGCCTTCTGAATTATGTTCTTAGTTTTCCTGATATATGGGTGACTATCACTTCTCTAAATCTACCAGCCATCTAACTGTGTCTCTTGTATGCCCTTATTGACATGGAGCCTAAAAAGCAGCAGCTTACAATAACACTAATAACTATCTTTCCTTACCCAAAAGAATATTTTTATGCATTTTAAGACATTTAGCAACTACTCCTCTGAAACATAGATACTTTAAGATATCACTACTTATTCCCCCAAGATCTCTAGCTTCCACATCCTTCTCCACAGTAAACACTGATAAACAATGATTTAATATCTCACCATGTCCTGTGGTTCCCCACCTGAGTGGACTTGCTGATCTTGAAGGAGCCCTATTCTCTCCCTTATTACCTTGTTGTCCTTAATGTATTTGTAGAATGCCTTTGGGCTCCCCTTAACCCTATTAACAGAGGTATCTCATGTCCCCTTTTTGCTATCCTGATTTCCCACTTGAATATACTCTTACTGCCTTTATACTCTAGGATTCACTCAATGCCTGCTGTCTATACCTGATACATGCTTCCTTCGTTTTCTTGACCACAACCCCAGTTTCTCTAGTCATCCAACATTCCCTACACCTACCAGCCTTAGCTTTCACCCTTACAGGAACATAAATGTCTCTGGACACTCATTTCATTTCTGAAGGCTTCCCATTTTCCAGCTATCCCTTTACCGATGAATAACCGCGCCCCCTCCGTCATCTTTGGAAAGTTCTGTTGCAGGTCCAGTTAAGTTTCTGGTCAATGATAACCCCCAGAATGCTGACAGTGGGGTATTCAGTGATGGTAACACCATTGAATGTAAAGGGGAAGTGGTTAGATTGTCTTTTATTGGTGATGGTTATAGCCTGGCATTTGTGTGGCACGTATGTCACTTGACACTTGTCAGCCCAAGCCTGGATATTCTCTAGATCTTATTGCATTTGAGTATGGACTGCTTCAATATCCAAGGAGTCAGGAGTAGTGTTGCACATTGTGCAATCATCAGCAAACAACCCCACTTCTGACCTTATGATGGAGACAAGGTCATTCCATTTTTGTATAAATTACCGTAATACTCCTCATAATCATTAAAAGATTGGTTAATTGAATTATGGTTGATCTCTTCTGTGTGCTTCTAACAATAACACCAAATACCATTTTTGCAGTATGGAGATCAGAACGGCATGTAGTATTGAGTGCAGTTACATCAAGTTATCAGGTATATGTTGCTATTTAGACTCTACATTGCTCCTTTAACACATCCCAACAAATTATTTTCTCTACTCACCATTATGGAGTATTTTTGCAGTTGTTCAATTGCCATTCAGAGCCCTTAAACTTCTTTTCATTTTCCAAGCAAATTATTTGCTTCCCAATTAAATAGTCCCTTCGTGGCTTTGCTGTTCCGATGTGTATTTTTCTACAATAAATTTCAGATGTCACCTATCTGCCTAATTCACGAGTATATTCAAATCCTCTCCTATTTTTGGAGTCTACGAACTTCATTCACCATTGTGTTCTGACTCCTAGCTCCAAGTTAATCTTCATCCTTGAGTCAGAACCTTTGATAATTGCCACCACATAGACAGAGACAATCAGTTCAAGGTAAACTCATTTTGTAGAGTTTGGACCAAGTGTAAAGCATAACAGATTTATGATGCCAATAGACAGAGAGCACAGATGAAGATGACCACGGATGTACAGTTCAGAATGAAAACGCTAACTAACCAATGCTAACTGTGCATGAAAAAGCAGCATCGGCTGCTACCTCCTCCTCACCACTGTCACAAGACTGATTCAAGTAGAGTAAAGTTTCCTCATTAGTAGGCACATCTCCCTCCTCTGGGGAGAACTGTTGAAACATTGGAATTGAGACGGTATCACAAGCAGCAAACATGCAAGATGGATATACATGATACACTACGGTTACTTGGAAAATATCAGCCTACATCCTGTCTACAAGGAATAGCCTTCTGTGGTGAAAAGAATGAAGAAGCCAGAAATTGCAAGTCCCAGCTCAAACATGGCACTTCTCATTTTGCTTCAGGTGGGAATGAGGTTGGGTCAGGATCTATACATATGCAATTTATGCAGGCTACTGATCGTTTAAAAAGTCAGCTGTCTTAACTGAGGTAGAATTTCAGCATCCTCGAAGTGTTAAAACTGAAATTGACACAGTTGACCTGCTAACTGTATTTCTGAACGTTGTGCATTTCTCGAAATGACAGGAGACACCTTTTCAATCTGGTCCCAGGACATTTTTGAGAAGTGAAGCCCCTTTGGGAGGTCAGGTGCCCTTTGGGAGTGTTAAGTGTAGGCATGTATGTGCATAAAAATCATAAATGAATTGTTGTCAAAATCATAGAAACTAATCAACATAACCTGTGAAAGACAGCTGTCAAGTTATCAAAGAATTAAAAAGTACTGCAGCACAATTCATTTAACAGCCTTCCATTATCACAGTCAGAAGCACGCCATTTCATGTGACTGACAGTTACAAGTGATATAGCCCCACCTGAAAGAGGTTATCAATTCGAATGCCTTTGCATGGATCCAGAGGTTTGTACATGGCACATACTCAGTGCATGCAAGGGAAAAGACTGAAGGATGTGTTTGACATGAAGCTGTTACGGGTCATTAAGATTGTGTGGATGAGCACGGGTTAGCATAAAGATATGAAGGCCTGTAGGAGAGGATGAGGTGGATAGTTTGGCATGGGGAGCACGAAGAGTCACTTAGGTTGTGTTTTGAAAGTCGCAACCTGACATGGAGGTGGTAGGTGGAGACATTTGCCTTGATGTAAAGGGTGGGAAGCATGGGGAAACATGGATTTGAATGGGAGTGTGTGGTGCATGAGGGAGCAAAGAGGTGAGAGATGGAGAGAAATTTATTTTCTGGTTTTACACTTTCAGACAGAGCCAGATTTTTCAGGCTGGTTTTCTGGCTATCTTGCTTCTGCACCCAGCAGCCACCTCACCTGTCCAGCTTCACCTACCGACATCTAATTCAGTTTACCACCCAAGTACTGAAGATTCAACACAAGGGTAACCATTTTTAAAAGGTCAGGTTTGCAGAGAAAGGAATCACAAGAGATATGTAAAAATCCCAGTCTCCCCATTAGTCTGGAGAGGGACAATGTTGAAATTAATTGCATAAAAGATTTCCAAAATTTTCAGTGATTTGTTATGACATATCCTTCACAAAGTTATGGAGAAAAAAAAAACCATCTCTCAAGATATAACAAAAAATTTGGCTTGTACAGCAACTGCATCTTTCATAATATCAAATGGCCCTGAACAGTAGACATGAAATTATATGTGGCACTTCACAAAATAAGTTGAAACATCAAACGTGAGGCCCGACTATTATGCATACAGACTGGGAACATTGCTGCTCCTTCATCACATTTTATGTTTTTATGCAGTTTAGAACTGAAATTCAAGATAGTTTACCGTAATGATAGCAAAATGTCCATACATATCCAACTAGCAAGTCGACTGAAATGCAACTTATGCTGACTCTCCGGTGTCTATTCAGACATCTAACAGACACAAACAGTTCAACCCAATTACATCAAGCACACAATTCAAGTCAAAAAGAATTGATAAAAGTGAACTGACCCAATCAATCAATCTTAGTCCGAATTGAGCTTTCTACTTACTTGCTTCAGAATGCTCAACTAAAAAAGTCACATTCAAGGAAGCCACAATGTTAAACATCATTTGAAATTTTCACAGATGTGAATTGTTGAGGTTGGTTGGCTCGCTGAGCTGGTTTGTTGTTCCGTAGATGTTTCGTTACCGTGCTTGGTAACATCCTCAGTGCAGCCTCTGATGAAGTGTCGGTGCGTTTTCCCGCCTGGTTTTTAAACTCTGGGGTCCGTTGCGATGGATTGCCTCACTTCCGGGTTTCCTCCGTAGTGGAATGTATGTCGAGTTCAATGTGTTTATTAATAGCATGCTTCGTGGAGTGCCATGCTTCCAGGAATTCTCGTGCTTGTCTCTGCCTAGCCTGTCCTAGGATCTTGGTGTTGTCCCAGTCAAAGTCGTGGACATTGAACTCAACCCCATATACATTCCACTACGGAGGAAACCCGGAAGTGAGGCAATCCATCGCAACAGACCCCAGAGTTTAAAAACCAGGCGGGAAAACACACCGACGCTTCATCAGAGGCTGCACTGAGGATGTTACCAAGCACGGTAACGAAACGTCTGCGGAACAACAAACCAGCTCGGTGAGCCAACCAACCTCAACACCCACAACCCGAGCTACAGATCTACTCCAAAACCTTACAGATGTGAATTATTTGCAAGGCAGTCTTTCAGAATAATATATACAAAATGAGATTGTTAATTAATTTTAGTTTTGTTTCAATTAAAGCTGAATTAACCAGCTTTTGAAATGCTAGAGGATTGAGAGCAGGCTCCTCAATGCATGACAACAAGTGTGGATTCTAGCTGCAGCCTCTCGGTGGCTAAGTAACTGCAGTTAACAAAACAGCATTATGCTAAATGGTACTACAATATTAAAAACATAGCAGCGGCTATGAAGAAAACATGTCACCTCATGTTAGATTTCCACTTGCCTGTCATATGCAAAACTGAACTGGAACTTTTAGATCATAGATCATAGATTCGCTACAGTGTGGAAACAGGCCCCTCGGCCCAACAAGTCCACACTGACCCTCAGAGCACCCGCCCAAACCCATCCCCCTATAACCCACCTAATCTACACATCCCTGAACACTACGGGCAATTTAGCATGGCCAATCCACCTTGCCTGCTCATCTTTGGACTGTGGGAGGAAACCAGAGCACCCGAAGGAAACCCCCGCAGACATGGGAAGAACATGCAAACTCCAAACAGACAGTCGCCCGAAGGTAGAATTGAATCCAGGTCCCTCGCGCTGAGAGGCAGCAGTGCTAACCACTGCGCCACCGTGCCACCCCAAATAATGTTTA
Organism: Rhincodon typus; assembly: GCF_021869965.1. Lineage (NCBI taxonomy): Eukaryota > Metazoa > Chordata > Chondrichthyes > Orectolobiformes > Rhincodontidae > Rhincodon > Rhincodon typus. Next base: position 44,226,192 of record NC_063334.1, read on the forward strand.
ATTGGATAAGAGGAGAAAATGACTGTCTAAACTAGAACCAGATTAAAAATACAAATTATATTTCTAGGGCAATCTTTAGGTTTGGTTGGAGTTCCTAACTCTAATCCTACTCCACTGCAGGGATCAGACAGTGGGTCAACGAAAGGAGAAAAAGACAGATTAGAACTTGGGGCAGTCTATCTCAAGGGAAACTTGGGAAATGGGATCAAGAAGGACGAATCCTGGTGAAGAAGGGAAATACAGGACTGGGGAGACTTGGAAGATAAGAGGAACAGCAACATGATGGGTGATGACTGCAACAACAGTGGAGAAACCATGAAAAGGGAGAATGAATCTCAGGAATTTGTTGCAAATATATAGTACAAAAGGTGGCCTTGACAAAGAACAAAGAACATTACAGCACAGGAATAGGCCCTTGGCCCTCCAAGCCTGTGCCGATCCAGATCCTCTTTCTAAACCTGTCGCCTATTCTCCAAGGATCTGTATCCCTCTGCTCCCTGCCCATTCATGTATCTGTCTAGATACATCTTAAATGACGCTATCGTGCCCGCCTCTACCACCTCCTATTAACAGATAGTGAATGGGGAACAAAAAAAAGGTACAGACACTGAGCATTCACGCTGTGCACACTATCTGCCTTCACAAACTCAAATACAAGTCGCAAGATGGAGGATTATGTCCTGAGGAAGGAGTGTAAACCCAAAGTGTCGACTTTCTTGCTCCTCTGATGCTGCCTAACCTGCTGCGTTCCTCCAGCTCCACACTGCATTGACTGGAAGATTATGCTTTTCTTCCATGCTTTGCAGAAGAGGAAGGTAAAAGCAAAACTCTCTCTACAATTTCTTCAGCAACCCGATCAACGGTCCCTTTAAAGGCTATTGTAGGACTGGAAAGACTAGTTAAGCGGTTTCGCAGTGCAAGTTCCACTTACATTTTTGCATGTTACAAAAGGACCCAGGAACAGGGACAAAAAAAAAAATCTTCTTTGCATGCTTCAGTCAAACACAGTCAATGGCCCAGAAATAGTAAGACCAATTGATTTGGTGCAGATTAGAAACAAGAGCTCATGTGCAGAAAGGAGTATACATTTGCCCATTTTATACCCAAATAAAAGACGAGACACAAACAAATTCCTATCCCTGCCTGCCCAAATGGCTTCGGTTATTGTCACTCATATCAAATGCCAGAATTTTGCGCCAGTCCTACCACTCAACATTGAAAAAAAACAACTTACTGGCAGAGGTTTGGCTACCCCAATTCTAACTTTGCCTCCTGATGCACCTTTCAGTGCCTGAACCGCTTCTTCAAGAGTAGCATTCTCCAAGTTGATGTTGTTAACAAACATGAGTCGGTCTCCTGGAAGAAGTCGACCATCTTGTTCTGCCACTCCACTGGGCACTAACGATCGAATTACAATAACTGTTCGCATTGGGTCAGCTGGATCCTGTAGATTAAAAAAGTGTAAAAACATCAATAATTTAGAGCTAAAGAGACAAAAAAAAAATTATTTAAACTACTATAAATCTAATTTAAAAGTCAAGCACACAAAGTTGTAAGCATCCCCTGGAAGTAAACAAAAAGTTTAAAAACAAACAACTTAAGTCAATAAATTACAAGTTAGTCCAAACGAAGAAAGGCTGCTTGGTCCATTAGACTGATGAAAAATGGTATTCTTAATCATGACAAGCTTCTAGACAGTACAGATCCCACAGGATGAAACAAATACAAACAGCAAAGGGCTACAAAGTAGCTTGCAGGAGCAGTTAAAAAGGGTTATGAAAGCAAACTTACAAAGGACAGAAAGGGAAAGTGGCTGGTTAAGAACATTATTGGCCCGCTGACAGCCGAGAATGCAGATATCATCAATGACCACAGGGAAATGGCAGATATGCTGAATGATTATTTTGCTTCAGCATTTCACAGCAAAAAAGGAGGATAGCTTGGCAGAAGTCCCAAAACAACTGAGAGGATCAAGGTATAAATAAAAATTACCTTAAGTAATAATCAATAATGGGGAATTAATAGAACTGAAAAGTAACAAATCTTTAGGACCTAATGGTTTCCATCCATTTGTATCAAAAGGGCGTAGGACAGCAATTTGCCAAAGCCCTAACCATAATTTTTCAGAGTTCCCTGGGTTCAGAAGTTGTTAATCTGGATTGGAAACTTGCTCGTGTTACTCTGCTCTTTGAGAAGAGTGGCAAAGGGAAACCTAGGAATTGGAGACCAGTTAGCCCAACATCTATGGTGGGGAAATTGTTGGACGCTATAATCAAGTATAGAGAAATTAACCTTGAAAATGTCAGCTAATCAGTGAAAGTCAGCATGGATTCATGAAGGGTAGGTCATGACTAACAAACGTTAGTTTATTGAAGAGGTGACAAAGGTGGTAGACTGAGTTAAGTTGATGGATGTTGTTTATATGGACTTTCAGAAGAGACTTTTAGCTAACTTGGGAGTCCATGAAATTGAGGGCAAATTACTGACATGGATAGGAAATTGGTTGACTGGCAGGAAACAGAGTATTAGAATAATGCGTAAGTACTCAAATTAGTAGGATTTGAAAAGTGGTGCCCCACAGAGATCTGTGTCAGGGCCTTAATTATTCACAATATTCATTAACAGCATGGATAAATGGCACAAAAAGTCAAATATCTAAATTTGCTGATGAAATTGGACCACATTATAGACAGTGTTGACAACAGCATAAAATGACAGATATTGGGGAATGGACAAAGCTGTGGCAGATATTTTAAAATAAGCAATTGAGATTATCCATTTCAGACTGAAAAAGGATAGTTCAGGCTAATTTTTTGTTCAGCAGGCACAAAGTTAAATACAGCGGATATCCAACGAGATCTGGGGTTCAGGTGCATAGCTCTTTAAAATGCCATGAGCAAGTGCAGTAAAAAGTCAAGAAAGCTCATGGAATGTTGGCATTCATATCGAAAGAGCTGGAGAATAGGGAATAAAATGGAGTAAATGTATATGCTGCAGTTATACAAAACACTAGAGTCAGAACCTATTTGGAGTTCAGAAAACAAATCTGGGCACCATGCCTTAGGATGTTTTGGCCCTGGAGGGAGTTCGGCACAGGTATACAAAGAATGATAATTTAATGTCTGACATCCAGGTATGAGGAGAGATTGTACAAATTAGGCTTTTAGAACGTTAACAGGTTATTTAATTGAGGTCTTCAGCATATTAACAGGGAAAGACAAGGCTGATAAAAGGTTAACAATTTCCATTCTTTGAAGATTCAAGAGGATACAGTCTCAGAATTAGGACTAGGCCGTTCAGGAGAGATGTCAGAAAGAACTTTGACACAAAAGAAAAGAGAGAATAGTGGATGTATGGAATACTCTTCCTCAAAATGGTGGTTGATGCTAATTCAAAATTCGAGACCAACAATTTTTTAAGCAAGAGTATCAAGAAATATGGGCCCAAGCCTGGCATATGAAGCTAGGCCACAGGTCAGCCATGATCTATTGAATGGCCTACTCCTGTTCGTTTGCTCCTATATTCCATTGTTAAAGCATTTAATTCACTAAGGCTCTTCCGACAGCACCTTCCAAACCCACAACCTCAACCATCTTCAAGGACAAGAGCAACAGATGCTTGAAACCACCACTACCTGCAAGATTCCCTTCCAAGCCACAGCACGGTGGCTCAGTGGTTAGCATTGCTGCCTCACAGCGCCAGCAACCCGGGCTCGATTCCATCCTCGGGTGACTGTCTGTGTGGAGTTTGCACATTCTCTCCATGTCTGTGGGGGTTTCCTCCAGGTGTTCCGGTTTCCTCGCACAGTCCAAAGATGTGCAGGCAAGGTAAATTGGCCATGCTAAATTGCCCCTAGTGTTCAGGGATATGTAGATTAGGTGGGTTACAGGGGAATGGATCTGGGTCGGATGCTCGGAGGTTCGGTGTGGACTTGTTGGGCTGAAGGGCTTGTTTCCACACTGTAGGGATTCTATGATCTATGATTATCATCTTGATTTGAAAATGTTGCCATTCCTTCACTGTTGCTGGGTCAAAGTCCTCAAATTCTCTCGGTAATAGCACTGTGGGTGTCATGACCCCTCGGACTGCAGCAGTAAAAACAGGCAGATAATGGCTACCCTGTCTATGGAAATTGGGGATGGGCAATAAATTCTGACCCAGCCAACAATACCCACATCGCATGAACAAATGAAACAAAACTGACAACTCCGTCATAGAACCTAGAAGAGACAGACCAAAATTAAATACCTGATAATCCAGAATGCTGAACCCAAGGCCTGAGCTCCCCTTCTCCAGTTCTATGTTTTGGATTTCAGACTCCCACATTGCCAGAGAACTCTGTGCCTCAACGTCACTCTGCTTTCTTTCCATTTCACCCACCACAGCATCATCTGTATTAGATGTTGCATTAATCTCATTTAGATTGATGTGACGCTGAAAAGAAATACATTAGAAATGTTTTAATATACATTTGGTCTATTAAACTCTTGGCAAGTTAAATTCCTAACTATTACAAACCCCTACATGGAAAGCATTTAATTTGATACTTAGCTGGCATGAAACAAAATTAGTCAACATTTAAGGTTTAAATGGGTTATAACATTTTGGACTTGGATTTTGACAGATTGGCCTTGCTCAACAGTCATGGCGAAATGAACAGTTCAATGCCTTTTACCCACCCCATCCCCCGTGTACCTGTGGAAATCAGAAATCTATCAATCTCTACCTTCAACACACTCAAAAGACTGAGCTTCCACAGGCCTCTGTTGTAGAGAATTTCAAAGGTTCACAACCCTGAGTAAAATAATTTCAAGAACAGTTTTCCATTAAACAGCACTCTTCAAAAAAAATAGTAAGGGCTTTTGAAAGCTCATTAGTGATTGTCTTCTTAGAGTCAAGAGTCGTACAGAACAGGAAGAGATCCAATGGTCCAACTTGTCCATACCACTCAGACATCCTAAATTAACCTAGTCCCATTTGACAGCATTTGGCCCATATCCCTCTTACCCTTTGTTATTCACGTACCTATCCAGATGCATTTGAAATGGTGTAATCGTACCAGCCTCCACCACTTCCTCTGGCAGCTTGTTCCATACATGCACCACCCTCTATGTGAAAGTTGTTCCTTAGACCCCTTTTAAAGCTTTTTCCCTCTCACCTTAAACATATCCCCTTTAGTTTTGGGCTCCCCTGTCATGGTAAAAGACCTGCCTATTCACCCTATCCATGTCCCTCATGATTTTATAAATCTCTACAAAGGTTACCCCTCAATCTCCGATACTCCAGGGAAAATAGCCCCAGCCTATTCAGCATCTCACCATAGCTCAAACCCTCCAAACCCAGCAACATCCTTGTAAATCTTTTCTGCACCCTTTCAAGTTTAACATCTCTCCTCTAGCGGGGAGACAGAAATTAACCAGCAGCAAAAGGCAAAGTCTGCACTGAAGCATCATTTCACATTTGCTATCTTCTGGCAAAACATTTACAGATGGCTAAGTAACTAAACAATCAATGACTGTCTGGTGACTCTTTATTCGAAGACTTTAAAAACAGAAATAATAACAGCAATCTAAAGCATGTTATTTGGTATATCCACAGTAGCAAGCAGAGCGGAACCTTTGTCCAAAAAACCTATTTTGACAACTCTAGTAGAACCTGAAGTGCAATGAATGCTTCTCACTGCAGTTCAGTGAATCTATCAACATGACTAACACAGCCCAGCTAATGAGTTGTTTAAAAACCATTCGCATAAAAACTAAGAAGATCTTCTGACCCTTTTGCCCCTTAAAGAACATGTGGTGACAATAACAAAAAACAAATTCAAAAAGCTATCTGCTTCAGAAGAATAGTCCAACCAAGAAACTTATTTCTGTCACAACTGATGTTGTGCCAGTTCCATGCTTAGTGGAAATGCAGCCTTTGTTTCACTTGCAAAGCTGATCCCGATTTTCCCTCTTGTCAATTACCACAGTACAATCCACCAATGATTAGCAATCAAAGTTACGGAATCTTTTCACTGCCTATGGTGAAGTGATTCTTCATGCTTGTGAGATAGTTAAGTCAAGGTAAAATCCGGTAACGATTTTTAGATCTGATGCTTGAAATTGTCACTTTTAAGTCAAGTAACGAAGTTTGCAGTGAACTGCCAGATGTGTGGTTGCTCAAGTTTGTACAGATAAAAGAGCTGAACTGTGAAATGCAGGGAAAGGAAAAAGACTGCACACATACGATCAGTGCTGCGGATGCACCCAAACTGAAACTGGACCTGTGATCTTACTCGATTATAAAACAAATGCTGCAACACCTCCCAAGTCTGGAGAAAGTAACAGGGAAAAGAAAAAAAAAAATCAGAGACAAAGAAAAATGGTTCCACCCAGTAAACTTTTGTGCACACCTGAGAAAGTTAGCAAAGGAAGTCAACAGGCAATTTCAGGAATTAGATGCGATGGAACAAATCATCATGATTGTCTCAAATCCATTCCTTCAAATAGACATTGATGAGTCAGCTACAAATTCCATCAGGTGTCTGATTTGCCAAGTAGTGCATTTAATATTAAGATAATTACTATGCAAAATGATTCTGAGCTGAAAGACAGATCAAGGCACAGCGACTTTTGGGAACGTGTAAACAGAGGAAAAGAAACACTATCATCTTTTAAAGGGAATGCTTTGACTCCGTAACATCTGAGGCAGTGTGCTCCCAAATGACGATAATGGCTACAGGAAGGTCAGGACCAGGAGTTACAATGTCTGGGGCGGGCATATTCCAAGCGGATGGCGGAGGCGGAGTTGCTTTATTGGTTAAGGATGATATCAAGGCTGTGTAGAGAAATGATATTGGCACTAGGGATCAAAGTGTTGAATCAGTCCCTGTAGGAATAAAAACCAAGGGAAGAAACCCCTTGGTAGGAGTAATTTACAGGCCCTCGAACAGTACCGCCTAAATAGGGTGTAGTATGAACCAGGAAATAATGAGGGCTCGAGAAGGGCACAATGGCAATTATGGGTGATTTTAACATGCATATTCATTGACAAGGGTATCGTCAAAGTAAGGTTCACGGAATGTATGAGGGATTGTTTCTTAGAGCAAGATGTAATCGAGCCAACCACAGAACTGGCTACTTTTGATTTAATATTATGTAATATGAGGAAGGATTGATAAATGGTCTTGTCGCTCAGGATCTTCTTGGACGGAGTGACCTCAACATGCTAGAGTTTCAAAATCAGATTGAAAGAGTGAAGACAGAGTTGCATATGAGCGTTTTAGCATTGGGCAAAGTTAAGTATACAGACCTAAGGAAGGAGTTGGCTCAAGGAGAACTGGGCAAAAATATTAAGGGGCACGACTGTTCAGAACAGTGGCAAATGCTTAGTGAGATTCTAAATAGCTTTCAATTAAATGTATATTCCTGAGACGAAGAAGAATTGTAAAAAGGTGAAAAATCATCCATGACTTAACAAGGAAGTCAAGGATAATAAAAAAGGCAAAAACTATGGCGTATCACAATGAAAAAATTTGTGGCACTCTGGAGAATTGGGAAAACTTTAAACGTCAGCAAAAATTCTACAAACAAAATCAAAACAGTTAAGATAAACTACAAAAGAAAACTGAGAAAACATAAGCACTGCAACCACCAAAACTTCTGTAAGTACATAAAATGGAAGAAAATAGTGCAAGCGAATGTTGCCATTTTAAAGAGCCAAGGAGATAATGGGAAACAGAAATGGCACAGGCACTGAACCAATATTTTGTCTTTCTCAGTGGAAAATAATAATTTCTTCTCTAGAACTGCAGTTACTGCAGAGGAACTTGGTGAAACTGCTATAAACAGGGAGAAGGTATTAAGTAAACTGATGGGGTTAAAGACAGATTGCCTGGGGCAAGATGGCCTGAACCTTAGGGTATTAAAGGAGGTGGCAGTAGACACAGTAGATGCATTAGTTATACTTTTCCAAAATTCCCTGGATTCTGGAAAGATATCAGTGGATTGGAAACATGCCAATGTAGCACTCTTATTCAAAAAAGGAGATAGGCAAAAAGCGTGCATGTACAAATCAGTTATTTTGACTTCTGTAGTGGGGAATCATAAAGGAGGAGGAGATAACTGAACACTTAGAACACCAAAATTCAATTCACCAGTATCAGCAATGGTTTCATGTAGGGCAAGTCATGCTTAACCAAGTTGCTAGACTTCTTTGGGGGAAGTATCAGCAAAGTAGTTAATGGGAACCCACAGGATGCAGTATATCTAGACTTAAAAAAAAAGCTGTAACAAGATGCTGCAAAAAAGACTGATTCAGAAGGTTAGATCCAAGGCAGTGTAGGGTAGAGTACTGGCTTGGATAGAGGATTGGTTGACTGATACAAAGCCAAGGGTCGGGATAAATGGGTACTTCTCTGGACGTCTTTGTGCTTGAATCGCAGAAAGTGAGTATGCAGGTGTAACATACAAGAAAGGCAAATGGAATCCTGGCCAAAAGGACTGGATAATAAAAGTAAACAAGTGCTGTTCAATTATACAAGGTATTCACAAGACCACATCTGGAGTGCTGCCCCCAGTTTTGATCTCCTTACTGCAGGAAGGATGTAGTGGCACTGGAGGCAGTTCAAAAGAGGTTCAGCACTTTGATTCCAAGGATGAAAGGGCTGTCACATGAGTAGTGGTTGAATAGCTTGGGCTTGTACTCGTTGGAGTTCAGGAGAATGAGGAGGGTGGTGGAATCTGATTGAGGTATACAAAAAGCTAAGGGATTGATAAGGTAGACATTGAACAGATACTCACCCTTGTGGGACAGCCTAGAATAAGAGGTCACAGATAGTGAAGAGAGAGGAGGTAGTTTCAAAACTAAGATGAAGAGGAACCACTTCTCAGAGGGTTGTGAACCTGTGGAACTTACTGCCCAGAGTGCAGTGGAGGCAGAATCAATCAACAGATTCAAGACAGAAATAGATGTTTCTGAAGAAAAGCAGGATAAAGAGCTATGAAAACCTGGCAGGAAAGTAGACTTCAGACCAGGATAAGATCAGACATGATCATTTTAAATAGCAGAGCAGGCTCAATGAGCTGAATTGCCTACTCCTGCTCCTGCTCCTAATTTCTATGTTGCTACGACAATTTGATAGACTCTATAAGACCAAACAGTCTCAAACTATAATCCAGACTTCAATGCACTGGCAGGTAATGTGCAGTCAGAGGACACATTCAGACTTGGTGAAAGCTTTAGATTTATGTGGCATTAAAAATAAACTGTTCATTGTATATTTTCTTTGGGGTAGATTCTTGGTTGCACTTAAATTCAAAAAAAGTGGTCTTTTGCTGAAAAGGACAGAGATAACTACTCTATAGCAATATCATCTCCAAAACTGCACCATTACGCCAAGTTGCATCTCACCAAAAACTCAAACGACTGAAGCAAGACTTCTCTGCTCCTGCACTCAATTCATTTGCAATAAAGTCTAACATTCCATTGCCTTCCTAATAGCTTTCCAGGTCTTATTTACAAGGATAGCCAAGTTCCTTTGAACATCTAGTTGTTCCAACCTCATACCATTTAAGAAATACCCTGGACATTAGTCTCTCCTTGCAAAGTGAATAAACTCATTTTTCCAAAATTATATTCCAGCTACTATGTTCTTGCCTATTCACAAAGCCTGTCCAAATCCATCTTACATTTTCCTCACAAAACATTCTCACTCAGCTTCATATCTTCCGTACAACTACATTTGTTTCACACTTTAAAATCATTGATGTATATTCTGAACAGCCAGGAACACAACTACTGCTCCTTGAAGGACCCCCCTCACAGCCTGGCAATGGGAGAATGACCATTTGTCCCTACTCTTTGTTTGCCAATAATTAATGCCAGGAACAAAAACAGAAGTTGCTGGAAAAGCTCAGCAGGTCTGGCAGCATCGGTGAAGAAAAGAAAAAAATCAGTTAACTCTTCGGGTCTGGTGACCCTTCCTCAGAACCCAGTACAATCGCTCCTATCCCACGTGCATTTGTTCAATTAAAGTGGAATTAAACCACTTCACATTGAAAGGAATTAAGCCACAGGAGTATCATTAAACAAAACAAAGAACTGCTGACACTAGAAATCCAAAACAAAAAGAAGGTGGAGAAACTCAGCAAGTCTAGCAGCATCTGCAGGTAGAAAAGCTGAGGTAATGTTTCGAATCTAGTTATTCTTCATCAGAACCAAAAGCAATAAGGAAATGGCGGTATTTATGCTGATGGCAGTGGTGGGCCTATGGGGAGAAAAGGAATCTAATAGATAGAGACCATGCCCACAGAGAAAGGAAAAGAGGTGAAGCAGACAAAGGGATTGCTGATAAACTGGGAGAGAGATAAATACTGAATGGGTGCTAACAGGGATTGCCAATAGTTGAAAATGGCTGTGCTGAGGGAAACCCATCAACAAGACTAGGCATATGTAGTCGAGTAACAAACTTGGAGGAAGGTTTTCACATTCTGAAATTTTTAAACTCAAAATTAAGTCCCGAGGACTGTAAGGTACCTAGACAGAAGATGTGGAGCTGTTCTTCCAGCTTGCATCGAGTTTCGCTGGGGCACTGCAGCAGGCCAGAGACAGAAATACTGGCATGGAAACAGTGTTGTGGTAAGCAACGAGAAGTTTGGGGTCATTTTTTGTAGATGGAAAGGAGGTGTTCCATAAAAGCAATCACCCAGTCTACATTTGTCTCCTCAGTGTTGAGGAGATGCTGAATCATTAAACAGACAAACAGTAAGGAAAACACAAGCTTGAAAACTTATTTTAATGTGTTTTTCTTTCAAAGCATCGAATGCTTTATCATAATCAGGTTGATGGAATTTACTAAACACTTAAATAGAACAGATTTTAAAGGCAATAGAGGAAGGTCACTCAAGCAGACTGAAGCTGACAGGTTTACACTGATAGCTTACTCTGGACTCCGGTACAATGGCTGAATGGTTTCTTCCTTCACAGAAATAATAGTGGTCAGATGTGGCCTGAACCAGAGATACACTAAAGTGGATGCTGACAAACTAAAATTAAACTCACGCAAAATTCCATACCTGTAAAAATCCATGGGCAACAATGGATTCTGTTTGATCCTCAATCCAAGCTAGAGATGCCGATGAATGAAGAAATTCCAATGGCTACAAAACAATTGATCATAAAATCGGCCGAACTGGACATCACAATTATTGTTCCTTATTAACATAATATGCAAATCTACAAAAGTTAAAAATTTTGCAATTTTAATCAGTCTTCCAAAATATGACTCACTGAATATTGGGATAAAATTATGTAAGGGGATTTGTATTTGTGACATCCTGTAAAATGTGTCTAGTAAGGGAGACAGGACAATATTACAGAAAAGGCTGGGAAATTTCAGGTCAGGCTATGGAGATCAAGTGTCTGTAAAGAGAGGCCTTTACTATGGTCATCAAAATGGAAATGATTACTGCTTCTCTTTCTCTCTCTCTCCTACTCCCTCCCTCCAGATGCTGCCTGACTTGGTTTCCTTAAAGCATTTTCTGATCTTATTTCAGATTTCCAGAATCCACGGTATTTTGCTTTCAAGACATTTGAGTTTATTTTCTAACTTTATAGATTTATAGAATGGAACTCTCACATTTAGAGCAAGAACGAGAGAGAAATTAAGAACATTTTTCCAAATAAAAGTACATTTATGGTTCAAACTTCTCAACAATGTCGTAAATATTTACTCTCAAACAATGTATAATTTTAGACAGGTGGATTATTAGGTCAATTGAGTACATGAAACTAAAGGTGGTCAAGTAAAACTTTTGTGTGCACCCAACAGTGCTTTGTTTATTTACATTAAGACCATTTTAACTGCTGCTCCAATTTGAAGTATGGGTAAAAACAAATTTCTCTCCCTTTAATGTCAGCAGCAAGCTGGGTTGTTATGGTGCAGGGAGCGCACCCTCCATAAATAATCTCCTAGCACTCAACACAATGTAGACAATAAATAAATGAGGCCATTATGCGAAGACTATACAAGCTTCTTTTCCAAAACGTGTGAACATAAATCTCTCAATCCCAATATCTCAACGCCAAATACAGATTTTAAACAGTTTTTGAATAAGCACATACACTTAATTCAAATTTGTGAGCAAGAGCGCTTTGTGCACAACAGCACTAGATGTAGGGAAACAGAGTTCAAAATGATTAGAAATGATTATCAGCAAAAGAATGCTCGATTATCTCATATTTACATTCAGATTATTCATGCAATCAATGTAACCTTTACTTTTCCATTTCATACAATGTTTAGAGTTCGATGACAAGTGATCTATTCTGAAGACCGTAAAACACAAGTGAGCGTAAGTAGGTAGTTGTTTTGTGGAAAAGCTGGTAAAGGTATCTTAACAACCACAATGCAAACAAATTAATTATTAGATGCAAAAACAAAGTTGCTGGAAAAGCTCAGCAGGTCTGGAAGCATCTGTGAAGGGGAAAAAAGAAGAGTTAACGTTTCGGGTCCGGTGACCCTTCCTCAGAACTGGGGACCTGCTGAGCTTTTCCAGCAACTTTGTTTTTGTTCCTGATTTACAGCATCTACAGTTCTTTAAATTTGTTAGATGCTATCACTACAATACCTCCTCTATTGACTGAATGGGTTCTTCTATAGGAACCATATGATCTACATCAGTTTCCTTCTTGGACTTCAGGATTGGGCGGCAGCAGATCATGGTGACACTGATAGGCAAGTCTTTTAGTATACTGACAACATCTTTGTGGCTCTGACCAAGGAGTGGTATTCCATTCACCTAAAAAACAGGAGAACCAAGTTAATTCCAAAATATACTTGAACTAAAAGCAACAATGTCAATTGGAATACTGATACTTATATTTTCATCTTAGTTACCTGAATTTATTCAACAAATTTAATATTAAAGAGATGATTATTTAAAACTCTAACAAAAACTAACAGCATTATGAGAGACAAACACTAAACTGAAAGTATATTGATCATGTGGTTATAAATAGCTGTTCCTTTTAAATTAGAGGGTATGCTGCTCTATGAAATAAAGACTGCGCTATTTAATTTTTCTGTACCTTTGACTGCAGACTAAAAATGAGAAAAAAGTTTTAAAACTGCTAAAAATAAAAAAAAACAGGTATTTACATGGCCCCACCTTTCAAATGGATGAAACACCATTTCAAAAAGTGCTTTGTTACAAAGTATATGACAATGTTACAAAGATGAGGCTACATCAGTTCATCCTTCCCTCCCCCATTTTACAAGAATTCTCCATAACCATTTAGCAATTCTTAAATTTAGAACTTATTTTATCATTTTAAGCTCAGCATTTTAAACATTCTAAACATTGCATCTGATATCATTGTATCTTTTACGGCAATGTGAATGATCTTTATATTAAAATGGTTATAACAACAGACTCCATCAGAATAGTCTCGTATTTTGAATTTTAAACCTTTCAGTGACTGTCATTTGATTATGTCAGTGTTGATTATGTCAGTGTTGATTAATGGTGCTTTACTATCGTGATGGACATAGTCTTTTGTGTGTTGAAGAGCCAATAACAATCTCAAAGTCTCCTTTTCTATGGCAGAATACTTTCTCTAGTAGACTTAGTTTCACGGAAAACTACTCCATTAGCTTCTCTATTAGCAACTCGTACATCTGCAATATGAACACTTAAATCATTATCATCAATCACCATTTTAAAGGTTTGGAAAAATTGGGATGCCTTCGACTTCTAAGATTGTCAATCAAGCATTCAACTGACTTGCTTCTTTCCTTAGATGTGTTAAAGAAACATTATTACAGGAAAGTTACACACAAATTACCAGAAAATTACACTCTCCTATACATCTCATGATCCCACATCTAGTTTTAGGAACAAGGTGTTCTATTATAGCCTTCACTTTTGCTTTTCTGGGCAAACTTGGTCTCAAGTTAAAAAGGGGCTATTGGGAGGGGGCTCCTGGATGTAGGGAGACACCCAAGGGAGCACGAGAGGGCCGGCAGAGGTGGCAGCAGAGAGGTATACAGTTATGAGGGAATTGCCCCAAGTCCTCAATATTGACTCTGGACTCCAAGAAGACTGATGGCATCACGCTAACCATGGGTAAGGAAAACTCCTGCTGATTACCACTCACCCTCCACACTCAGCTGATGAGTCAGTAGTCCTCCATATTGAGCAATACTTGCAGGTAGCACCAAGAATGGCAAAAGCACAAAATGTGGTTTCAAAATCTGTGTTGCAATGTCTACCATCAAACACTACTAATCGAGCCGATCAGGTCGTAAAAGGACAAAGCTGCTAGACTGTACCTGTGGCAGGTGACGAGGGAAATAACAAGAGGAAAAACATACTTTAGCTCATCCTAAACAATCTGTCTGCTGAAGGTGCATCTTTCCATGACAGTATAGGTAAGAGTCACCACTATACAACCCTTGTGGAGATGAAAACCCCACCTTAAAACCAAGAATACCCTCCAATTGTGCTGTTGTATGGCACTCACTGTGCTAAAACAAAATTGGACAGACTTCAAACAGATCTAGCAACTTACAACTAGGCATCCATGAAGCACTGTGGGCTACCAATAGCAACCGAATCAAATTCCCGCTAAGATCACTTGGAGAGGCAGTTTGATTTGTGATACTCAGCATGGATTTGTGAGGGGTAATATCATGCCTCACAAACCTTATTGAATTCTTTGAACAGGTGACCAAACACGTGGATGAAGGTGGAGCAGTGGATGTGGTATACATGGATTTAAGTAAGGCGTTTGATAAAGTTCCCCATGGTAGGCTCATGCAGAAGGTAAGGAGGCATGGGATAGGGGGAAATGTCGCAGATTGGATTCAGAATTGGCTGACCTTAGAAGACAAAGGGTGGTAGCGGACGGAAAATATTCAACATAGTGCTCAGTTACGAGTGGTGTACCACAAGGATCTGTTCTGGGTCCTCTTCAACTTGTGATTTTTGTAAATAATTTGGAGGAAGGGTGGTTTAGTAAGTTCGCGGATGACACAAAGGTGGGTCGAGTCGTGGATATTGCGGAGGGCTGTTCCAGGTTACAAAGGGACATTGATAGGATGCAGAGCTGGGCTGAGAAGTGGCAGATGGAGTTTAACCCTGAAAAGCGTGAGGTGATTCATTTTGGAAGGACAGATTTGAAAGCTGAATACAGGATTAATGGAAAGATGCTTGGCAGTGTGGAGGAGCAGAGGGATCTTGGGATTCATGTCCACAGTTCCCTGAAAGCAGCCACCCAGATAGATAGAGTTATTAAGACAACATATGGCGTGTTAGCTTTCATTAATAGAAGGATTGTGTTCAAGAGTGAAGTTATGCTCCAGCTATACAAAAGCCTGGTTCGGCCACATCTGGAGTATTGTGTCCAGTTCTGGTTGCCTCATTACAGGAAAGATGTGGAAGCATTGGAAAAGGTGCAGAGGAGATTTACCAGGATGTTGCCTGGAATGGAGGGAAGGTCTTACGAGGAAAGGTTGAGACAGCTAGAGCTTTTCTCCTTAGAACGACAAAGGATGAGAGGTGACTTGACAGAGGTGTACAAAACGATCAGAGGTATAGGTAGAGTGGACAGCCAGAGACTTTTTCCTAGGGTGGAGGTAGTTATTACGAGGGGGTATAGTTTTAAAGTGAGCGGAGGTAGATCTAGGGGAGACGTCAGAAGTAGGTTCTTTACTCAGAGTGATAGGAGCGTGGAATGCATTGCCAGAGAGGGTAGTGGAGTCGGCCTCATTAGGGGCATTTAACTGACTATTAGACAGGCATATGGATGATAGTATAAGATAGGGGTGGAGGTTAGATAGACCTTAGGTTTAGGGTAAACATTTGGCACAACATCGTGGGCCGAAGGGTCTCTTCTCTTCTCTTCCAAATTCCAATACAATCTGCAACCTCATGGCCCAGCTTATCCCATAGCTCACATTCTTCCATTACCACCAAGCCAGGAGATGAACCCTGGTTCAATGGAGAGCGCTGTGGCAGGGTGGCACATGTCAGGAGCAACACTAGGTATACCAAAAATATAACGTTAACCTGGTGAAGCTACTTAACAGGTCTACTTCCATGCCAAACAGCATAAACAGCAAGCGGCAGGCAGTGCCAACTGATGTCACAACCAATGGATTAGATCCAAGCTAACAATCCTGACACATCCACTCATGAATGGTAGTAGACAAAACAACGCACTGGAGAAAGCAGCTCCAAAAATATACCATCCTCAAATGATAGAAGTGCCCAGCAGATCAGTGCAAAAAAGTATTTTCAATAATCTTCAGCCAGCATTACAGAGTGGATGATCCATCTCAGCTTCCTCTTGGGGACCTAACAGCACAGATGCCAATCTCAAGCCAATTATGATTCAATATAACATGACAAAGCAGCTATAGGCAATTCATACTGCAAAGACTTTGGGCACTGAAAACACTCCAGCAGTAGTACTGAAGATGTGAGCTCCAGAACTTGTCATTCCCCTAGCCAAACATGTTCCATTACAGATATCAAGTCAGGAGCAACCCACATGTCATGTACGCGACCCCAGGAGCAACCCATGTCATGCGCGTGACTAAAAAGGGCAATTCTTCATGCACAGTCAGTCGTTGAGCTACTGCATGTTGGCTTCTTAGTGGCCGTGCAGGCAAAGAGACTGCCACGCATCTTGTTCTAAAACGTGGCTTTGCAAAGAAGGTCTGGAGAAAGATGTAAATGGTTTTTGTTGAGGTTCATCCCAACAGATCCATGATGCAGATTTCTGTGTTGTACAGCAGTTCCCTGGGGGAAACCGAGGCAAACACCAACTGCGTGTGGAGGATCATCAACTCACCAAAGGATACTTTTCAGTCTGCTGGAAATTTGTTCATCTTCCATTGTCAAGCGTTTACCTCATCCTAGTGTTGCAGACTTTACATAATCCAAGGTCCAAGACTACGTGCTGAGGAAGACACTAAACCTTGGAGCAGCTGCCACCAAAGGTGCAGTGGGGAAAGACCATAGTGTGGGGTCTTTCCAGCAAATATAATGAGAGTCTGTTAAGTTTGAGATACCCTCATAACGTTAATGCAAATATAAACTGCTTGTTGCATAATTAGAAAATGCCCTGTCTTTGCGACTGAATGGAATTTAATGAGTCAAAATTCCACTTTACTTTCTGCAAAGTCTGTGCCGACCTGTTTTGTACTTATTTATAGATTATGAATAAAGTATATTTCTGAAATAAAAAAGGAGTATTGAAAGAGAACTGATTGCTAAGTTCAAGTAAATGTTTATTATTTTTTAATCGCTTATATTTTATTAGGTCTTTGTGGTTCATAATTTCTAAGAGCTTAATTTTGTAGTAAAAAAGAACAGTTATAAAAGGGTCCCAGAGAAATTGCTTTTATTTGATAGTCAGCATCTTTCCAAAGGTTTACATGGTGTTACTCCTTTAGTGTGGAGCTGGAGGAACACAGTAGGCCAGGCAGCGTCAGAGGAGCAGGAAAGTTGACGTTTCGACCCTTCCTCAGAAAAAAGATGGTCCCGACCCAAAACATCAACTTTCCTACTCCTCTGATGCTGCCTGGCCTGCTGTGATCCTCCAGCTTCACACTTATCTCTGACTCCAGCATCGGCAGTTCTTACTATTTCAGAGTTACATTAAAACGGGCAAGTCTTGACAGGAGTGCCCTAAACCACGTTCCTCCTGCTCTGTGTGGGAAGCCAAATACATTTCCAGTGCTCAGCATGTCTGCAGGAAGTGTCTCCACCTGCAATTCGTGTAAGCACGTCTTTCAGAGCTGGAGCAGTTGCTGGGGACAGTGTGGAGCATCCACAAAGCTGAGAGAATTATGGACAGCACATATAGAAAGGGGTGGTCACAATGCAGGCTAAGACTCCACAGACAAAAAGTGAATAGGTGTCCATCAGGATGAGTAAGAGAACGAGGCAGATGGCTCAGGAATCACTTCTGGCCTTTCCCCTGTGCTGCTTTGGATACCACTGGAGGTGAACAGCCCTTAAGATAAAAACTGCAACAGCCAAATCCGTGGCACCACAGTTGGCTCTGCTCCACAGGGAAGGAACAAAAAAAATGTGCTGAAATCCAACAGGTACAGGGGATTCAATTTTAAAGTCAATATACAGGTGTTTATGTGGCTGTAAACGAGACTCCAGCATGGTATGTTGCCTCCGTGGAGCTCAGGTCAAGGAGGTTTCAGAGCAGCTCCAGGACATCCTGGAAGAGAAGGGCGCACAGCCAGCGATGTGGTACACAGTGATATCAATGACAGTGAATTTTTAAAAAAATAATGAGGTCCAAAGAGTAGAGCAGAGTTAGGAAGCAAGCTAAAATGTAGGATCTCAAGAAAGGCAGTGATGTCAGAATTACTACCAGTGCCACCCTGCTGGTAAGAGTAGAAAATAGCAGGCAGATATCAAACAAAGAATCAGAGTCCCTACAGTGTGGAAGTAGGTCAATCAGCCCATCAAGTGCACATTGACCCTCCAATGAGCATCCCAATCAGACCCACCCCCTACCCTATCAGGCTGCCATTCCCATGGCTAATCCACGTAACTGGTACACCCTTGGACACTACGGGCAACATAGCACAGCGAAGAGAAAACCATATCACATGAAAGAAACCTATTCAGACATGGGGATAATGTCTGTCTGTGCACTGTCGCAGAGGCTGGAATCATGTCCTTGACAGCAGTGCTTTACACTGAGCTACCGTGCCACCCTCAGTGAGATGATCACCAGGGCTAAAGAGATGGTGTGAGAGGAGGGTTTCAGATTCCTGGGGTATTGGGACCAGTACAAACTGGACAGGTTACACCTGGGCAGGATCAGGACTGATGCCCAAGGGGACGTATTTGCTACGGTGGCTGGGAAGATTTTAAGCCAAATACCAAGGAAAAGGGGAATCCATGCAAGGAGTCAGAGAAAGAGAAAGCAAGGACAAGCACAAAAGACAAAAGGGAAATAAAATTGATGGGCAGAGGAATCAAAGAACAGATTCAAACATGGTCACAGTAAAGAAAAACCAGTAGGAATGGGACAATAATTTTTTTTTAAAAAAAAGGGTTTAGGCTTGGCACCTGAATGCAGGGGACATTCTAGTAGATGAATTAATCATATGTACACATGTAATTGGGTATGAAATGGTTGAGATTAACAAGACATGGCTGCAGGGTGATCAGGGATGGGAACTGATCATCTAAGGGTATTCAATGTTTGACGAGGACAGGCAAAAAAAGGGAAAGGTGCAGAGTTGCATTAAAGAAGATAGAAACACAATATTGAGGAATGAAATTAGCTCAGACAACAGACTCTGTCAACAGAATCGAGAAATCAAAAGGCAAATCTTAGTGGGGGTGCTAGATAGACCACCACTTGTACTGATATTGGAAATGGCTTCAAACAGGAAATCAGAGATGCATGTCATAAAGGAGAATCTGTAATTATGGGTGACAATAAATCTGCATATAGTTTGGGTGCATCAAATCAGTTACATAACACAGGGGAGAAATTCCTACACAGTGTAAATGGGATGGGTTTCTGGACCAATACATTAGAGAACTAACTGAAGCACATGCCATCTTAGACTAGGTATTATACCAATTATTCCTTTCCCATGGCAATGTAGTTGGGAGAGACCCCTTAGGGATAAGTGGCTGTAATATAATAAAATTCTTCATCAAGCCGGAGACGGAGGTAGTTGATAGTGAGACTAGGTCATGAATCTTAAAGGGAACTTACAATATTATGAGGCATGAGCTTGTTGTGATGGGCCAGCAAGCATCATTGAAAGGAATGACATTGAACGTTTGCCATTGCCTATCCAAAGAGTGAAATCAGTGAACTACAAAAATTATTTATTTCTATCTGGCTGAAGAATGCAAAAGCGAGTAATGGCTAAACCATGGGTTATTAGTGAGTTGGTTATAGTAACAGAAGCAAAAAAAAAAATACAAATTGGTAACAAGAGAACACTAGACCTGGAGGATTTCTGAGAAGTCAGCAAAAGGAGGACCAAAGGGATAGATTAAGGAGGGGGAAAATCAAGTATGAGAATAAGTTTGCAGGGAACATAAGAACTGACTGCAGAAGTTTCTACAGGTACATAAATGAGAAAAAATGACTGGTGAAAACTAAGGCATGTGCCTTACCGTGAGAAATGGGAGAATTTATAATGGGGAGCAAAGGAACAGCTGACAAACTAAATTCATACAACACTGCCTTCACGAAGGAGGACATGAATAATATAGCAGAAATTATAAGAAACACAGGTTGTAGTGAGAGGAAGGAACTAAAGCAACCCTATCAGTAGAGAAATGGTGTTTGGAGACATTGATCGGATTGAAGACTGATAAATCACCAGGACCTGATAAACTACATCCCAGAGTACTTAAGAAAGTGGCCCTAAAAATAATAGATTCATTAGCGGTCATCTTCCAAGATTCTTTAGAATCGGAATAGTTCCTACAGATCAGATGGTTGCTAATGAAACATGATTATTTAAAAAGGAAGGAGAGAGAAGGCAGAATTATAATGCAGTGAATCTCACATCAAGAGTGGGAAAGAGTCCATTATCAAGGATTTTGAGGCAGAGCAGATGGAAAACAGTGACAGAATCAAACACAGGCAGCATGGATTTAGGAAAAGGAAATCATGCCTGACAAATCTCCTGCAATTCTTCATGGATGTTACTAATTTAGTTGATCGGGGAGTCAGTGGATGTGGTTTATTTGGACTTTCAGAAGGCTTTTGAAAGAGTGCAAAAGATAAATGCCTAAAATGAAAGCACATAGGATTAAGGAAGTGTATGGAGATGGGTAGAAAATTAGTTGGCGGACATAAAACAAAGATAGGTTTTGTCCTGAATGGAAAGCAGTGATTAGAGGGGTACCAGGTATTAGGACTATGACCCCAGCTATTCACAATATATGTTCTTATTACAGAGGGAGAGCAACAACAGTTTGCCAAAATTGATTCCTGGAATGGCATACTGACATACGAGGAGAGACTGAGTTAGTTCAGATTGTATTCACTGGAGATGAGAATAGAAGGGGGGGACAATTTAATAGAAATCTATAAAATTCAAACAGGAATTGGACTGTTTAGAATGCAGGATGGATGTTCCTGATGGTGAGAGTGTCCAGAACCAGGGATCATAGTTTAAAGATAAGGGATAAACCTTTTAGGACTGAAGAGATTTCTTCAGTGGCGAGCTTGTGGAAGTCAGTACCACAGGGAAACCAAAATGCTGTGTGTTTTCAAGGAGGTAGATATAGCTTGTGGCTGAAAGAATCAAGGGATTTTTATTTCGGGAGCACATGGAATTAGGTCATTGAGCTCAACATCAGCCACGATCATACAGAATGGTGCAATTTGCTCGAGCAGTTGAACAGCCTACTCCTATACTTATCATTTGTGTTATGAAGTCTTTTTCAGCCACACTCAAATAAGGTATCTGGAATCACAAAAAACAAGTAACAAGTAACACAAACAATATCTACAATGCAAACCAAATTTAAAAACTTACCTCTAATAGCTCATCTCCACTATACAGTCTCCCGTTACATCCCACGGGTCCCTCAGGGAGAATGGAACGTATATAATGATGCCCAGTAGCGGCTTCCAAACTTATACCAAGGCCACTACTTTCACTGAACTTTGTTACTTGAGTCACCTGACAAATCAAATGTGTAGCACAACCTATTATTTTTGATTATCTTTAAAAAAATTCCAAGCCAAAAATGAATGATTGAAATGAACTAATGCTGTATAAATTGTAACATTTTAGAATATTAGCGCAACGAGTTGGCTATGCTCTGGGTGTCCAAACTTTGATGGCCATAAAGTCAGTTATTTCTTCACTTTTACCTCCATTAAATTATTTTTGTTATCAACTTAACTACATTAACTATGAATAGTAGTTCAAAAAAATTAACATAAGCAGCATAGTATTCTCCAATAACATGTACGCACATTGTAACATTAATTAAGAGATCTCCAAGATATTTCACAGGAAGGTTATCAAAATTGTCTACTGAGTTTTTGACATCCTTTTAAGGTTTTCTTTAAAATATACCTTTTTAAAATCACATTTTTTTATCCTCTACTATAGCACTTATTTATGTGGCTCAGTATTAAACTCTAAGCTAGGACTCAGGCAATGGAAGACATGTCATCTATGGTAGAGGGATTGAACTACGAGACGCATAAGAGACCAGATTTGGAGAAGCAAAGTGTTGCCAGATAGGCAATCAACTTTAGGACAATAAACATGGTGTAATGGATAAAAGGGTCATAGTGCAAGTTAAAATAGATAAACTAACTCTTCCAAAAGTTCTACTGTGACAGATGGAAGATGGGAGGCAAACCAGAAGAGCACTATAGTAGTCAAGTCTAGATAATGGAAGCAATGATGAGGGATTCAGCTGATGACAAGTGTGGCAGAAATGGAGATGCATGATACTATTGAGTTGGGTACAGGCAATCCGGATAATACAGAAGGAAAAAAAAGTGATCAGAATTTCATGTCAGAATCAAGTAGGACACCATGCAAAGTCTGGTTCAGCTTTACACACCGACCAGGGAGAGGGATGGAGCTGCTGACTGATGGAGGGAGTATGTGGTGGAGACTAAAGTCAATGGGACTAAAATTAGTTTTTTCCTGCGGAAAAAAAAAACAGGACTTGGAGGAAATTAGCAAACAAATTTTCAGTGTCTGATCATAGGGGTTGCTGGACACAAAAGGCGGCCTGTATCAAAGGCCAGCCTCAGTGTTAACACTCCCATCCATTTAAAAAAAAAAAACTGAGAAAACAACGTAGCCCCCATGTCCCCCTCCGTCCCACACAGACACTGTATCTTATGCTTATCAATTCATTCTAATTTATGCCCCCTATGCATTCAAAGGCAAACCTACACATTACTTCACATCATCCTGCTCATACCCTCCATGCCAACCTATGCCAAAATATCCATGTACCCCTTCACCTCTCACACCCTCCTGAACAAACCATGCCATTTTATCCATCTCTCCATGGCCCATTTTGGAGACTTATTTTCCAATCAATTTTTTTTCTAATACTTAGCTTCAAATCAAAAAACCTGGGCAATATTTTTCAAGTCAATGAAAAAGTGGGTGGAAAATCAGCAGCCAATTTACTAAGAGCTTATTTCATGTTGCTGTCGTAAACAAATTTTATATGAAATGGTTCTAAAGAAAATTGATTGATCAGGATTATACTGCATCTGAAAAGGACTTCTCGGAAAATACTTTGTGATAATTGACAGTAGGTTATAAGCTGACTATGCTCACAAATGCTTAACTGAAATGCAATAGGTATATTTTTCATTTACATACCACAATTTGAGAGTTAGTTCCAAGAATATCCTGCCATTTAACACAAAGTCTTTCCTCTTCTGATGAGTTCAGCTGAAAGCCTGGAATGAAGAAGGATTCATAAAACAAATTTTATTTTAAGGTTTGTATCACTCCATGAATATTAACAAAAAAAAAGCTTTCTTTCAAAACTATACATCGAAAGAATGTATGCTATTCTGCATTTGCTATCTGCTTCTATAAATATTGAGCATTTCAGTCACTAGATTAACAAATTCTTCAATTCAATAAAATTTATCTAGCAAATATTTTTCCTCTCTTGCTTGCCACAATGTGCAGTACAATAAACAGTATAGACTGATTTCAACGATAAAATAAATGATTCTTCAAGTTAAACAATCAGCAGTTCAATTACAAATCTGAAATGACCAGTACAATAAATGAAAAAGGTTGATGCAACATCTTACAAGCTCAATTTCAGACAAGAGCAGAATTTATTCTTCATTTTAAAAACTCGGATCTGAATTTTTGGCCTTGAATCCGAAGTACAAAAACCTAACCCCCTACTTCCCATTACGTTACCAATGCCAACCTCATGCCCCCACTTACCTGACCCATAGTCCTTCATACATTGCATGCCAACCTACACGTGAAATAATACCTTAGTTCTCTCAAGGAACAACTAACTTGTCCTAACGGCATCCCATGACCATATCTTAACTTTCCAAGAGGGTACCCTAGCTACGCAAATGAATCCATGAAGTACAAAGCAGTTTCTATTAAGTGTAATCTATTCACATTGATTTTGGTGAACCAGGTGTGTGGAACCAAACGTGAGGCAGCTGTCTCCGCAAAATGCAACCCACCACCACAAAATAACAGGTGTCACGTTCAGCGAAGGAACTTTGTTTCAAGGCCAACGCCACTAATTTGCCAAAATATCCGAGTATAGGATGGAAGTTCTACCTATTTTAAAATGCTTACTACTCTGCATTTTGTAAAGAGAGAGGCAATATCTGCCACACATTTAACTGCTGGCATACACAGCAAAGATGTCCAATTATAATCTTCAAATCATGCTATAGTTTAATCCGGTACCTTACAATAACTCTCCAAATGAAGCATTCGCACAGGATAATCTGTACCTGCTGTGAACCTGGTTTCACTTTCAGCTTCAATTCCTTGCTCAGCAACAGATGAAGTATTTGAAATCCAATTCACCAAAGCTGATGAATCTTCAATCATTGCTACAGAGATCATTAACATGAAGGGAAACAAATGATGTGCTTATGTTTAAAATCATAGATTCCCACAATACATAAAACCCCAAAATTAACAATCAAACTGGCAACATTCAATTTTCATTCCTCAAAAAGACCGGGTTATTGCAAAGTCAACTCTCATTGGTATTTTGCTTTAATGCACATCTACTCACATTTAAATTCTTTCATCTATTTTAAATGATCCCTCAATATGGTTTTAAATATACTTAAAATGAGAAACTGCTTCTGCATCTTCAGCTTGGTTATGATGAACACAACTTTAACCAAATTATCTACTTAGAGTTCTTAACTGTTTCTAGAACAACACAAAAACTCAAGCACTGGTTACAACAGCAAGTCAAATTCGTGAAGCAGGCAGGGACCAATGTACCTGAAGCATGTTTATTATCTATTGTGAGGACATCTCCACACTTTTCAGGTTTTACTTCATCTTTGCACTCAGGCTGTGTCAAAGTTTCTGGTTCAAGTCCCCTCCTCATTAAAATAAGATGCACAGTTTGGCCAGTGTGACGCAACATTTCCACTGCTTGATGGTTAGTGAAGCTTTGAATATTTGTTCCGTCCACCTAGAATGGAAACAGATTTAGACTACATTGTCCAAATTACAACTAAAATAGTCTACCATATTGAAATGGTAGTCTCACCAAAAGAAGAATGGGCAAGCTGGCTGATATGGTCGTCTTTTTGTTTTAAAATTTATAGATTTCGAATTGCATAGAATCATCAGTCAAGTTAGTTGCATCGGCTATCGCGGCATGAAGAGTGCACTGCCAAAAATGCCCATATGTTAAATATTCTGATCACATGTTAGATGACAATCACAGTTTAGACATGAAAAGGGCAGCCTTTACATATACATACTTCCTTTTTTAATATAACAATATCATTTAATCAAGATGTTTAAATTTATAAAATACATTTGTTCAAGCAATGTAGTTTTAGATTAAAATAAGATGTATTTACTTCACTTGGCTGAGCATCAGTTAAAGAAATTAGATCACTTTCTCATTATGATGAATGTGTATCATACATTTAGAATTTGGAATTTCAAAACGGAGTCAGAGTGTAGCTGCCATTCTGTAGATATTGTTGCATTTTCAGAAGGTCAGTAAGTCATTAGAAACAGTGGCTCAAGTACATCATTTCCAAGGCATGTGATCCAGTGAAGTGATTAGCAGGATGATGAACATAATGACAGGGAATAAAAACAGAACAAAGGCCGACAGTTTAGCTTTTAACTTCAGTTCAGAATAATTAGGAGTTTCGTTCAGAAGGGAGAACAGCTTCCTCCTAGCAGGAGGATCGTGCTTTCAATTCAAGAGGGCCAGTCACCTTGGCAGAGGGTTTTTAAGTGACTGAAACCTCTAAACAATGAAAATTTTGATAGAAAGTTCAGTTCCGACAACTTCAAAACAAGGTTTTGGGTAGCAGTCCAAGAACAAGAACTGAAAAGCAGTCATAAAACTGAACAGTCAGATAAATACAAAATTCAGAGTTAAGATAGGAGTTATATGTTCCTGGGATCTGAGCATTTGTAACAGATATTATTGGAAAACAGGTGAAATTCTGTTTTGCTGTTGTAGCCTCACGTGAATGCGTTTTTTGCCCCCCAATGATTAAGCTTCGCAGTAACCAACTGTAAAAATGAATCTATGATCAATTAAGCCAGGTTTCATTCTGGTGTCAGAATTGCCCAGTATGGGCATCAAGCAGAATTGCAACATGGCTAGATTTTACATAGCTTACTACGTATCTTAGGAAAATTAAAAGTTTTCTCCATATAAAAATTGTACGTACAGCTATTATCTGATCACCAACATGTATTCTTCCATCCTGTTCAACCGCACTTGCTTGAGTTATGCTTTTCACAAAGATACCAGAAGGCTCTGTAACCACAAACCCATCCATGCAAATTTTCAAATATACATTCAATCTTTGGAAAACTCAAAAATATTAATGCTTAATTAACAGCAACTACTAATTGACAGGTCATGTTCCATAAGGTCAAAATCAGGTTGTTTACAACTATGTAGCTTAGTTTCATGCAAAAGGCTACAAGTGTAATTCCAGTATCACTGATTCCAGTTTTGAATATGATAGGAACATGAAAAGTCAGCTTGGCAAATAAAGCTAACTCCTTTATTTAAGGCAAAACAAACAGTCATGATTATTTACAGATTTCAATTTTTTTCAGCAGGTAAGTTTCCTTTTTAACCAAATACTGTTTCCACTTATATTTCTCTTTGGGAGAAATTACTTTGCAAATGACACTCAATCCCAGGCTTTAAAAAAAAAGTAGATAGTGTGTCAAATAAAAAGGAACATGAGATAGAAACAACCCAAAGCTAAAGTTAGATGTAAATAATTCATCAACTTTCATCCAGTAAGGTGACTGTAAAGCTCTGCAGACAAATCACAGCCAAAGCCCTTGACTCCTCCACAAACACCTATGGATATTGAATAATCACTGAATTATTGTCGTGCAAAAGGAGACTGTTCAAAGAACAACAGCACAGGAACAGCACTTCAGCCCTCCAAGCCTGCGCCGACATATTTTGCCCTTCCCTACTGAAACTGTCTTCACTGACAGGATTCATATTCATCTATTCCCTTTCTAGTCATGTATTCATCCAGGTGCTTCTTGAATGTTGCTATTGGGTCTCCTTTCACCACCAACTCCGGCAACACGTTCCAGGCACTCACCGTGTGAAAAACTTGCCTTGCACATCTCTTTTAAACATCGCCCCCCCCGCACCTTGAACTTGTTGTGTGGTAATTGATCCTCCACCCTCAGAAAAAACGTCATACTTTCTACTGTATCCATGCCACTCAATCTTATAAGCTTCCATCAGGTCGCCCCTCAACCTCCTGCATTCCAAGGAAAACAAACCCAGTCTATCCAACTCTTCTTCATAGCTAAAATCCCTTATACCAGGCAACATCCTGTTAAGCGTTTTCTGTACCCTCTCCAAAGCATTCACATCCTTCTGGTAGTGAGGTGACAGTGCTGTACACAATATTCCAAATGCAACCTAACAAAAGTTTTAAAGTTGCAGCATAACGTGTCTATCCTTATACTCAATGCCCCTTCCAATGAAGGCAAGCATGTCATGTGCCTTTTCTTAAAAAAACTACCTTACCTACCTGCGCTGCCACATTTAGTCATCTGTGGACCTGCACATATTAATACTCCTAAGGGTTCTGCCATTCACCATATAATATCCATTTGTACCTGACCCTCCAAAAATCATCACCTCATATTTGTCCAGATTAAACTGCATCTGCTATTTTTCTGCCCATGCCTCCCACTGATCTATATCCTACTGTATCCTCTGATAATTATCACTACCAATCTTTGTATCATCCACAAACTTACTATTTAGACCAGCTACATTTTCCTTAAAAATCATTTTACGTAGACCACAAAGAGCAAAGGTCCCAGCACTGATCCCTGTGGAACACCACTAGTCACAAGCTCCCATTCCAAACAGCATCATTTTCAACACTACCCTCTGCTTCTATGACTAAGCCAGTTCTGTTTCCATCTTGTCAGCTCACCTGATACCATGCGACTTCCCCTTTGTACCAGTTTGCCATGAGGGACCTTGTCAAAGGCTTTACTGAAGTTCATGTAGGCAACATCAACCGCTTTCCCCTCCATCATCTTCATCACCTCCTCAAAAAACTCGATCAAGTTCGTGAGGCACGACCTCCTCCACACAAAACCATGCTGTCTTTCGCTAATATTCAATTTACTTCTAAATATGTATAGATCTTGTCCCCAAGAATCTTTTCCAATAATTTCCCCACCACTGACATGAGACTCATTGGCCGGTAATTTCTTGGATTATCCCTGTTACACTTCTTAAACTATGGGACAGCACTGGCAATTCTCCAGTCCTCCGAGGCCTCACCTGTGGCCGAACAGGATACAAAGATGTTTGTCAATGCTCCAATTTGTTCTCTTGCCTCCCTCAATATTCCAGGATAGATCCCAAGGTCCTAATGGGATCTTTCTATCTTAATACTTTAAAAGGCGCACAACACCTCATCCTTCTTTAAAAAAATGTGGCTTAGAAACTCTACACTCCCTGCCCTTTGGTGAAAACTGACACAAAGCATTTGTTTAAGACCTCAGCTACCTCTTCTGGTTCCAAACAGATTCCTTCTTTTGTCCTTGAGAGGGCCATCCGTTTCCCTAGCTACCCTCTTGCTTTTTATATATGTATAAAAAGCCTTGGGATTCTTTGTAATTCTGTTTGCTAATGACATTTCATGACCCTTTTTAGCCCTTCTAATTCCTTGTTTAAGTTCTTTCCTACTTTCCTTATATACTTCAAGGGCTTTATCAGTTCCCATCCTCCTAGACCTTACATTATGCTTCCTTTTTTGTTGACCAAGGTCATAACATTCCCGGTCATCCAAGATTCATGTAACTTGCCATACATGTCCTTCATTCTAGCGGGGACATGCCGCCCCCAAACTCTTAACTGCCATTTGAAATACTTCTACATGTCTGATGTAGATTTACCTCCAAAAGAACATTCTCCAGTTCCTGCCTAATATTGTTGCTCACCTTCCCCCAGTTTAACACCTTCACCCAAGGACTGCTGTTATCCATAAACATGCATGTTCGGTCAAGTGTTTACAATAGATGTCCAATGAACATTATGACTTAGTCCGTGTCCCCATAAACCTAGGCATTATTTCTATTTAAATAATCTATTGCTCGTGAATGCCTCTGTTGAGCCTGCCTCCACCACACTTGACACTTCATTTCAGACTTTAACCATGTGAAAGACATTTTTTCACATAGTAGTTTTAAAGTGATTTATAAAAGTAACAATGTCCTCTCTTGTTTGATCCTTCTACATGTGAGAACAGTTTCTCCCAAACTATTTGATTCAGACCTCTCAGAATTTTGGAAACTACAATCAAATTTCTTCTTAGCCTTCGTCACACCAATAAAACCAGACTCAATTTCTCCAATCTACCTTCATAACTGAACATAGAACATTACAGCACAGTACAGGCCCTTCGGCCCTCGATGTTGCGCCGACCTGTGAAACCAATCTGAAGCCCATCTGACCTAAACTATTCCATTATCATCCATATGTTTATCCAATGGACATTTAAATGCCCTTAAAGTTGGCGAGTCTACTACCTGTGCAGGCAGGGCATTCCACGCCCTTACTACTCTGAGTAAAGAACCTACCTGACATCTGTCCTATATCTATCACCCCTCAATTTAAAGCTATGTCCCCTCGTGCTAGCCATCACCATCCGAGGAAAAAGGCTCCCACTGTCCACCCTATCTAATCCTCTGATCATCTTGTATGTCTCTATCAAGTCACCTCTCTAACGAAAACAGCCTCAAGACCCTCAGCCTTTCCTCATAAGACCTTCCCTCCGTACCAGGGAACATCCTGGTAAATCTCCTCTGCACTCTTTCCAATGCTTCCACATCCTTCCTATAATGCGGTGACCAGAACTGTATGCAATACTCCAAGTGCGGCCGCACCAGAGTTTTGTACAGCTGCAACATGACCTCATGGCTCCGAAACTCAATCCCTCTACCAATAAAACCTAACATACCGTACGCCTTCTTAACAACGCTATCAACCTGGGTAGCAACTTTCAGTGATCTATGCACATGGACACTGAGATCTCTGCTCATCCACACTACCAAGAATCTTACCATTAGCCCAGTACTCTGTATTCCTGTTACTCCTTCCAAAGTGAATCACCTCACACTTTTCCGCATTAAACTCCATTTGCCACCTCTCAGCCCAGCTCTGCAGCTTATCTACGTCCTTCTGTAACCTGCAACATCCTTCCGCACTATCCACAACTCCACCGACTTTGGTGTCATCCGCAAATTTACTAACCCATCCTTCTACGCCCTCATCCAGGTCATTTATAAAAATGGCAAACAGCAGTGGCCCCAAAACAGATCCTTGAGGTACACCACTAGTAACTGAACTCCAGGATGAACATTTCCCATCAACCACCACCCTGTCTTCTTACAGCTAGCAAATTTCTGATCCAAACCGTTAAATCACCCTCAATCCCATGCCTCCGTATTTTCTGCAATAGCCTACCAACCTTATCAAACGCTTTAGTGAAATCTCCCATCCTTGGAACCTTCCTCGTGAATGTCCTCCTCACTCTCTTCAATATCTTCACACCTTTACTAAAAAGGTGTGTGGCACTTAGTGCTGTACATAATACTCCAGCTGGGTCTTGTGCAGAAACAGCATTACCTCCATGTCACCACATATTCAGCCACTCCAATGTGTCAATGCCGCTTTGAAGGTTTGCACTGTTCCCTCAGTTTACAATGTTTCCAAGTTTTACATCATCTGCAAACTCTGAAATTGTCCCTTGTACTCCAAGAAATAGTTTATTAATATAAATGCAGAAAATTCAAGGATCCCAAACACTTAGCCTTGTGAACTTACCAACAAACCATCTACCAGCCTATAAAATACATCCATTAAAACAATACTCTTTTTCCCATCAATAAACAAACTTTGCATGTATGGTTGCTGCCAATTTTATCCTATAAGCAATAACTTTTCTGACAAGTCTGCTGTGCGGACAGTACTGTCATGAACACCTTTTGTAAGTCCGTGCTCGTCACATCAACAACGTTACCCTCAGCCATCTTCTGTTACCTCTTCAAAAACCTTCAGCAGGTTCAAAGAGATTTTCCATTTAGAAATCCATGCTGAGTTTCTCTAATTAACCCAAATGTATTCCTCGATTAATTCTCTCCCAAATTAATTGAACTAGCAGAACAGACAACAGATGTGGCAGTACAGTCAGGGGACTGGCTCAGGGTAACTTTAATACTGACTTTGGATCCTAAGAGGTCTTATGCATCTGGGTAAACATGAGCAGAAAAGCATTCTGCTGATGAACGTTGATGGTTCTCTGACGAATTCATACTCACATCAAAAACCAATTCAAAGAGGCACTAAAAAGGAAAGGAGGACACAGGATGCAGTCTGGATGAGGACTTCAAAATCCAATACCAACAGCAGCTCAGTAACACCACTATTAACTAAATTATCACAACACCTGAAGGATAATCTGGCAGGTAAGCTAACGAAAAAGGGAAAAACCTACTTGACCCTATTCTTACTAACATGCTGTCACAGACGCAACTGTCCATGGCAACACTGGTACGAATGACCACCAGTAATCCAATGGAGAAAAAAACCCATCCCAGATATACCAGTCTTCAGGCAATTTAATTCATGCTTAATTCATGCCTCACATGAGCACATTAAAGACAGCCAAGACTATCATCCCAGTTACATTCAGGCCATGGTGCTGAAGACATGCTGCAGAACTAGCCATGTGCCAAACAAGCTGTTCCAATACTAGTACTGACCCAACATTGTTGAAGATTGCACAAAAAAGGCAAATTTAATTCAGCCAATTACCACTCCATATCAGTATACTTTCAGTCATCAGCATGACAACAGAAGATAGTGGCAGTGTTACCAAGTGTCACTTACTTGACAATAATCTGCGAACAATCTCCAAACCGAGTCATCTCCTGACCCAACTACAGTATCAACTTAAATATGGACAAAAGAGCTGCATCTCCCTGGAGGTGAGGTAAGGTGAGGTTAGGTAAGAATGATTGCCTTTAGATGTTGATATCGCTGGCTAGGCCAGTATTTCTCGATCATCTGCAATTGTTCGCGAAAAGATGGTGGTGAGTTGTCTTCTTGCTACAGTTCTTGGCCACTGGACTCTAAACGTTAACCGTTTTCTATCCAGAAATGCTGCAAGACCTGTTAACTTGCTCCAGCAATTTTACTTTTGTTTGTTTCAGATCTCCAGCATCTGTAGTTCTTTGTTTCAGTTTAGTGGTTAAAGACTGGCATCTACCATGCTGGGGACCTCGAGAGGAGATGAAGGTAGATCCTTGACTTGGAAAAAAACCAAAAGAACTGCAAATGCTGTAAATCAGAAACAAAATTAGAAATTGCTGGAAAAGTTTGGAGAGATGTCAGAGTTAATGTTTCAGATCAAGTGACCCTTCCTCAGAACTGATGGTAACTAAGATAATGTTGGTTTATATGCAGAAGCGGTGGGGGGTAAGGAGTAGGTGAGGATAGAGCCCCGAGAGGGAGAGAAGAAAAGGTGGACAGACAAAGGAATACCTAGCGATCTAGCTAGGAGTGATAATAGCTGTTAGTGGCTAACAAATCAGTTGTGTGTAATAGCACAGCATACGATAACAAGGTCTGCTGTGTGGGGGTCGGGCAAGGACACGGGAGAGCTCAAGCCCTAAAGTTACTGAACTTGATATTGAGTCTGGAAGGCTGCAGGTCCCCAAGTGGAAAATGAGGTGCTGTTCTTCCAGCTTGCGGTAAGTTTGACTACAGAACTGCACGTTGTCTGAGATAGAGATGTTGGCCAGGGAACACAGTTGTGTGTTGAAGTGGCAGGCAACTTGAAGTTCAGGATCTATTTTGTAGACAGAACGCAAATGATCTGTGAAGCGGTCACCCAGTCTACACTTCATTTCCCTAACACAGTGGACACCACATTGTGAGTAGCAAATGCAGTCAACTGGATTGTGTGAAGTACAGGTAAAGCACTGCTTCACCTAGAAGGTATGTTTGGGCCCTTGGATACCAAGGAGGGAGGAAGTAAACAGATAGATGTTACACCTTCTGTGCCTACTGCAGAAGGTGCCTTGAGGCTGTTTGAGGTGAGGTGGGGGGGGGGCGCTGGTGGTGGTGGTTTGTTGGGACTGATGGAACAGTGGATCAGGGTATACTGGAGGGAACAAGAAGGGATGGGCAGGAACAGGTGTTTGGTAGTAGTGACAAGGCAAATCCTCGACTTGGCACATCTAACCAGAACTGGATGCAAATACTTCAGCCTCATCTTTTGCAATCATGCTGAACATTATTAAGGATAAGGATATTTGTAGCCTCCTTCTGTTAGTTATTTAATTATCCAACATTCTTCATAACTAGATTTCGGAGATCCACAGAGCTTAAATCTAATTCATTGGTTGTAAGGTCCTTTAGCTCTGTCAATTGCAAGAAGTGTCCAGTATTTGTGTACAGTACTGCAGTTTCACACTTCATTTTTAGGTATGCCTGGTGCTGTCACTGCATATTGTCCTGCACCATTTGTTGAAAGAAGGTCAATCCACTGGCTTGGTGATGCTAGAGAGAGAGTGTGGGATATGCCAGACCATCAATTACAGATCGAGGTATTATGCCTCATGGATGCCCAATTTTGAGTTGCTAGATTGGTAATAAAATCTATCATTTGGTATGCACTGTGACACACAAGACAAGTTGATCTCCACAAGGACTGTGCAAAGATAGATTGGCGAGAACATGGTCAATTAGCTCTTTCCCTCTTGTTGGCTCTCTTACCACATGCTACAGGTCCAATCTAGCTATGTCTTTCAAAATTCAGCCTACTGAGTCATTACATTGTGCGCTTGCCCACCTCCATTTTTTTTCCAATTAAGTACTGAACATGGAGGAGTACTGATTCACAAGCTGATGGGGTGGTGATGATAGGTAGTAAGCAGCAGGTGTTCTTGCTCCATGCTGGACCTGTGTTGCAGTTGCTGAATTTTCATTATTTTTATTTTATTGTTTTATTGATTTTGGTTCAAAGCTATCAACTGGGAGTTACTTATGGACCTTGAAACAGACTGTGGTAAAAAAGGAAAAAGAACAGACAATACAAGCTTCTTTGATTTGAGGGGGCAGCCCTGGAGGCTAGTTGCAGGCCGAATCCTGATTAAAAAAAGATTCCAACAGACACAGCGATGAACATTATTCTTAAACAGATAGCAGAAGTTAGTTATTAACAAGATCAGTACCTGGGAACTGTTTTTGGAAATCTGGAAGGGATGTTGTGCTCAAGCACGTGGCAGTTTTTGAATGGTAACTGAGGCCTTAGGAACACTCAGGGTGGAGCCAGAATTAACTTTTCTTTTGAGTCGTGCTTTTCATAGAGACAAGCTTGCTGCTGTCAAGACAGCACAAAGATTTGGAAGTTCCCTCTCACAAAGCTCAAAGAGCAGAAAGCTGAGTTAGAAGTATTCCTACTATTGCCTGTGTGAACTAAGGAGGTGACCCTCATTGGCAGTACCAGGAAAGCAATCTGTGCTTGTGAAACAATGCATCGTGAAAGCCACCTATCTGGCCAGTTTGCTTGTTTCTTTTAGTTATCCCTTATCAGTGTCTGTCTGTCTATTGCACGAATGGGCTGAAAACAAATGTTTTGGGCTTAAATCATAGGCATTAATTAGCTTACTATGTTGTTTAATTCTTTTTTCTGCTAAGTATTTAGTAAGTCTTTATTTTAAGCTACAAAACTGGTGCGTGGAAATCAATTAATTGCAGATTAATTATTGGTTATTCAAAAGTCTGGTTAGTAACCATTGGTTTAACTATTGGGGGGTCTACAAAAGTCTAATTTTCCTGTGGTGAAAATACAGAGGTAGAAAGGCTGATATGATTCGGTTGGCTGGCTGAGTCTTAACACCTGCTGCCAACAATAATGTCCCTTCTATCATAAGATCAAAATGGGTATATTCGCTGATACATGTATTGTATTCGCTACCAATCACAAGTTCTTAGAACATAAAACAGCCTCTGCCCATGTGTAACAAGAAATGAGCAACATTCAGGATTGGGTTGCATCCTACCACACAAGTCCTTACTTGAGAAAGGACGTACTGGCACTGGAGAGGGTGAAAAGGAGGTTCACTAGGTTGATTCCGGAGTTGAGGGGGTTGGCTTATGAGGAGAGACTGAGTAGATTGGGATTATATTCATTGGAATTCAGAAGATTGAGGGGGGATCTTATAGAAACATATAAAATTATGAAGGGAATAGATAAGATAGAAGTAGAGAGGATGTTTCCACTGGCAGGTGAAGCTAGGACAAGAGGGCATAGCCTCAAGATTAGAGGGAGCAGATTTAGGACTGAACTGAGAAGGAATTTCTTCACCCAGAGGGTTGTTAATCTGTGGAATTCCTTGCCCAGTGAAGTAGTTGACGCTACTTCAGTAAATGTTTTTAAAAGAAAAGGTAGTTTTTTTTGAACAATAAAGGAATTAAGGGATACGGCGAGAACGCGGGTAAGTGAATCCGAGTCCACGAAAGGATCAGCCATGATCTTATTGAACGGCGGAGCAGGCTCGAAGGGCCAGACGGCCTACTCCTGCTCCTAGTTCTTATGTTCTAAGTGCCACATACTATCCATCTCCAACAAAAGGGAAATTAAATGTTCTAAGCCCAACTATCTTCAGTTAGTTCATAAGTGACCTTTTCCCCATCGTAAAGTCAGAGTTGGGGACGTTTGCCGTAAATTGCATAATGTTCAGCCGCGATCGTAACTCCTCAGATACTGAAGCAGTTCGTGTGTAGGAGGTTGATAGCGATTTATACAATCATGAGGGGTATAGATAACTGGAATGGCAGGTTTTTTTCTCTCCCGCAGGGTGGGGGATCCAAGTACTAGCTGGCATATTTTTAAGGTGAGAGAAAAAAGATGAGAGACATGAGGGGAATTTTGTTTTATTTTTATTTTACATGGAGTGGTTTGTGTGTGGAATGAATTTCCAGAGGAAGTGGTGGATGTGGCTACAGTAACAACTTTTTAAAAAATATTCAGGCAAGTACATGAATAAGAAATATTAGGAAGGATATGGGATAAGCATAGGTAGATAGGACTAGTTTAGTGGGATTATGGACTGGTTGGACTGAAGGGTCTGTTTCTAAGCCGTACGACTCTATAATTCTATGACTCTATATCCAAATGCATGATGATCTGGACAATATCCAGATTAGGACTGATAAGTGGCAAGTAACAATCACGTCACACAAATGTCAGGCTGTGACCATCACTAATAAGAGACAATCCAATCACCACCCCTTGACATTCAAACAGGTTACTATCACTGAATCCTCCACCATCCCGGAAGTTACCATCAACCAGAAATTCAAATGAACTCAACACAAATACAGTGGCTACAAGATCAAGTCAGAGGCTAGGAATATTGGAGTGAGTAACTAACCTCCTGACTCTCTGAAGCCTGTCCAGCACCTACAAGGTACACGTCAAGCTTGTGATGGAGTACTTCCCACTTGCCTGAACAGGTTCAGTTCCAACAACACAAGAAGCTCGACATCATCCCAGACAAAGCAGCCTACTTGATTAGCACCACATCCACCACCGACACTCAATACGCATTGCTGCTACCATCTACAAGATGCATGGCAGAAATTCACCAAAGATTCTCAGGCAGCATCTTCCAAACCCACAACCACTTCCATCTAGAAGAACAAGAGCAGCACTTGCACCTTTAAGTCACTAACCATCTTGACTTGAAAATATATCCCATTCCCTCAACATCGCTGGGTCAAAATCCTGCAATTCCATGCCTAACAGTATTGAGCATCAACCCAGAGCACATGGACTGCAGTGATTCAAGGCGGCAGCTCACCATTTCTCAAGGGCAACTAGAGATGGGCAATAATTGCTCGCCACTCAGCAACGTGCACATTCCACGAATGAAAAAAAAAATCCACTGGAAAGTTAGAAGTGTTGGCAATGCTAAAACCCAACCATCAAGATGTTGAGGGTTACCTTTAACTGGGAACTTAACTGGACTATCCATGCTACAAAACCAAAGTTAAGGACTGGAAAATCTGCAGGAACTCATCACTCGACTTGCCAAAAAACTTTCCACCATTTACAAGACAGTTTAGGACTGTGATGAGCTATCCTTCACTTGCCTGGATGAAGGCAGCACCAGCACATGCGAGACGCTCAAAATCATCCAGGTCAAAGTAGCCAGCTTCATCAACACCCCAAATCACCACTATATTTGCCTTGCATATCACATATAAGTTGCAATGCAGTAACTCACCAAAATTCTACCAACATCTACAGACTTCCACACCCAACCCCTCAAAGCGAGGAAAGCAGACACACAAAGACCATCAGCTGCAAGAGCCCTGCAAGTCGCACACTATCCAAGTTAGATACTTATTGCCTTTCTTTGAGTGTTGCCAAGACAAAATCCTGGAACTTCCTCCATTGCAGCACTGTAGGTGTACCTACCAAAATAAAACAAATGAATCACACCCACCATAGAGTTAAAGAACATGGCAACAGACCCTCCGGTCCAACTAGTCCATGTCAAACATAATCCCAAACTAAACTAGTCCCACCTGCCTGCTCCTGGCCCATATCCCTCCAAATCTTTTCTATTCATGTATCTATCCAAATGTCTTTTAAATAATTTTGTAATTGTACCAGCATCCACCACTTCCTCAGGAAGTTCATTCTACACTCAAATCACCTTGCATAAAAAATTTGCCCCATGTCTTTTTTATAGCTTTCTCCTCTGACCTTAAAATGTGCTGAAATCCCACAGCATAAGGAAAAGACAATGACCATTAACTCTATTTATACCCTCATTATTCTATAAACTTCTATCAGGCCACCTCTCAATCTCCTATGCTCTAGTGGAAAAAGTCCCAGCCTATCCTGCCTTTCTTTATAACTCAAGCCTTCCATCGAACTGGGAGGTTTGATAGCAGACGTTTCGCCCTCTTACTAGGGTGACATTCTCAGTGCTGTGGAGCCTTCTGTGAAGCATGGTCTTGTGCTGGTTCAAATGTAAATGGTTTGTTTTTTGCTGCAACGACTACCAGCATGCTTAACTACCACCAGTTAATAACCCACAGGCCAGAGAAACAGCAAGGCAGAACAGCTGCAAGATGATACAAGCCATGATCACAGATGCCCATAACAGACTCCACAAGTACAAATAAGAAATTACGCGCTAAAAGTCATGAACTTCAAAAGCAACCAAACAGGAGTAGATGACAAGAATCGACTGGGCCATCACAACAACAGAGAGCAGGACCACACACACAAAAGAAGAACAGCACTACAGAAAAAAAAATGACCAAATTGACCAATGACAGAGAAGACAACATGACCAACAAATGGATAAGAAACCTCCCTAACAGACAGCTCACAGATACAGAAAAAAAAACAGTACTAATCAAAGGACTGAACTACAACCACAGACGCAACAGAATCCACACTCAAACAACGGACTAAATGAGGAAACACAACAAACCATCAGACAGACCACAGTAGGTCAGACCCTACTGACAAAGGGAACACAAACAAACAGACTTAACAAAGAGGAAAGGGATGCCCTGAAGAACCTCAAAAAGAACAAAAACATCATTGTTCCCACCGATAAAGGCAGAATGACTGTGGTAATGAACAAAACGGACTACATACAAAAACGCTGAAGAACTACTTGCAGATACACAAACCTACCAACAGAGGGAACGGGACCCCACACCACAGTGAACAAACAGAATAACCAATACTCTACAGAGCCTATACAAAACAGGACAGATAAAAACAGAATTACAAAAGATGAAACCAGAAGACAACAACACACCAAGATTCTACAGATTGCCTAAAGTACACAAGCCTGACATACCCCTCAAACCAATTGTGGCACTACCAGGAACCTCATCACACAAAATTAGCAAAGGAACTACAACAAAAGCTTAAACATCTAATCAGTAGTTCAAGACATTCAACACAAGAATTCCTCGACAACATCAAGGACACAAAAATCGACAAAGTAGCGATGGTCTCATTCGATGTAACAGCATTGTTTACATCAATCGAAGAAACCTTGCCAAAAGAAACCATATCCAACCTTTAGACACAACAGACGACAGGGCGAAGAACAGATCAACAAAATCTGCATACTCAAACTACTGGACTTATGCTTAACAACACACTTTACATTCAAAGGCAAGATATATGAGCAGATCAACAGGACTCCCATGAACTCACCCATCTCCAGAGTGGTAGCAGAGGCAGTCATGCAAAGATTGAAACAAACAGCCCTCCCACAGATCCAACACGTGGACAACATGTTGTAATTATGAAAAGAACAGAAATTGAGAACACCCACCAACTCATCAACACCATACTCACAGGGATCAAATTTATAAGAAAGGAGGAACACAACAACAAACTCCCATTCCTGGACGTGATGGTGAAAAGAAAAGAGAACGGTGACTTCACTACAAAAGTACACAGGAAATCCAAACATACTGACCAGGTTTTAAACTATCACAGCAACCACCCCAACTCACAAGAGGAGTCCAGACCCGAGACGTCAGCTTTCCTGTTCCTCGGATGCTGCTTGGCCTGCTGTGTTCATCCAGCTCTACACCTTGTTATCTTACACAAGGGGAGCTGTGTTAGGACCCTGTTCAAAAGGGCCACACACACTGCAGCATACCTGATCCGTAGAAGGAAGAAGAACATCTCTACAAAGTTTTTACCAGAAATGGATACCCCCAGTTTCATCCACAGATGCCTAGCCAACAGACAACACAACTAGGACACACCAAAACGTGAAACAATAACCACCATACCAAATATTAAAAAACACCTCAAAAAACTGACAGCCAGACTAATCAGACCACTAGGACTCATGACAGCACACAAACCAGCAGCCACACTAAGACAGCACTGACCAGGGTTAAAGACCCAATAGATACCATGGACAGGACGAATGTGGTTTACAAGATATCATGCGGAGACTGCACAAAACACTACGTGGGACAAACAGGCAGACAACTACCAACCCCATCCATAAACACCAGCTAGCAACTAAACAACACAACCAGATGTCTTTGGTTTCAATACACACAGATGAGGAAAAACCACACTTTCAACTGAGACAACACTACTATCATAGGACAAGCCAAACAAAGGACAGCCAGGCAATTCTTGGAGGCTTGGCATTCATCCGCGGACTTCAACAAACACATTGAATTAGCTCTAATATACCGACCATTACAACACACAACTGGAAGCAGCAAAAACCATACCGTATAAATGTGAACCGGCACAAGACGACAGAGCTTCACAGGAGGCTCCACAGCACTGAGGATGTCACCTCCCAGGCCGACAAAACACACCAACATCTACAACCAGCACGTAAGCTACAAATCTTCACTCAAATCCTGAAAACCTTCTACACACAGCAACATCCTGGTAAATCTCTTCTGAACCCTCTCCAGCTTAATATCCTTCCTCTAACTGGGTGACCAGACAGCATGCAGTATTTCAAAAGAGGCCTCACCAATGCCCTGTACAACCTCAACATGACTTCCCAACTTCTATACTCAAACAACTGAGCAATGAAAGGAAGCATGCCAAACACCTTTTTAACCACCTTGTCTATATGTGATGCAAATTTCACAGAATTATGTACCGGTACCCCTAGGTCTCCCTGTTCTACAACATTATCCAAGGCTCCACCATTTATTGTACATACCCTACCCCTTGTTTGTGGGTGCAAAATACAATACCTCACATTTACCCAGACTGAACTCCATTTGCCACTTCTCAGCCCACTGACCTATTTGAACAAGATCCCTTTGTAATCTTATAAAACCTTCTTCACTGTCCATCATACCACCAATTTGGTGTCGTCCGCAAACTTATTAACTATGCTTTCAGTATTCTCATCAAAACCATTTATATAAATGACAAACAAAGAGGACCTACTACCAGTCGCTGTGGAACACTGCTGGTGACAGGCCTCTAGTCAGAAAAGCAACCATCTACCACCACTCTGTCTTAATGGCAGGAGACAATTATGTATCCAACTGGCAAGCTCATCCTGAATCTCATGTGATCTAACTTTATTAATTAGCCTATCATGCAGAACCCTGTCGAAGGCTTTACTGAAGTCCACATAAACAACGTCTACTATTCTGCCTTGAATCCTTTTGAGTTTTTTTTTGAGGAAGTTACCAATCAAGTTGGAGACACAATTTTGCTCGCACAAAACCAGGCTGACTAGCCCTAATCAATTTTTGCCTCTAAATGTCCCACTTTCTAAAGAGAAATTAGGAAAGGTCAATAAAAATTGCTAATGACACCCACGTTCCTATGAAGGAATAAGGTAAAAAGGTTACAGTCAAGGTGCATTTAATACTCCAAACATATGCTGATCTTTACAAAATAATCTCCAAACCACAAAATAGTAAATAAATTTAAAAGTTAGATACATGCTGGCCAAAATGAAGCTATTAATTTTAAACCTAACTTTCAACTCTTGGTCTACAGTTGTGGGCACTGGCAATTTTTCTATCATCTGAAAAACGTAGGTGATGTAGCTCAGTTAAGTCTCAAATCACTGACGATTTAAATCTAAATCTAGACTTTGACACAAAACAGTAAAATGGACCAAGTAGTAACTGGTAGCGAAACTTGGCAGACTCCTTACTATATTGGCAAGTTCTGCTTAAAAAACTACATTACTCTGAATAACTAAATTAACTCAAAACATTAAGTATGAAGTGCTGGAATACTTTTCATGACTTCAGAGAAAACTATTGTAGCAGTGGATTACCATGGAAAAAATAAAAAAAAAGAACAAATTTAGTTACTTATTTATTTAAACTCAGGATGAATAATGAGCACAATGTCATATCAGACTTGCAAGCCTTGAAAACTCCTAGTGTACAACCTCACAACAGAAGCAATGTTTGCCTAGAACTGAAAAATTAATAGATACTATTGCCATAAAAATGAAGATGAAAAATGCTCCACCCTCAACATGACACACCTCATTAATGCAACAATCAACCCCACAAAATACATAAGGTTGACAAAATCACAGTAAAGCTGAGAACTGTATTCACTTACATGTGGGAAATACAAGATTAGACTTTTTAAATGATGAAATTCAGATCTAAAAATATTCCACTTTTCCCAAAAGTAAACAGAAGATACAAAGAAAGGAACAGTATAGAATCAATAAAAAAAACTGAAGTTATTACAGTACCTAGATTTTTGTCACCAACATAACCAGCAATAGTTATGCCTAGTCCATGAACATCTTTTGTAAGTTCCACATCGAATATTTCACCATCAACACCCTGACAACAGATTGGTTCAGGCTAATTAAGGAAAAAAACAAAAGTTACAATATTTATACTCTATACTCCCAGTTCCAACAAAGTAGGATTATGCTATAAATACTTCAATAAGATTCAAAAATGCCAGACAATGGAAATCAGAAATTAAAACAGAAAATGCTAGGCATCATCAGCGTCTATGGAGAGAGAAAAGCAGAGTTATTATGTGTATTTTGATGGAAGATCATCGAATTGAATGGGCATGATGGAATGTTAGTTTTTACTAGTTCTGATGAAAAGTCATCAACCTGAAGCTTAATCTTTACTTCTGTTTATAGATTCTGCCTGATCTGCTGAGTATTTCCACCATTTTTTTGAGACAATGAGAGACTGGTCAACGGAAAAAAAATTGCTGTTTATAAGCCTAGTGGGACACAGTAAACCACCCCACTCCAAATTATCTTTTAAATTATAGCTACTTTGTTTTTCTTACTTTTGTTGACTGCATGTAATCTTGTCAGTATCAATCCAGTCAGTGACCAGAATTTTATTTGTTTCACCAATGGCAGCCATACAGTCTGTGCTAACCTTTGGAATTCCTTCCCTAAATCTGTCTCAAACCCATCCTCTCGTTAGAGAAAACAAGGTGCAGGGCTGGATGAACACAGCAGGCCAAGCAGCATCATAGGAGCAGAGAGGCTGACGTTTCGGGCCTAGACCCTTCATCAGAAAAGGGGGAGGGAAAGGGGGTTCCAAAATAAATAGGGAGAGAGTGGGAGGCGGATAGAAGAGAGATAGAGGAGAGGATAGGTGGAGAGGAAACAAACAGGTCGAAGAGGCGGGGATGGAGCCAGTAAAGGTGAGTGTAGGTAGGGAGTTAGGAAGGGGATAGGTCAGTCCAGGCAGGACGGACAGGTCAAGGGGGCGGGATGAGGTTGGTCGGTAGGAGATGGAGGTGCGGCTTGAGGTGGGAGGAGGGGATAGGTGGGAGGAAGAACAAGTTAGGGAGGCAGGGATGAGCTGGACTGGTTTTGGGATGCGGTAGGGGGAGGAGGGGAGATTTTGAAACTTGTGAAATCCACATTGATACCATTGGGCTGCAGGGTTCCCAAGCAGAATATGAGGTGCTGTTCCTGCAACCTTCGGGTGGCATCGTTGTGGCACTGCAGGAGGCCCAGGATGGACATGTCGTCTGAGGAATGGGAGGGGGAGTTGAAATGGTTCGCGACTGGGAGGTGCAGTTGTTTATTGCGAACCGAGCGTAGGTGTTCTGCAAAGCGGTCCCCGAGCCTCCGCTTGGTTTCCCCGATGTAGAGGAAGCCACAGCGGATGCAGTATACCACATTGGCAGATGTGCAGGTGAAATCCGCTTGATGTGGAAAGTCTTCTTGGGGCCTGGGATGGGGGTGAGGGAGGAGGTATGGGGGCAGGTGTAGCACTTCCTGCGGTTGCAGGGAAAAGTGCCGGGTGTGGTGGAGCTGGAGGGGAGTGTGGAGCGGGCAAGGGAGTCACGGAGAGAGTTGTCCCTCCGGAAAGCGGATAAGGGTGGGGAGGGAAAGATGTCTTTGGTGGTGGGGTCGGATTGCAGATGGCGGAAGTGTTGGAGGATGATGCGTTGGATCCGGAGGTTGGTGGGGTGGTACGTGAGGACGAGGGGGATTCTTTTTTGGTTCTTATTGCGTGGACGGGGTGTGAGGGATGAGGTGCGGGAGATGTGGGAGACACGGTTGAGGGCGTTCTCGACCACCGATGGGGGGGAAGTTACGGTCATTGAAAAACGAGGACAACTGAGATGTACGGGAGTGGAATGCCTCATCCTGGGAGCAGATGCGGCGGAGGCGAAGGAATTGGGAATAGGGGATAGCATTTTTG
Source organism: Rhincodon typus (assembly GCF_021869965.1). Taxonomy (NCBI): domain Eukaryota; kingdom Metazoa; phylum Chordata; class Chondrichthyes; order Orectolobiformes; family Rhincodontidae; genus Rhincodon; species Rhincodon typus. Next base: position 44,270,681 of record NC_063334.1, read on the forward strand.
CAGGAAGGTGGGTGGGAGGAGGAGTATTCTAGGTAGCTGTGGGAGTCAGTGGGCTTGAAATGAATATCGATTTCTAGGTGGTTGCCCGATTTGGAGACAGAGAGGTCCAGGAAGGGGAGAGAGGTGTTAGAGATGGTC
>NC_063334.1:44275818-44294177 GCF_021869965.1 Rhincodon typus
ATAGTTACCAGGGTTGTCTCTACTCCCCTTCTTGAACAAGGGGACAATATTTGCTAGTCTCCAGTCTTCTGGCACTATTCCTGTAGACAATGACGACATAAAGATCAAAGCCAATGGCTCTGCAATCTCCTCTCTAGCTTCCCAGAGAATCCTAGGATAAATCCCATCCGGCCTATTTTCACACCTTCCAGAATTGCTAACGCCTCCTCCTTACGAACCTCAATCCCGTCTAGTCTCATTACAAAAAAGAGAGAAAGGCATAAAAAGGTATAAAGTGTGGGGAAAGGACTTGTTATGGTTATAGGTACTGATGGGAAACAACATGGCAATGTAACAATGTGATACGTTCTGAATGCTAATTAACACTACATTTACAGAATTCAAAGACGTCATTGAAAGGGAGGCACTGCGCATTTAATATAAGTGTTGGAAAATTTTTCGGAGCAATTGTAGAGGGTAAATAGTTGACTGAAAATGGACAGAGTAATAATGAAAAACAGGTTAAGGCTATATTTGCCTCAAAGGACAACTATCAAATTTGATACTGAAGTAGTAATATTGACATTCACAACGATTGCACAACCACCTGGCTCTCTGACGGGAGCTCTTAGCCCAGATGGCAGTCGATCTAAGTAATCTGCTACAAAAGCCTGAATGTCCTGAGACACTGTTGGCCCATCATGTTGGTGACATTTCCCCAGTGTCCGTATATTTTCTGCTAGAGGTACCACTGCCTTGAGATACAGCTCGGTGTCCCTGGTTTGTGGAGCAGCAGAGGGCTGCAGACAATGCAGCTTCTGCTAGTGTAATTGCTGCTTTTGGTATTGCATCTATTGGTAAGAGTTCTAATGCTGCTGGTGTTGTTACAGAATGGATGTTTGTTGCTCCTCATTAGTGGTTAATACTACTGCTCTAAAGTTGCTCCCATGGAGGAAGTAACAATCTTTAGCACAGTTAGAGGATTAGTTAGCAAGCAGAAAACCAATAGCACACATGATGCGCCATTTCGAAAGTTGACAAGATATAACGAGTAGAATGTGACAGGAAAAATGATTAGGCCTCAGCTATTTAAATTCTATATCAATGACTTGAATGTCAGCACCAAAACTAAGGAAGCAAAATTTGCTGATGACACAAATAAGCTAAAAAGTCATGAAGATGACATAATGCATCTGCTTAATATGAACTATCCTTCTTTGGAAAGATTAGTAAAGAAGCAGACAGCACTTGCAGACTCAAGCACAGACAATCCAGAGTGACCTGGTACATGAGCCACAATAGGTTGATAAGCAGGTACAACAAGAGCAATGATGTCGCTTATTTCGAGAGAAATGGAATGTAAAAGTAGGGATGCTTTTTGTACAATTTGATAGTGTATTGGTGAGATCATATCTAGAATACTGTATATGGGTTTCATCGCTAACTTAAAAAATGACAATTGCATTAGGAGCAGTTCACAGATGGTTCACATGACTAATACTTGTGATCAATGTTCCCTGTAAGCTGTGCGGCAAAGTTCTGTACATGTTAACCGGCGCGCCAATGAGTTAACTACTGCACAGACCTCGAAGGTCCACCAAACAAAAAATTGGGAGGGTATATTGCTTGGGAGGGGGTGTTATCTTTCAGGAAAGGAAGAATAGATTGGACCACTGTCCAATGGAGTTTAGAAACAAAATGAGAGGCAATCTTATTGAAACATTAAAGACCTAACAGGACAGATGCTGAAAGGATAATTCCCCTTGTGGTGTAGGCTATAACTACGGAAACAGTTTAAAAATAAAAAGAGTTCTCTTATTTAAGATGAAAATGAGCAGAACTTTTTTTCCCCTCTTGGAGGGCCATAAATCTGTGCAACACTCTTCCCCAAAAACTGGTGAAGTCAGGGTCATTCAATATTTTTTAAAGGTAGAGGTAGAATAACTAGGGAGCTAAAGGGCATTGGATGAGGCCACAATCAGAACTACAATATCAAAATGATGGAATAGGCTCAAGGGGCTGAATGTCCCACGCATCAGGAATATGAGCTCCAAGATACATTACTTCCAAAATGTTGAAATAACCTCCAAGCAATGAAACCAGGCTTTCAGAATAAACAAATAAGCAAAAGTCTGTCATTGAGGCTGGTTGCATGCACTATAATTTTGCTATCCAGGCTTCTCAGTATCAGTTTTATTCTTCAGCAAGACCCCACTGTGCTCTCATTTGGTTGATCCTAGAGAATTCTAGTATGGAAAATCCACACATGGCTTTTTAAAGCCAGAAAACTCAGTTGAAGTCAAATGTCAGTTGACTGAGAGTATGTTAAATCAATAACCCAATCTAGATTCCTTGCTGGTCTGCAAGTCTGCCCCATTTTTAAACCTGGAAGGGATCATATTGGGTTCTCAAACAGTTGGCATTTTTGGGAATTTTAATCCCCCATTCTCAGCCAAAATTGTTGAATTTTAGCAGTTAAAATTCACTTAAGAGTTAGTAGAAATTCTACAAACAAAAATGCACCTTCCCTCCCAATAAAACTATGAAGGTGAGCAGCACTGATGCAATTTCATACACAGCAAAGCAACTGACTGTATTTTTGACATCTTACTAGGTCAGCAACTCCTCCAGGTAAAATAGTCTTCACAATTACACCAGTTGTTCTTCCACCTACAATTCCAAATCCCAAACCACAGCCATCGTTTACTAGCTCAATCGTTTCAACAATCTGCCAGTGGACCTGTCAGGGATAAAAAGTAGTATATACGTCACCATGTGAAGTATTGAAATTTTGATAAAGTCAGATAACACATCTACCTGGTGTATTATATAAACTAATACCTCTCCAAAAGCATATTTGTATAACAAACCACTTCAGGTTTATGGAGGAGAATATTAGGCATTATTCAAATATTGATCTCATTTGGCAAGATAAAGCAGTTAAAAATGTAAATTTAACCTAGGTACTGCAAAAAACAACCCTGCTGCAAGCACCCATACAATCAAATTCTACAACAGCTTCATAAAATACATATGCATTTACATTTTTCAAATACTATTGAGGCAAAAAATTTAAAAAAAACTGAAGAATAAATTTTAATAATGAGACTGTCATCCTGTAAGTTTGTAACAGCCACTTTACATTTATCTCCAGATGTAAACATTTCCCTCATTATTGACAAGTTTATGCTACCTTTCCCTTTTATTAGTGTTAGGGCTGCCCGTGGCTCTTAGATAACAAAGTGGTTGTCTGTGGATTTTAGTTGACAAAAATAGCCAAAACTTGATAGGTGCAGCAGTAATTTACATAGTCAGAGTGGCCTTTGAACTCATAGAAATCAAGATACAAATCATCTCAAAAATCACAACAGGATGTGAGTAAGCAGCAGCAGCAAAAAAAAAAGAGCCACTGCTTATAAAGAGACAGTTTGGACAAGGGACATCCTTGAGATGAACTGATAGAAGCCCATGGAATAAAGTGGGGAAACTTGACTCACATTAGTCAAGATCCTTTAGATGATTATAAGCGCATATATACTTATATATAAATAAAAATAATGGTAGTTTAAATTACAGACATTAAGGGATTTAACTGAATTCCTGTGGACAGAGCCTTAGACAGTAGGGAGGAGCCCTCAGTCTGTGAACAGGGAGAACTGAATAACAAATGCAGAAGTCAGCAGTATTGAAATGTGGTTGAATAAGATGCACTGTGGAAGCACAAGGATAGGTTATAAAAGATGTCTGGTAAACAGGAGATCATGGCAAGATCTATAACTGTCCATCAACTGATCACACAGTCACAATTGACCTGATTGGATCGGTGTGCAACCAATAACATCATCTGTTTGCAAATGTCACGGCAGGCTGAAAAGAAATAAAAAGAAGGTTATATCGTTCCTCTGTTCAGTGAGGACGATTCTGGACTCAGAGGTTTTCCGCCTACCAGTGTAAAATAATTAAGCTCTTTGATGCTGAAAGTGGACCTGGGTGTTGAGTGATTCATTGAGTCAGTCTGCTGCACGACAGCTGGTTGGGAAGCAAGGAGTGAGTCACAGGAGGCGGAGAAAAGAAGACCGACGAATAATGTAGTAGGTGGGGAACAAAATGGCCTCGACAACAGAGTCAGTGTCAATATCATGAAGACCAAACAGTACACCAAGATAGATCTTTTTACACAAGCAGCAGCAGTAGCAATGATGAATGCAAGGTCTCAGCTAGCAAAAGCTTAACAGGATGGTTTTTGTTTTAGCAACATAAAGCTAAAAGGGAATGTTGTCCCATTCATTCCTCTTATATAAAGCTGCAGCAAGTATACAATACCTTTTGGACCAATAGAAGAGTTGTTACACAATTACTGAGGTTGTATCTAGCTACAGCAGAGTGTTATTAATCTATACTGAAAGTAACCACATATATTCAGTGAATGAGAGAGCACTAAGAATGCAGTCTAGGTACAGAAACTTGTGGTGTGGGAGGAATCTGCTGTAAGTGAGTTGCACAAAGTATAAGCAGAAGCACGAGACTGTACAACTACAGCAGTAAACTGGAGGGAAGAAAATCTGAGAAGCATGGAATAAATCAGTGATGTGAAAGACAATGAGATGACTTAAGTCAAAGAAAGAGGCCACAACAAATGAATACACTATAATCCAAAGAACCATGGATGCTTGAAATCTGAAACAAAATCAGAAATTGCTGGAGAAACTCAGAAGATCTGGCAACATCTGTGGAGAGACAAGGAGTTAAACATTTTGAATCCAGTGACTCCTCTTCAGATTTGAAGATTGTTCACTGGACTTGAAATATTAACTCTGCTTTCTCTCCACAGATGCTGCCAGACTTGCTGAGTTTTTTTGACAATTTGTTTCTGTAACAGAAATATACATTTGTTGTTCACCCATCTGGATTCAGTGGTACGTGCGATGCAAAAACAAAACAAAAAAATTGTGGTTTTGACAAGGAAGCAAAACATTGAATGAAGGGATTAAAATGGTTTAACAAAAAGCAGTGATAACAAAGGTGAGAACAGTATGCAAAGTACTGTGATACAAAGACAAAATTTATGTTCAAGAATTGATGTTCTGAAAGGATATGCCTTGATAGAGGTGTTGTGCTAACATAAGCACCACTGGTACAATATAACATAAAACAGATGACTGCTTACACTGGGAGCTCCCATTTCAACTGAAATCTCAAAACAGTGAACAGGATGGTAGCCATTTCATACCATTAGTAAACATACATTCCTAACATACAGCTCAAAATTAGCACCAACTAAAAAGATTGGCTGTAGGTTCAGAAATACACTCAACAAAATTACACCAAAACGCGTTTTCTAATAAATAGATTTTTCAAATTTCCATTTCTCACCATACTCACCTCCTGCAATTAAAGATGAGGAGGTGGAGTGGTGACAGGTATAGAGGCAGGTAGAAGAGAAGGTGCCTTAATCTCAGCTTCTATTAATTTTCTCACTACCACAATGTGGCTAATACTACAATCTTTCCATCCTTAATTTCCTTTTGTTGACATTATATAGAAAACAATTTGCAGCAAAATTGTAATGGTTTTGTTAACTATTTTCAAGCATACTTGAGCCCAAAGTACAGTCAGCAGAAAATCATATTTAATGTTTTCACACCTATCAGATTGATTCAAAATATACAAAAGAATTCTAAAATTAAAATTCAGAATATTCAAAAAAAGTACTGTGAATTAAGATTATCTATAACATATCCATATTTTGTGCTTTCAGCAACTCGAGTTAAATGCATTTTAACTTACAGAAGAAGAATGGGCAGAGAGTGTACTCGCATCCGACGGTGTACGTGAAGCTCCTGGACTGGACAAACGTGGAACAGATCCTCTGGCAACCACCAACTGAACCTGTTCTGTGGCTTTCTGCAGGATGCCAATAGCTTGTGGATGGGTGACAGTCTGATCTAGGAGCTGTCTGTTGATAGCTAGGATTTGGTCCGATTCCTTTAGTTTACCATCTCTATTAATGGAGTATAGATGAAATACTTAATGTCATTTATTCCACACCATTGTTTAATGATTTTCATTTCCCTTAGTTAACTTCAATAAAGTTTTGTCAACATCAAAAGGTGCTGCTGGCTACGGCCTAAATTCCAACGTAAAATAAAGCATCATGAGCAGATTCCATAAAGAAGGCAACAAAAAAAAAAAAGTCAATCCATCTAGCTTATATTGAACTTCAGAGCTTTCAATACCAAGAACTGATTGACATCATTACTTAAAAAAAGAAAACTTACTCAACTTCTTGCCTACAAGTTACTTCATTGCACAATATCCATCTAGGGGATCAAAAAGTAAAGTCAAAAACATTAAAAACCGACTGAAAATATGTAGCAAATTTGTGTTACAGTAAGTGTGCTTTTACTGTTTAATTTTATGGCTTTTTCTATTATAGCGCTAGATTAACAAAACCAGCTCTGTAACATGCTCGCAGTCCTTCTAAAAGGACTAAAGGAATGACTCAAAACTTTGAGATGGACTAAAAAATTTGCCATTTTCATATCCAATCATGCCAGATGGGATTTTGCCTGTACATAACATAATTTTGGTAAATTTGACTTAATGTTTAGATAATTACGTCATGTAATTTACAGATTTTTCACAAATTCATCTTGTAACAAATGCATCGAAAAACTTAAAATTTGGATACAATGTAAACATAAACCAGAGAAAAGTCAACTATTCGTTACATCAACAAGCATTTCAATTCAAGGTCTTGGCGGCAGTGGCATGATCTTAAATTGATTGGTGGTATAAGTCAATAAGATATCTCATTGCCAAATCTCAGAACAGAATTACATGGAAGGCTCGGCCCATTGAGACTACTTTGGGGTTTTCAAAATGCAATCCACTCAAGTCCCACTCCCATCTGTTTGCAATATCACCACACATCCCAGCTCTACCACCACCCCTCCACTGGTTCTGGATCTCTTCTAATTCTTTGAGACTCTTATCACCCATTCATATTTGCCCATTTAAACAGTTTGCCTCCGTCTTTCTGGATTCTGTTACACAGTGCTCTTCATTCTTTAAATTTTCAAACTTACACTCTGTATATCCAAGTTCAGTTCATTAATATACACCAAAAAAGCATAGATCTTTATACCAGCAAACACTAAATGTATATCACCCTCCAATCTGAAAAACTATTCAACATTTTCTACTTTATAGTCCTCAGTTTTTTTTTTAATATTTCCAAGTTGCCATTATTCCTTTAATTCAATAGTTTAATTTTTCTCACTAGTCTTTAGAAACATAGACCATACGAGGTAAGTAGACTATTTGGTGCTTTGAGCTGCTCAGCCATTCAATACGAACATGGCTGATCATCCACCTCAGTACTCTGTTCCCAATTCACCCCATACCCTTTGAGCCCTAGGAACTATGTCTAACTCTTTCTTGAAAAGACTTAATGGGGTGTCTTCAACATTTTTTTTCTGTAGCAGAGAATTCCTCCGGCTCACCACTCCCTGGTTGAAGAGATTTCTTCTCATCTCAATCCTAAATGGCCTGCCCCCAAATGCTTGGGCTCTGATTCCTGGCCATTGGGAACATCCTTGCTGTGTTTATCCTGTAAAGTCCTGTTAGAATTTTATAGGTTTCTGTGAGGTACCTCCTCATTCTTCTCAATTCCAGTGTACGTAATCCTAGATGCTCAGAAATAACCTGCTCAGTGACGCCCAGTTTGGGTTCCGCCAGGGCCACTCAGCTCCTGATCTCATTATAGCTTTGGTTCAAACATGGACAAAACAGCTGAATTCCAGAGCTGAAGTGAGAGTGACAGCCGTCGATATCAAGACTGCATTCAACAGAGTATGGCATGAAGGAGCCCTAGCAAAAGTGGAATTAATGGGTGTCAGGGGAAAAACGCTCTAGTGGTGGGAGTCATACCTGAGACATAGGAAGATGGTTGTGGTTATGGGAGGTCAATCATGTCAGCTCCAGAACATTTCTGCAGGAGTTCCTCAGGGTAGTGTCCTCGGCCCAACCATCTTCAGCTGCTTCATCAATGACCTTCCCTCCATCATAAGATCAGAATTGGTGATGTTCACCGATGATTGTACAATGATCGGCACCATTCATGACTCCTCAGATACTGATACAGTCCATGTTCACGTGCAAAAAGATCTGGACAATATCCAGGTGTGGGCTGATAAGTGGCAAGTGACATCGGCACCACACAAATGCCAGGCTATGACCATCACCAACAGGAGACAATCTAACCACCATCTCTTGACATTCAATGGTGTTACCATCACTGAATCTCCCATTATCAACATCCTGGGGGTTACCATTGACCAGAAACTCAACTGACCTCACCACATTAACACAGTTCCTACAAGAGCAGGCCAGAAGCTAGGAATACTGCGGCAAGTAACTCACCTTCTGACTCCTCAAAGCCTGTCCACCATCCACAAGGCGCAAATCGAGTGTGATGGATACTCCCCACTTGCCTGGATGAGTGCAGCCTCAACAACACTCAAGAAGCTTGACACCATCAAGGACAAAGCAGCCCGCCTGATTGGCATTACACCCACAAGTATTCACTCCCTCCACCACCAATGGTCAGTACTACTATCTACAAGATGCACTGCAGAAAATCACCCAATATCCTCAGACAGCACCTTTCAAACACATGACCACTTCCATCTAGAAGGACATCACCTCCAAGTTCCCCTCCAAGCCACTCATCATCCTGACTTGGAAATACATCGCCGTTCCTTCACTGTCGCTGGGTCAAGATCCTGGAATTCCCTCCCTACCTAATAGCATGATGGGTCAATCCACAGCAGGAGGACTGCAGCAGTTCAAGAAGGCAGCTCACCACAACCTTCTCAAGGGCAACTAGGAATGGGTAAGAAATGCTGGCCAGCCAGCAATGCCCACATCCCACAAATGAATAGAAAGAAAAACAAATTCAGATTCTCCATTTTCTCAGACTTGCAATTCCAGCAATCAGTTCAGTAAAAGTTCCATGCACCATCTCCGCACCCAGAGTCATCTGTCCTCAGATAAGGAGGCCAAAACTTCACACAACAAGTCGAGATGAGGTCTCACTGAAACCCTGTATAATTTTAACAAGGTACACCTGCTCCTGTATTCGAATCCTCTTGCTGCCACCACACCATTTTGCTTTCTTCACACAAGCTGCACCTACATGCTAACTTTCAGCAACTAGTGTATAAGGATCCAGGTCACATTGCACTGACCCCTTTCCCAATCTATCACCATTCAGATAATGTTTTCCTGGCTTTGCTACCAAACTACGTAGCATCACACTTGTATTTCATCTGTGGTGCATGTGCCCACCATCCTACTCAGCTTTGCGTGGCCCGAATACTTTTAGATACGATTTAGATAAGGGAGCTAAATGTAATATCCACACACAGAGCTGGGGTCCAGGCACTGATCTCTGGTTTACATAGATAACCCACTTCAATAATATTTACAAGATACCATATGGTACTGTGACAAAGATGTGGAAGAAGTGTCTACCTTCAACTCAATAATCAATCGTTATAGTCATTTTAGAATTTATTTCTATACTCAACACTACAGTCCTGCTTCAAGTTGTCAAGATTCAACACACTGGCTGTTGGTCTTCTTCAGTAATTGTTGTAATCCTACAATTATTAATTGTACCAAGTCTGCATCAGTTTGGTTCCTGAAAACATGACTGTCCTTTAGTCTTGCAGTTACACTCTCAAAGTGCTTCAGATTGCAGAACGAAGGCATAGAACAAAGTTAGAGATTTAAAGTAAGCTAACAAAACTGAAATAAATATTTTATTTGGTGAAACAATTACAAAAGACAGTTTTAAATACTTTAATTTCTAAAACAGTAACAAAATCAATTCCACAAATTTGATTGGCAAGTAGGTACCATATTTAAGAACTAAAAATCAAAATTAATGCCATGCTTACTGAAAACAGATCATACATTGAGGGGAATCTCAAGACAATTTCTTACCTTGCTGACACACTGCCCTCTTGGACTTCTTGAACAAAGATCCCCAGTTCCCCATTATTTTCATTCTTAAGTCCTACAATACTGAACCCCAAACCATCGCAGGCAGGTTTCATCAAATTTATGTATTCAATGGAACGACCCTAGTGGGATGGAGATTCTGGTCACAATTAGCAAACAAAAAATATTTTCAACCATACAGCAGTTTAGAGTAATATGAATATTATCCAGAACTGAAATTTTCGATGTCCTCCCCAGCCATCACTGTTATTATATAAAGTATCCATGTTTTCAACCTGGAGCAACTGCAGAAGAATGCTGAAGCTTGCAGCAAGTTCCAGCATATATCAAGGTGTGTTTGGATCAATTCCTACTATTACTATGAACTACAATGGGCTATTGTAAATAAGGATTATTAATTTATTGACACTTGATCCAAGTGTGCCTTATTTGGCTGTATATCTAAATACAATAGAAAGTTTGTTGAAAGGGATTTGTCTAGCTCATCCGTAGGAAAATATCCCAGTTTGGGCTTCAGATTAATCTCAAAGGTAATCCAAAAACTGAATTCATAGACAGAGAGTTTCAAGCCACATTTGCAGACTGACTCAGGATATGAGCTGACATTTGAAATGGCAGAAAACAGAAATAACCAAGAGGTATTAAAAAAATCTTGAATTTAACTAGGTGAAAATGTACTTAATAGTGAAACTACTGTAAATGGTTTCTCTTTTCCCTGCAACATTTCCAGGTACTGGAGTTAACTAACGCAGGGCAATAGGAATAAATAGCACCAGATAGCTAATACAAATCAAAACAAAAAAAAAAAAAATGATGACGACAGAAACTATTTGGTTAATAGATGTCTGAAAATTTTGAAGTTATACTGAAAGAACATACATTAAACAGGTCATCTAATGTCCAACATTAGTTAAATTCTGTTACATTGATTCATCCTCTTACATGGGCCATTTTCCTCAAAATCTGCTCAAATTCTTCATTGGACTGCTTGCCTTGCTGCACTGAGGTTTCATGTTCAATTTCTTTACTTCCATTCTGCTGAGCTATCATGTACGATTCATTCAGTGGAGATGAAATAGAAGTAACAGGTGAGCAGGCAGCTTGAGAAAGATCAACGCCTGGAGGTATGGCAGGCGGCACGACGTTCACCTGTTTTTGAAAAAGTACATGGTCACAGAAGTCGTACAACAATTGGCATCAAACCATTGCACACAAAATTCAAAATTCCCACTGTATGCTGCCATGAGACCAAGAAAAGACAATTCAGAAATTATTCTATATTTAGCACACAAATGAGTCACTGGACTAAAACTCCATGTGCAAATACCAAAGTACATCCAAGTGTGGTAAACAAAAACTCTCCTCTTGACAATGATTATGGATGTTCCACTTTCCCTGCAGTGGAAGACCCAGTGAAGATTCCCAAATACCTCAGCTAGAGAGCAGTATGCAGCCTTGACAACTTTAACAAGACTAACACATTACACGGCAATAGCTTGTGTCCCCTCTAGTGTACAGAGAGCACCATCCCCAGTTGTCTCAGTTATATGCTTCTTTGTCCAACTAATGTAATCGTATCCAAGTACTGCTGCATAAATTCTTCATAAGCAGGACGTTTCCTGGGCTGGAGAATCAGAATCCCTACAGCGTGGAAAAAGGCTTGTTGGCCTGATTCTACACTGACCCTCCAAAGAGCATCCCAATCAAACCCAGACCTCGTACCCTATCTCCATAGCCCGTACTTCCAGTGGCTAATCCACCTAGCCCGCACTTCATTTCACTTATTAATAGTGCAAAGATATGCGGATAGTTCAGAGAAATAATCTAGGATTGAATGATGTAGAATCCATTTGGGTAGAGACAAATAACAGCAAGGGAAAAAGTGTACAGACCTCAAAACAGTAGCAAAAACAGCATAGTGGAAAAGACTATAAAAATCAACAAATAATAGGAGCATGTGGAAAAAATACAGCAACAATTATGGCGACTTTAAATCCTCATGTTGATTATGTTAACCAAATTGGGAAAGGTTGTGACAAATAATTCATGGAGTGCATGAAGGATAGTTTCCTAGATTAACGTATCATGGAGCCAACCAGGGAACAGGCTTTCCTACATTTGGTTATGGGTATTGAGGCAGATTTAATAAATGAACTCAGAGTAAAGGATCCCCTAGGAAGGAATGATTATTATGTGACTATTAGATTATTACACGACTATTGCTTTATTATATTATTTTGTGACTCAAAAATACATCCCACTAAAGGAGGAAAGATTCCAATAAAGGGATAAACTAACCATGGCTAATCAAGGACATTACGGAGAGTGCGACTTTGGAGAGAAAAACTATATAAAGGGGCAGTCAGTTTTTAGTCCCAAAGACTGGGATAAATTCAAACTCGAAGATACTTTGACCATCCCATTAATAAAGAGATAGTGGGGAGATGGGAAAGTAGTGGATGCATTGATTGTAATTTTTCCAAACTTCTTGAATTCTAGAGCAGTATTGGAGGATTTGAAAACTGCCAACATGACAACCCTATTCAAAAAGTTGGAGACAAAAAGCAGGTAACCACACCCAATTAGCCTAACATATATCGTTGGAAAAATACTTGAATCAATTACGATGTGGAGGTACCAATGTTGGACTAGGGGGGACAGTCAGGAATCATATAACACCAGGTTATACTCCAGCAGGTTTATTTGAAATCAAGACTGAGGACTGAATCAATTAAGGAAGCAATGACAAACAGAGTCGGAAAACTGTAATGTAATCAAAGTCAGCATGGCTTCATGATCAGAAATTCACATCTGACTGATTTGTTAGGAGTTTTTCAAAGAAGTTTCAACCAGAATGGATAGAGGGGAACCAGCAGACACATTGCCTTTAGTCTTCCAGTAGGTGTTCGACAAGGTACCCCACAGAAGATGAAGTCATTATAGCACATGATGTTGGAGGTAATCGACTGGCATGAACACAGTATTAGCTAATGGGAATTAAATGGCAAATGGGGATAAGGACTTCTTTTTCAGATTGGCAACCTGTAACCAGTAGAGCTCCAAAGAGAACACTGCTGGATTGCAACTATTTATAATAAATATTAATGACTTAGAGGAAGGAATTCTATGCAATGTAACCAAATTTACCAACAACACAAAAATAGGTGCATAGGCAAGTTGAAAGAGGGATACATGCAGCTTAGGGGAGAGACATTGATAGGTTAAGTGAGCAAGAAATTGGTAAATACAGTATGTGGGAAAAATGTGAAGTTATTTATTTTGGAAGGGAGAACAAAGAATAAAGTATTACTTAAATGGAGAAAAGCCATAGATTTCTGCAACGTGAAGGATCTGGGAAATACTTGCGCACAAAACGCAGAAGGCTATCTGCTGCATGTGTGCTAATCAGGAAGGCTAATGGAATGCCAGCCCTTAATTCAAAGCGTTTGAAGCAGGCTAAGAGAGAAGTCTTTCTGCAACTGTACAAGGTGATGGTGAGACCCATCTGAAGTACTGAGAGCAGTTTTGGTCCACTTAAAAGGAAAAATATAATTTCATTTGGAGACAGTTCAGATAAAGTTAATAGGGTGGCCCCCAGCATGGAAAATGAGAGGAGATCTCATTGAAGCATAAAAGGATTCTTAAGGGGCTTGATAGAGTAAACGCTGAAAGGATATTTCCCTCACGGGAGAGTCTAAGACCAGAGGGCATAGTATCAGAATAAAGGGGCACTGATTAAAGACTGAAAAAGAGGAGAATTTCTTTGAAATGCCATGCCACACAGGCAGCTGTGGGCTGAGTTCATGTGCATATTTAAGGCTGACTTGGATAGATTCTTGATAGTAAGGGAAATAAAGGGCTACAGAGAAAGTGTAGAAAAGTGGACATGAAGAACATCAGATCAGCCATGATCAAGTTGAATGACGAAACAGGCTCGAGTGGCCAACCTACTCTGGTTCCTATTTTCGAACCACAGAACAGAATCACAGAATCCCCACAGTGCGGAAAAAGGCCATTCAGCCTCTCGAGTCTGCACCAATCCTTTGAAGAGCATCCCACTCAGATCCAACCCCCAACTTAATCCCTGTAACCTCACATTTACCATGGGTAACCACCCAGCTTGCACATCCCTGAGCACAACAGAGTAATTTACTATGGCTAATCCACTTAAAATGCACATTTTTGGACTGAGAGAAGAAACTGGAGCATCCAGTAGAAATCCCACGCAGACACGGGGAGAATGTGCTAACTATACAAACAGACAGTTGCCCAAAGACTGGAATCAAACCTGGGTCCCTGGCACAGTGAGGCAGCAATGGCAACCACTGAGCCACCATGCCACCTTATAGTATGGTCTTATGATTGAGATTTATATAAAATTGAGGGGCACAGATGGGGAGACAGGAAGAAACCTTTCTCCTGAAAAGAAGGTTCATTGTGTCTATGTCTCCAACCAAGGTAAGGGGCTGAAGGTTCAGAGGAGATGGGAGGTAAGATTCTTCATGGAGGGTGGCAGTAATCTGGAACTCGCTGACTTTAAGTGTTGTAGAGGCAGAAACCTTCATAATATTTTAGTAGTATTTAGACATGCACTTGTGATTCCAAGGCATAGAAGTCTACAGGTCAAGTGCTGGAAAATGGGTTTAGAATAGTTAGGTGGCTGCTTTTAACCAGCATGACTACAACAGGCCAAAAGAGCCCTTTTATATTCTGCAGATTTGACTTCATAAATTCAAAATTGCTGCAAATCAAATCATCAACTGCCCCTATTAGGTAACTGTGATCACAAACCAACCCCTGCAAAACATAAGAAAAGTACGGTATCAGGAGGTGGATACCAAAGATTGAGGTTTTACAGAAATTTGGATGGTGCAGCATTAGATTATAAACAAACATTGAAGAATTCTTCCAAAAAAAAAAAAAAAAAAAAACAACCACACAATAGCTTTTCCATATGCTAGATAGCGGTTGCTCGAAGGTTCGATTATGAAAACTGGGGTAGCTGGAACAAAAGATTTATTGAGAGTGGTGGAACTGTGATGGAGCCTAAAAGTCTATTTTTGATATACTTTCTAGGAAGGTTCAGAAGGGAATCTAGGGAACAAGTTACAAAATTACAGAAGGAAAGTGACAGCTTGCATAGTCAATAAAGACAGACAGAAGCATGTAATAGGGTTTCAAAAAGATAGAAAAAAAATAAATAATTTGATCAAGACACTCGGTTACTTCGTGTTGAAATTATATGTGAGATTGAGGTGGTAATTAAAGGATGCAAGAAGTGCCCTGAGAGAATTAATTGGACAAAAAGCATAGTCTCCCTTCTCTGGTAAATACATATTTCCTTGGGTAAGGCAACCAAAACAGCATACACACTGCAGGTGTCCCCCAGCATGGTCCTGTAAGGTTTCAGTAGGCCTTCCTTGCTTCTATATCTAAACACTCTTGCAACCAAGACCAATATATCACTTTCCATCTTAAGTGCTTGCTGATCCTGCATGCTTGCTTTCAGTTGACCAGTGTACAAGGACATCCAGGTCCTTTGAGAATGTTTCATGTACAAATCACCATTTAAATAATATTCAGCCATTCTTTTGGATAACGGCATATTCATCCACATTATACTGCATGTATTTGTCCACTCACTCAACTTGGCTGAATTGCTCTGAAACCTCTCTATGGTGTCCTTATTATACAACTAGCTGGGAGCAAGACTATGATCATGAACATGTTCTTTAAAATTCCAAAGCTACATTGTTGTTCTCACAATTTCATACTTTAAAGTCAAAGCAGAGTAAAATGGATATTAAGCTTCTCCTTTCGGTTTAAACTATTAACAATGCTGATTGAAGAGAGACTGTGACAGAGTGCAAGATTTTCCAGACTGGTATAAAAACACAGCAACAGTGGTAGGTCATTCAACCTCTTAATCCTGCTCCACTATTCAAATCTGATCAAAGTTGAGCTATACCACAACTACATTTACCTGTCTTTGGTGCATACTGCTTTATAAAAATACAGTTTGTTAATTAAGGTTATTAGTCTTGCAAATCTCACATTGACCCACCAGTCAGAGAAATGGAAGAAATTTCATTTTGGACTCAAACTTAACCATTTCTCTCTCCACTGATGCTGCGAGACCTACTAGGCATTTTCTATTTTTATTCAAGATATTACTGAATGGCATGGGTTTGACAAATCGTGACTTTCATCTGTTCCTGTTTCTGTCCTTACAAATAGGTCATTCTTTGTTGAAACTCAATGGTAATGTACAGCAATTTGATGGAAAGGTCCTTAAAATTCAAAATTTTGCTTTTGGTATCTGTCATGATTTGGCTGTATCAGATCAGATCAGATCAGATCGGAACATGTAGCTACAACCTAGCACAGAATTCTTCTGAGGGAAAGACAAGTTGAACTAATAAGTGAACAAACTGAAATTCCAGCTCAGAGAAAGGCTTGCAATACTTTGCATATTTAACATTTTTATTGCAGGAAACATTTTAAGACACTTGCGAGCTGTGTAACTCCGCAAGAATAACCATGTATATTTCAAGTACAGGTCAAGTACAGGGAGAGAGCGCAGTTGAACAGTGGCTACAGGATGGTGCAGGAGGGAGGGATTCAGATACCTGGATAATCGGGGCTCATTCTGGGGTAGGTGGGACCTCTACAAACGGGTGGTCTCCACCTGAACCAGAGGGGTACCAATATCCTGGGGATGAAATTTGCTAATGCTCTTCGGGAGGGTTTAAACTAATTCAGCAGTGGGATGGGAACCTGAATTGTAGCTCCAATGTACAGGAGGTTGAGAGTAGTGAGGTCATGAATAAGGTTTCAAGGTCACAGGAGTGTACTGGTAGGCGGGAAAGGTGGTTTGAAGTGTGTCTACTTCAATGCCAGGAGCATCCGGAATGAGGTGGGTGAACTTGCAGCATGGGTTGGTACCTGGGACTTCGATGTTGTGGCCATTTCGGAGACATGGCTAGAGCAGGGACAGGAATGGTTGTTGCAGGTTCCGGGGTTTAGATGTTTCAGTAAGATCAGGGAAGGTGGTAAAAGAGGGGGAGGTGTGGCATTGTTAGTCAAGGACAGTACAACGATGGCAGAAAGGACATTTGATGAGGACTCATCTACTGAGGTAGTATGGGCTGAGGTTAGAAACAGGAAAGGAGAGGTCACCCTGTTGGAAGTTTTCTGTAGGCCTCCGAAAAGTTCCAGAAATGTAGAGGAAAAGATTGCAAAGATGATTCTGGATAGGAGCGAAAGTAACAGGGTAGTTGTTATGGGGGACTTTAACTTTCCAAATATTGACTGAAAACGCTATAGTTCGAGTACTTTAGATGGGTCAGTTTTTGTCCAATGTGTGCAGGAGGGTTTCCTGACACAGTATGTAGATAGGCCAACAAGAGGCAAGGCCACATTGGATTTGGTACTGGGTAATGAACCAGGCCAGGTGTTAGATTTGGAGGTAGGTGAGCACTTTGGTGACAGTGACCACAATTCGGTTACATTTACTTTAGCGATGGAAAGGGATAGGTATATACAGCAGGGCAAGAGTTATAGCTGGGGGAAAGGCAATTAGGCAAGATTTAGGATGCATAGGATGGAGAAGGAAACTGCAGGGCCTGGGCACAATTGAAATGTGGAGCTTGTTCAAGGAACAGCTACTGCATGTCCTTGAGAAGTATGTACCTGTCAGGCAGGGAGGAAGTGGTCGAGCGAGGGAACCGTGGTTTACTAAAGAAGTTGAATCTCTTGTCAAGAGGAAGAAGGAGGCTTATGTAGGGAGGAGGCGTGAAGGCTCAGTTAGGGCGCTTGAGAGTTACAAGTTAGCCAGGAAGGACCTAAAGAGAGAGCTAAGAAGAGCCAGGAGGAGACATGAGTCTTTAGCAGGTAGGATCAAGGAAAACCCTAAAGCTTTCTATTGGTATGTCAGGAATAATAGAATGACTAGAGTAAGATTAGGGCCAGTCAAGGACAGTAGTGGGAAGTTGTGCGTGGAGTCCGAAGAGATAGGAGAGGCGCTAAGTGAATATTTTTCGTCAGTATTCACACAGAAAAAAGACAACGTTGTAGAGGAGGATACTGAGATACAGGCTATTAGACTAGCCGGGATTGAGGTTCATAAGGAGGAGGTGTTAGCAATTCTGGAAGGTGTGAAAATAGATAAGTCCCCTGGGCCGGATGGGATTTATCCTAGGATTCTCTGGGAAGCTCGAGAGGAGATTGCAGAGCCTTTGGCTTCGATCTTTATGTCATCATTGTCTACAGGAATAGTGCCAGAAGACTGGAGACTAGCAAATGTTGTCCCCTTGTTCAAGAAGGGGAGTAGAGACAACCCTGGTAACTAT
>NC_063334.1:44294577-44320844 GCF_021869965.1 Rhincodon typus
GTAACAGGAATGCAGAGTACTGGGCTAATGGTAAGATTCTTGGTAGTATGGATGAGCAGAGAGATCTCGGTGTCCATGTGCATAGATCACTGAAAGTTGCTACCCAGGTTGATAGCGTTATTAAGGCGGTGTACGGTGTGTTAGGTTTTATTGGTAGAGGGATTGAGTTTCAGAGCCATGAGGTCATGTTGCAGCTGTACAAAACTCTGGTGCGGCCGCACTTGGAGTATTGAGTACAGTTCTGGTCACAGCGTTATAGGAAGGATGTGGAAGCATTGGAAAGAGTGCAGAGGAGATTTACCAGGATGTTGCCTGGTACGGAGGGAAGGTCTTATGAGGAAAGGCTGAGGGACTGGAGGCTGTTTTCGTTAGAAAGGAGGAGTTTGAGAGGTGACTTAATAGAGACATACAAGATGATCAGAGGGTTATACAGGGTGGACAGTGGGAGCCTTTTTCCTCAGATGGGGATGGTTAGCACAAGGGGACATAGCTTTAAATTGAAGGGTGATAGATATAGGACAGATGTCAGAGATAGGTTCTTTACTCAGAGAGTAGTAAGGGCATGGAATGCCCTGCCTGCAAAAGTAGTAGACTCGCCAACTTTAAGGGCATTTACATGGTCATTGGATAAACATATGGATGATAATGGAATAGTGTAGGTTAGCTAGGCTTCAGATTGGTTTCACAGGTCGGTGCAACATCGAGGGCCGAAGGGCCTGTACTGCGCTGTAATGTTCTATGTTCTAATCTTGTGCAAAAACCTCAACTTCTAGCTAATAAAGTCAATCTTTTCATACTTATCCACCCACCACCAAAGTCAAACATTCCCTGGTATACCCTACTTGTTAGAATCATTGAATAGCTGTCTTTAATGGTGTACTATTCTATGTCCAATTCAAATTTAAACTCCAATTGTGTTAGCAGATAAATAAAATATGTAGCAACAAAAACAAAGTATCAGAGAAGAGTGAGATTGAAGAATGCTCTCCAGGCAGCTCAGGCAGATGCCTAAGAGTAAATGCACAGATAGGACCGCAGTTGGAAGATCAAGCTGCAAAATATGACAATGAAAATTATCAAAAATGGACTCAGTTTCCAAGTATCTGTCCAAATGTTTGCTCTGAAGCAAGAAAATTAGACACTGCCGAATAAAGTCACCCTGAATGATACAGAGAAACAATTTTGTACTGCAAGATTATAAAGTAGCTCCCGCCAGAATCAAATCACACGCTTCTCATATTTCATTGTCTTATAATCAAAGAGTCAACGGAATGGATACACATGGCAAAACAGATCAGAAACTGCCTCAGTAATAGTACACATAGGATATGGAAGAAGGCTTTTCAAGTGATTGGAGACTGACATTCAGCACTGTATGAGAAGGACGAGTATTGGGACCCTTACTGTTTGTTCTATACACAAATTGAAGAGAGATGAAAACTGGGAAGGATGTTAAATAAGTCTGCAGATAACACCAAGATTGGTAGGGTGGTTAATAGGGAAGATGTTGGCTGTACGTTACAGGATTTTTTTAAAAATTTATTCATTTGTGAGATGTGGGCATTGCTGGCTGGTCAGCATTTATTGCCCATCCCTAGCGTCCCTTGAGAAGATAGTGGTGAGCTGCCTTTTTGAACCACTGCAGTTCACCTGCTGTGGGTTGACCCACAACACCATTGGGAGGGAATGCCAGGATTTTGACCTAGTGATAATAAAGGAATGGCAATATGACTCCAAGTCAGGAAGGAGAGTGGCGTTCCCATATATCTTTTGCCCTCGTTGTGGGTTTGGAAGGTGCTGTCTGAGGATCTTCGGTGAATTTCTGCAGTGCATCTTGTGGATAGTATACACTGCTGGTACTGAGCGTCAGTGGTGGAGGAAGTGGATACTCGTGGATGTAGTGCCGATCAAATGGGTTGCCTTGCTCTGGATGGTGTCAAACTTCTTGAGTGTTGTCGGGGCTGCACTCATCCAGGCAAGTGGGGAGTATTCCATCACACTCGTGACTTGCACCTTGTGGATGGCGCATAGGCTTTGGGGAGTCAAGAAGCATTACTCACCACAGTATTCCTAGCCTGAACTGCTCCTGCAGCCACTGCGTTTGAATCCAGTTGAGTTTCTGGCCAATGATAACCTCCATGGATGTTGATAGTGGGAAATTCAGGAATGGTAACACCATTGAATGTCAAGGGGTGGTGGTTCGATGGTGTTTTATTGGTGATGGTCATAGTCTGGCATTTGTGTGGCATGAACATTACTGGCCACTTGTCAGCTCAAGCCTGGATACTGTCCAGATCATGTTGCATTTGGACATGACTGTTTCAGTATCTGAAGAGTCACGAATGGTGAACCTTGTTCGCCAGTGGTTGCACATCCCCACTTCAGCCCTTATGATGGACGGAAGGTTAGTAGTGAAGTAGCTGAAGATGCTTGGGCCTAGGACACTACCCGGAGGACCTCCTGCAGTGATATCATGAAGCGGAGATGACTGACCTCCAACAACCACGACAATCTTCCTATGTGACAGGTATGACTCCAACTAGCAGAAAGTTTGTCCCCTAATACCCATTGATCCAGTTTTGCTAAGGCTCCTCGATTCCACACGCTGTCAACTGTAGCCTTGATGTCAGGTGCTGTCACTCTCATCTAGAATTCAGCTCTTTTGTCCACATTTCAACCAAGGCTATAACAAGATCAGGAGGTAAGTGGACTTGACAGAACCCAAACTGGGTGTCATTGAATAGGTTATTGCTGAGCAGGTGATGTTTATAGCACCGTTGATGGCACCTCCATCATTTTACTGACGATCGAGAGTAGACTGATAGGGGGTAATTTGTTGGATTGCTCCCACTTTTTATGCGCAGGATATCCTTGGGCAATTTTCTACAATGTCAGGTCGATGCCAGTATTGTAACTGTACTGGAACAGCCTGGCTCGGGGAGCAGCGAGTTCTGGTGCACAAGTCTTCAGTACTATTCCCAGTATGCTGTGGTCAGGGGCCACAGCCTTTGCAGTATCCAGCATCTCCAACTGTTTCTTGATAATCACGTGGAGTGAGTGGAATTCACTGAAGACTGGCATCTGTAATGCTGGGGACCACTGGAAGAGGCAGAGAAGCATCATCCACTCGGCACTTCTGGCTGAAGGTTGCTGCAAAAGCTTCAGCCTTATCTTTTCCACTGATATGCTGGGCTCTTCCACTATTGAGGATAGGGATAGTTTGTGGAGCCTCCTCCTCCAGTGAGTTGTTTAATAATCCACCACCATTCACAACTGCATGTAACAGAACTGCAGAGCTTAGATCTGTTCTGCTGGTCATAGGATCTCCTTGCTCTGTCTATTACTTGCTGCTTATGCTGTTTGGCATGCAGGTGGTCCTGTTTGGTGGCTTCACCAGGTTGATACCTCATCTTCAGGTATGCCTGCAG
This sequence comes from Rhincodon typus, assembly GCF_021869965.1. Taxonomy (NCBI): domain Eukaryota; kingdom Metazoa; phylum Chordata; class Chondrichthyes; order Orectolobiformes; family Rhincodontidae; genus Rhincodon; species Rhincodon typus. The sequence continues at coordinate 44,298,006 of NC_063334.1, forward strand.
CTGCTCCTGGCATGCCCTCCTGCACTGTCTGTTGATCCCCTGGCTTGATGGCAATGGTTGGAGTGGGGATTATGCCGGCCCATGAGGTTGTAGATTATCCTGGAATACAATTCTAATGCTGTTGATGGCCTACAGAGGCTCTTGGACACCCAAACTTGAGTTGCAAGATCTGTTCAAATTCTGTCCCATTTAGCACAGTGATAGTGCCATACTGAAAAGGTTATTCTCAGTACAAAGGCAGGAGTTCATCTTCACAAGGAGTTCTGGCTGATGCATAAACAGGGAGTGTCAGCGGTTCTGTTCACTCTGAGCGACTGCACTAGCTAGGTCGGTGTCACGTACTACGTGCATGTAAATGCAGGGCGCCTTGGTGATGAGATACCAGCCTTTGCGAGTTACTTCAAAGATATAGAGTCAGAGCACAGAAATAGACCCTTCAGTTCAATTCATCCATTGGCAACCAAATTTCCCAGAGAAAACTATAGATGGATTGGTCAGATGGGTAGAGCAGTGGCAGATGGTATTTAACCCTGATTAGTATAAAGGTGATGCATTTTGGGAGATGATACGTGAGGGGGTAGTTAATAAATGGCAGGACACTACGTAGGACAAATCCTACTGCAAGAAATTAATAGGTCAAGGGTATAAAAGACAGTATTTGAAAATTGCTGCGAGAGTCAACTGTCATCTGCCAAGAGAACTGCACTCAACTACAAAAGAAAGAATTCTGAGAGCCAGTGATTCTATCTAAAAGGTACAGCAGCACTGTTAGCTAATATTCCTCATACAAGAATTCAATAGAGGAAGGCATTCCTGACTGAGGATTGGCGAGGAGGACGTGGAGCATTCCAGAAGACATATCTCTCAATTACAGCCAGGACACAAGATTTTTTTTTTAATTATTTTAGTTTATACAAGTGGGATTTGTATTTATTGGAACAGCATACCATTAGAATTTTATTTTATTCGGGTATAGTTAGTAGTGAAGGGGGAACTGTTTGGTTTGTTAGTTGTTCTGTTAATATGTTTGCTGTTAGAATTAGATAAAAATAAATTGTTAATTGTTGATTATAGAGTGACTATCAGGTGTTCATTTTATTCAACCTCTCCTTTAACAGACTGGGGGGGGCAGTGGGAGAAAGAGGCAGGTTATACTACTTTTCACATTTCCCTTAACACAAGGCGACGTGAGTTTTTCTGGTTGTTTCCATTAGTTATCAGATGGGGGTTGAACTCCACTTCGTAACAGTACCAGGAGGATTTTGTAAAGAAAAAGTGCTTCTTGTCAGGACATGTCCAGATCACACACTGCTAAGGTTAGATCACAAAACAGTGACAATGCAGTGCTTCCTAATATTCTAAACAGGTTTGTTCATCCATTAGCTGTCTGTCTAAACAAGACTTTCAAAGATAACAAGAAAAATAGAATGACTGGACGATCAGAAGATATTCACCAAGGAAGACAGTGTATACATTCCAGCATGAGGAATCTGAGTTAGCAGGGCCTGGTATGAAAACAATCAAGAAATTCTTCTCAAAAGATTCAGGAAACATGACAGCCCAGGCACTTGATGGCACAAAAGTTGATTATTTGCAGAATGGGGAGGTTGATGTGATGCTGAAGACGATAACAGTACTCAAGAAGCAGGTTGTGACAAGTTATTCCACTCTGTACATGAGCAGGGGTTTGATATAAATATTTTAATAGCACTGTAGATGCACTGCTTCAAAGCTAGCATTATTTTCAGTGATATGAAAAAAGGATTGTAATCAAAACTGTTGAGACTTCTGTTGTTGAATTTGATAAATGTGATCGAGTGTATAGCACTTGTGTCTCCATGGCAGTTATTATGTATTTCCAAATAAAAATGCAGCATCACTAAAAATACTGATGGCTCCAATCTTGCCAATCTGCAATAATGAGTTGATAGGACTGGATCAACCCCTTCAAAAAGCATTGTTCATGTAAAACAACCAATTTGTCTAAAAATCTGGTCTTAGCGATCCGACTGTTACCACAGTATAAAAGTGCTAAGTTCAAAGGTGTGCAGGTTAGGTCGATTGGCCATGTGCTAAATTGTCCATAGTGTCCAGGGATATGCATGTTAGTGGATTAGCCACGGAAGATGGAAGGTTACAGGTCTGGGTGGGATGCTCTTGAGGGTTGGTGTGGACCCACTGGGCTGCTTCCACACAGTACAGATTCTACAATTCCAATCAATCATTCTGTTTATTTCATCTAGATAGGCTGCTGCTAAGCAGTAAGAAACGGTTTAAAGTGAAAGCACTGACAGCTAAAAAGTAACCATGAAAAGAAATATTTTTGAGGTCGAGACAGAGCAAAAAACATCTTCTATATGGTTCTAGTAGATTCCAAAAACATCTAGTTGTGCATAAACACACTTCTCCCTTTATTTAATTGATCCTCTTATTTTTCCCTCTGCATTAAAGCAGCCACTTGTGTTAGGATACAGTTTAAGATTTCTGTTAGTTCTGTGATCATTACTTAATTACCGTTGAATGATTCAGATAAGCACCCACCACCACATTCTCTGCCTTTTGTTTAGCTGAAAGGTCATGCCTTGTTTGCCTATGGCCACATGTAAACCTTTACATAACTAGAACTTTTCCATAAGACTGCAGAGGAAACAAAACTTCACTGTTCCTATTCTTCTGTATACCATCCCAATTGATTTTTGGTTGCATTTTTCAAACTAAATGTTTATTTTTCCAAACTTTTTGTAAAGCATTTAAAAAAGTTTTCGTAAGTTGCATTTCATTTGTGTAGAAAATAGCAGCCACAGAGTCACTTGCATACTTTCCCATAATCTATTCCTTCTGAGGTCTCAAGGAATACTTCTTGTCTAGAGACTGCCCTTCAATCAACATCACCAAAAACACAAGGTCAATCTGCTCACACCTTCTTTACTTCTGCAATCTCTTCCAGACCCACAAAATACCTGCACTCTGTCCTCTTGAGCATGCCCAATTTTAAAATCACTTAATTACAGGTGGCCAATCCTTCCACTGCTAAAGTCTTAATATTCCCTTTTTAAAACATCAATGCCTCTGTACCTCCTTTCTATCCTTAAAGCACTCTTTAAAACCTACTTGAATTTTCGCTCAAAGAACAGACCTGGAGTATCGGTGAAAATGACACATTTTGTCAAAGTTTTCCCTTGCACTCAATTAACAAGAAAGGAATTAAGGAAACACAGTACTTATAACCGTGACAGAGGAGAGTGCTGATTGGTAACTAAGTGGACCCTGATTTAGAGGTGTTGCTATTGAACAATGCAGCAGTTAAATGACTAACAGTTAACTTTGTCTTAATTTTAAATCAGACAAGTTGATTCTGGTTGGTCGAGATCTTGCCCAAGATAAACTAGAGAATGGTTTGTCACTTAGAATCTAAAGAATCCCTAGTGTGGAAACAGGCCATTTTGCCTAATGAGTCCACACTGGCCCTCAGAAGAGCATCCTACCCAGACCCACACCCCTAGTTTATCCCTATAACCCTGCATTTCCCATGGCTAACACCAAACCTTCACATCCTTGAACACTATAGATAATTTAGCACAGCCAATCCACCTAATACACACATCTTTGGACTTGCATATCTTAAAATCGAGAAAATGAAGAACACAAGGTTGGTCACATCAACAATGCTAGAAATGTTTTGTTAAAGCTTATATTGCTGCATGGTTTTACTCAGAACAGTAATGTCACTCGTTAACACAGGTATTTCCTCACACAAATGGCACAATATAGAAGCTATTTTGGTTTGAAGTATAATTATTCACCAAGTCAATATTACTCAGCAAGTGTCAAATCACAGAATCACATCAATGTTGGTTGGACACAATTGGACACATTGGCCGTTTGCAACATGCAAAGAGATATGCTGCTCGATACGATCTGCCAGCTTTCCTGATGCACTGCCTACATACTGCACATCACAGTAGCACTGAAGTTTATATACTACACTACGAAAACATCCTTCTGACTTGATGGTACAAACCAACTAGTGGCTGAACATCATTCATGTTGGTGCTCGATGCGGACAGCATGAAACAGGTAATTTTACCCACTGGTTAAGCTTTTCAGAAAGCTAACTCCTCTCCAGTAATTGGAGATAGACTGAGCATTTTTCCAAAAAAGCATAGCTTTAGGCTTGCTGGACTTGTGCAAGAGCAACAAGATACATACAATAGGGATCTGCCTCATGGCATTCAAGTATGTATGGAATGCGCAGCATACATAAATGATGTCCAATCACAATCATCATTTCCATGAATGGTCATAGCCATGGAGATCTATAACAATAAAAAAATCCCTTCAGCCCACCAGATCAGTGTCAGTCAAAAACAACCACCTACTATTAGAGTCAAAGACATACAGCATGGAAACAGAACCTTCACTCAAACTCGTTCATGCCAACCAGTAATCCCATTTGCTAGCACTTGGCCCATAGCCCTTTACACCCTTCCTAATCATATATCCATCCAGATGCCTTTTAAATGGTGTACCAGCCACCACCACTTCCTCTGGTAGCTAATTCCATACACACTTCACCCTGTGTGAAAAAGCTGCCCCTCAGATCCCTTTTAAGTCTTTTCCCTCTCATCTTAAACCTCTGCTCTCTCATTTTGGACTGCCCCATCACAGGATAAATATACAAGATCTTTTCCCAATCCATGCCCCTCATGATTTTATAAATCTCTAGAAGGTCACCCCTCATCCTCCAACACTCCAGGGAAAATAGCCCCAACCTATTCAGCCTCTCTCTATAGCTCAAACCCTCCAACCCTGGCAACATTCTTGAAAGGGTTCAGAAAAGATTTACAAGTGTCACAACATCCTCCCTATAGCAGGGAGAACAGAATTGCACAAGATATTCCAATAGTGGCTGAACCAATGTCCGGTACAGCCACATGACCTCTGAGCGCCTACATTCAATGCACTTACCAATAAAGGCAAGCATACCCATACCTTCTTCATGATCCGGTCTACCTGCAACCCCACGTTCAAGGAAGTATGAACAGTATTCCAAGGTCTGTTTGTTCAGCAACACTCCCCAGGACCTTACTAATAAGTGTACAAGTCTCGCCCTGATTTGCCTTTCCAAAATGCAGCACCTCACATTTATCTAAATTACGCTCCACCTGCCACTCCTTGGCCCACCTGATCAAGATCCCTTTGTACTCCGAGATAACTTTCACTGTCTACTACACCTCCAATTTTGGAGTCATCTGCAAACTTATTAACCATACCTCTTGTGTTCACATCCAAATCATTTATATAACTGACAAAAAGCAGTAGACTCAGCACCAATCCTTGTAGCACACTACTGGTCACAGGCCTCAAGCCTGAAAAGCAAACCTCCACCACCCAACTTGGTCTTCTACCTTTGAGCCAATTCTGATTCCAAATGGCTAGTTCTCCACATGTTCTAATCTTGCTAACTAGTTTACCAATGAGGAACCTTATCAAAGGCCTTATCTAAGTCCTTATGGGTCACGTTACCACTTTATCCTCAATTTTCCTCATTACCTCTTCAAAAAGACTCATTAGAAATAAGACTTTCCATGCACAAAGCCATGTTGACTATCTCTAATCAGCCTTTGCCTTTCCAAATACATGTAAATCCTGCCCCTCAGGGTTTCCTCTAACAACTCAAACGCCATGGATGTCAGGCTCACCAGTTTATAGTTACCTGGCTTTTCCTTACCATCTTTCTTAAATAGTGGCACCATGTTAGCCAACCTCCAGTCTTCTGGCACCTCACCTGTGGCTATCAGTACAAATATCTCAACAAGGGGACCAGCAATTACTTCTTTAGTTTTCCAGTGTTATGGATACTGATAAGATGGTAAGTGAGGACATGGGGGAGGCTATCATTGTTGCAGGAAGGAAGAGGGAGTTGAAGGCCAAAAATGCAGGAGATGGATCAGATCCGGCTGATCAACCAGACAGTATTGGAGAATCCTCGGTTGAGGAAGGTGGTGATCATCTCAGAGGCTCTTTGTCAAAGATGGCATCATTAGAACAGGTGCAACGACATGGAAGAACGGAAGAATGGAATAGGCTCTACAGAAAGCAGGGTTAGAGAATGTATAGTCAAGCTAACTATGGAGTTGGGGGGTTTGTAGTGGATATTGGTTACCAGCCCATCCTCAGAATTGGAGAGATGTCACGGGACAGAATTGACTAGGTGAAGGCAAGAGTGGGATGGAAATTGAAAGCAAAATAGATAAAACTTTTCCAATTCCAAAAAAAAAAAAGAGGGGGAAGCAGCACCAATGTCATTGATGTACTGGAGAAAGAGTTGTAGATAGGAGGCTAGAGTAGGAAAGCAAAAAGAAATATTCCACGTACTCACAAAGAGACAGGCATCGCTGCGCCTACACTTGACCATTTTCCAGAACTTTGCCCACAGTCCTGTGCACCTTAGCATCACAAGTACACATCTAAATACTTCCCAAATGTTACGAAGGTTTCTGCCTTTACACCCCCACAGACAGTCAGTTCCAGAATCACACCACCCTTTGTGAAAGCTTTAGTTTGTACCTCCACTGAAATTCTGCCCCTTACTTTAAATGTATGCCCCCAGTCATTGATTCCCCTAACGAGGGAAAGGGAACTTCCTGTCTACCGTATACAAATCTAACATAATTTTATACCAATCAGACATGCCCCCTCTCAAACATCTTTGCTCTAAGGAAAACAGCCCCAGTCTGTCAAATTCCTCTTCATAACAGAAATGCTCCAGCCAAAGAAACAGCTTGGTGAATCTCCTGTGCAACCTCTCCAGTATTATCACTAGTGCTGCACAACACAACCTAGTTTAGGTTAGGTGAATTGCTACAGCTGAATAAGTCTTCCACATGCATGGTGAAGGATTCCTTCACATTTGCAATGATGATACAGGACTGGTGTGTTGATAATAATGCAGTGTCTATTTGCTCATTTGACTTTGCAAGGGGGATACAGAGAGGGAGGGAAGACAAAAAAAAACCCTTGCTTTTCCTAACCAGTTGGGATGCACCACTTTAGCAGCTGAGCTTTTAAGCATTTAGTATAAGGGACGGTGTAAATAGCCTGAAGGATAGAGTTAAGAATGTCCACAAATTGTGGCATGGTGGCTCAGTGGTTAGCACTGCTGCCTCACAGCACCAGAGACCTGGGTTCATTTCCACCCTTGGGCAACTGTGTGTGGAGTTTGCACATTCTCCCCGTGTCTGCTTGGGTTTCCTCCGGGTGTTCCGGTTTCCTCCCACAGTCCAAAGATATGCAGGCTAGGTGAATTGGCCATGCTTAATTGTGAATGGTGTTCAGCGACGTGTAGATTAGGTGGGTTATAGGGGGAATGGTCTGGGTGGGATGCTCTGAGGGTCAGTGTGGACTTGTTGGGCCAAAAGGCCTGTTTCCACACTGTAGGGATTCTATATCATTAAGACAGCAACCCAAGACAGTTACCATTTTAATTAAGCAGCATACAACTGGCATCAATATTTAATAGATGCATTATAATTGAGATCAAGAATAATTAAACTTCATGTGAATAGTTATATCAACAAATTGGCAGTGTGTTGGGACCAGTACTGTATTTCAGCTATAAAGGATGGGTTCTTCCGGACCCACAAGTGATCCAGGAAAAGCATCAATGACAAATGTATGAATCTACAGGAACACCAATTCACAGTTAGTTATTCAATTGGATGTCAACTTGGAAGACACTGCAACACATGCGGGAGAAGAGATACTTGTATACTGTTGCAAAAGCAGTCACAACCATTAGGTAAGGAAGACCAATTCCATTTGTTGTGAAGGAGAGGACAGTGTAACGATCAAAGAGACAGGTAAGGGGTCAGAAAGTACTTCAGTAGAGGGGACTCAGCCTTTGCAATTATCTCACCACTTTGAGGTGCTTGCCTGTGTAGATCAAAGCAAGGTCAGTCCGGAAGAACAGAGGACTGAGCAAAGAACCTTGGTTGGAGATGCCTTTCAAGCAGAGGAAGTAAAAACAAAATGTAATAGTTATAAAGGGGGACTATTTAGAGATAGCCACTGTTCTGTGCAGTCAAGAGTGTAATCCAAAGTCTTTGTAGCCTACCCAGTGTCAAGGTTCAGAACATCTGATCAAGGCTAAACAAGAACTTGGGAGTGGGAAGAGCAGCAGCCAGTTGTCATAGTCCATATAGCAGCAGCAACATAGATACGAAAAGGGAAGAAAAAAAGGTTGTACCTGGAGGAGTTAGGCACCAAATTGAAGAGCAGAATCTCTGGATTGTTACTACAGCTACATGTCAATTGACAGACAGCACATAAAATTAGTGAACTGAACACATGCTCAAAGACTGGTGTGGGACAAGTGGATTCTGGTTCAAGAATCACTGCATCAGCACTGACTGAGGTGGGAGCAGTACCACTGGGACAGTCTTGCACTTTAATAGTGCAGGGACCAGTGTTCCAGCAAACCATACAACTAGGAGACTAGAGGAAGCTTTAAATTCAACAATGGGGGTGAGGGACCAAGTTTGATAAGATGTAGTAAATTAAGGGGTAGAGACGAGACAAGAGAATAAAATACCAACATGGGAAACGAGGCTCATAATGGCAGGAAGGGACAGAGAATAAATACAACCCAACAGTCAGAACTAGATTTATAAAGATTGCAAGACAACAAATCTAAAAAAAGACTCTATAGCTAAATACGCTTAGCATTCATAGCAAGTAAACAAATTGATAGTGCCCATTGAAGTAAATATGATCTGATAGCCATGTCAGAAGTGGCTGCATAAGAATATGATCCTGAATACTGAAGGGGATACAATCTCAAGAATAGGAAGGAAGTTAAAACCAAAAGTGCTGCACTCTTAAACAAAGACAGCAACATGAAGTAATTAGAGATGACCTCGGCTCATGAAATCAAGATTATAGATTTGAGTGAAAATGGGGAATAGCAGGAGAAAGACAAATCAGAGTGATCTACAGGCTTCCCAACAGTATTTAAAATGTACAAAGTACAAAGGAAGAAATATTTAGCTCTTGTGAAAAAGGAATAGCAATTATCAGGTGTAATATTCAACTGCATTTAAAAAGTTGAAAATGCTTGATTGGTGGTAGTAGCCTGGATGAGGAGTTTTTGGAATGCTCGAGATGGTTGCCTGGAGTAGCACATTCCGGAAGAAAACAGGTGGCAGGTTGTATTAGATTTGGCATTATGTAATGTGATAGGATGAACGAACGACCTCAAAGTAAAAGGTGCCTCAAGAGTGCAGCAACCATAACAAATAAATTGTTATCTTTTGAAAAGGAGAAGATTAGATCCAAAATTAGAATTTGAAATAAAAGGAACCTATAGAGGCATGCAAACTGAATTAGCTGCAGTGAACTGGGATACAAGAATATGGGATAGATCAAGTGAGGCATTTAAAGCAGATATTTCAGAATAAGTATATTCCAATTATAAAGAACAATTCTGGGGAAGGACCCATCGTAACTAAGACAGTATAGGAAAGCAACAAACTAAAAGGAAAAAGGCACAATTGTGCAAAAATGTGACAGATCAGATGATTAGTATGTATAGAATAGTAGAGAATGACAAATGAAATCAGGAGAAAGAAGTTACAGCATGAGAAAACTAGCTAGAAATGTAAAATAAAAAGTACAAGTGAATATTGTACCTCTACAGACCACAGAGCTAATATTAATTAGCAAGGAAATTGTGGACGAAATTAAGTAATTGGCTTGTCCTAACTACAGAAGATACAAAGAATATTCAAGTAATAGCTGTAAAATCAGGTGGAAGAAAGGAACTCTGAAATTACAGTAGGGAAGTACTGTTAAGCTAACTGGAGTAGCAAGTTACAAGTCCCTGGGTCCACAGGGACTTGATCTTTCGAAAAGGGGTGGTTAATAATGTATTGAATGTATTCATGTTAATTTTCAAAAATTTGCTAGATTCGAGAAAGGTACAATCAAACAGGAATTAAACTCTGTTGTGTGTCAACTGCAAATTTGGCCACAGTACCTTTGCTTCCTTCCTCCAAGTTATTAGTTTACTTTGAAAATAGTTGCAAATCCACCTGATCCCTGTAGAACCCCATTGAATACAGGTTGTAAACTTGAAAAATCAATCATTTATCCCCATTCATGTTTACTGCCCATTATCCATTTCTCTATGCACATCAATAGATTACCTCCAATACCATACGCTCCCATCTTATGACTTAACCTTTGTAAAGTACTTGTCAAACACCTGCTGGAAGACTAAATACAACACAGCTACTAGCTCCACTCCATTCACCCTGATCAAGACTTCCTTGAAAAACTCAAAATTAGTCAAACATGAATTCCCTTTCATGAAGCTATGCTGACTAATTAGATTGTTGTATTCCATCTGAGCTGCTATTACTTCCTTAATAACCGATTCCACCATTTTTCCAACATTAAAATACTAGACTAATTGGCCTATGATTCATTGCTTTTTGCATTTCTCCTATCAAATAGGGGCGTCGCATTAGCCATTTTCCAATCCTCTGTTACTTCTCCAGAACCTAACAACTTTTGGAAAATTACAACCAATTCATCCACCATCTCTGCAACTACTTCTTTCAGGATCCTTTGATGCAAGCCATCAAGGGCAGTGTATATATGCATGTTTAGCACCATTAGTCTGTTTAGTACTACTGCTCTAGTCATGGTGATGGTGCTGAACTCCTCTCCCTTATTGCTTAGTATTATGGGATGTTTGAAGCACCTTCCACCATTACAACTGACGCAAAATATCTGTTTAACACCTCTGCCATCTCTTGTTCTCCATAGCCATCTTCTCACATTCAGTTTCTAAGGGCCTTACGTTCACTTTAAATATATAAAAAGGAAGAACGATCAAAGAAGCTCCTACTGTGAGTTTTTATATTGCTGACTAATCTGCCCTCAGTTCATCTTCCGCCATTTTTTTAAAAATTCTCCTTTCCTGGATTATAAAATTATCACAGTTTCCAGGGCAATATACTTTTTCATTCAACTTTAAATTGCTCGGTTAGCCAGTTCTGAAGAAGGGTCACTTGACCTGAAATATTAACTCTGCTTTGTCTCCACAGATGGTGCCAGTCCTGCTGAATTTCCTCCAGCAAATTTATTTTGATTAGCCACTGCTAATTTATCCCTACCTTAGAATCTTTCCTCCTTACTGGCACATACTGTTGCCGAGAATCTTGCTTCCTTAACTATCACCACTACTTGCTTATTGTCATTCCTGCTAATATAGAATCCCTAGTGTGGAAACAGCCCTTCGGCCCAAACAAGCCCACACCGACCATCAGAGAATCCCACCTAGACCCGCCCCCCCATAACCCACCTAATCTACACATCCCTGAACACTAGAAGCAATTTGGCATGGCCAATCCACCTAACCTGTACATCTTTGGACTGTGGGAGGAAACTGGAGGAAACCCACGCAGTCGCCCGAGGGCGAAATCGAACCTGGGTCCCTAGCACTGTGAGGCAGCAGTGCTAACCACTGAGCCGCCCTAAATTACCAATTCACGTTAAATAACTCTACCCTTATTTCATAATCCCCATTATTTTAAGTCAAGTTATTTACAACACAGGTTTCTCACTCACAAGCTGAATATTATATTCAAATCAGGCTGTGATCACTACTGCTTGGGGATCTTTTTGAGGCCATTTATTAAACCTGCTTCATTACCCATTACCAGATCCAAGATAGCCTATTTCCTGGTTGGCTCCATAACACATTGCTCTAGGAAAGCATTCCTAAGACACTATGAATTAATTATCATAGCTACTTTTTCCAATGAGTAACAAAATTAAAATTGCCCGATTATTTTCTCTTTACATGCTCATTTGTTGATCTGTAACTTTTCGTACTGAGTGGCTGCTGTTTGGGGATTTATACACTAATCCTACAAATAGTTTATTTCCCTTGCTGATTTTTTTTTTTTTTTTAAACCTCCACCCAAACAAACTGCAACGAGATCATTTTTCACAATAGCTAAGCAATCCCACAACATGAGATCTAAGTTCTGCATACCTGCCATAGCCAGTCATGAATGGTGATTGAAAATTAAAACTTACTGAAGGAGGGGGCTCCACAAATATCCCCGTCCTCAAAATGATGGAACAGCCCACCATATCAGTGCAAAGGATGAGGCTGAAACATTTGCAGCAAACTTCAGACAGAAGCATCAAGTGCATGATCCATGTCAGCCTTCTCCAGTGGTCCCCAGCATTACAGATATCAGTTGTTAGCCAACTGCATTCCCTGTACGTGATATCAAGAAACAGTTAGAGGCTCTGGGCCTTTGCAACATCCCAGCAACAGTACTGCAGACTTGTGCTCCAGAACTTGCCACTCCCCTCGCCAAGCTCTTCCAGTACAGTTACAACACTGGCATCTACAGACAAAATGGAAAATTGGCTAGGTATGTCCTGGACACAAACAGCAGGATAAATACAACCAGCCAATTAACAGCCCATGTCAATCATCAGTAAAGTGATGGAAAGTGTCATCAACAATGCTATCAAGCAGCACCTGCTCCACAACATCCAGTTTGTGTTCTGCAAGGCCACTTAGCTCCTAACCTCATCCTGGCTTTTGTAACAATACCATGGCTTCAAGGAGGTATGTTTTGTCCTGGTTTCTTTTACAGACAGATTGGGGGACAAGTGCCAAGCAGTCTGAGGAGATAAATAACGTGAGGCCCTGGGATTTTAAAAAATTTTTTTTAAAAAGTTAGAACAATAGAAGCAACCCGAGTGGGTATGGTCAAGCTCTCATAAATCCAGGATTTTTAGTTAGCTTTCAGCAATTGTTGCCAGGGTCTCAGCAAGGTTGGAAGGCAGTGAATCTCTCCCGGCTGCTACTGCATGTATCTCTTTCTTGCTGATAAAAATAAGATTTCTCCGAATTTGCCTCTTTGCCAAGGATGTGTTTCTGGGACATTACGACATTGGAACAGGTACTATTCAGTAGTAAAATTGTTTTTAGTTTTCCAATTGAGTTGTTATTCCAAGTTCTTTTGTTGTATTTTAACTATAATGTTCGAATTGTTTAATTGTGTTTTGCTTAGCATTGAGTAGCTTGACCAAATTGCATCTACCTCTCATCTACCTTTAAAAAAAGTTAGAATCTTGGCAACATTCTTAATATATTTTGAGCAGGTCTGGTCTGGTCTGGTCCACAACACCTTGGTTCAAACATGGATAAAACAGCCGAGGGGAGGCAAGAGTTGACGGCACTTGACATTAAGGCTGTACTTGATGGAGCGTGGCATCAGAAACCCTAGCAAAATTGGAATTAACATGTCTTGGGGCTAACTCTCCATTGGTTGGAATCGTACCTGCACATAGGAAGAGTGTTTCAGAGATAGTAGGAACTTCAGATGCTGGAGAATCTGAGATAACAAGGTGTAGAGCTGGATGAACACAGCAGGCCAAGCAGCAGAGGAGCAGGAAAGCTGACGTTTTGGGTCAAGCAGGGTCTAGGCCCGAAACGTCAGCTTTCCTGCTCCTCTGATGCTGCTTGGCCTGCTGTGTTCATCCAGCTCCACACCTTGTTATCTCATTATCATAGGAAGACAGTTGTGGCTGCTGAAGGTCAATCATCCCAGGAGTTCCTCAAAGTAGTCTCCTAGACCCAAACAGCTGCTTCAATGACTTTCCCTTTGCCAAAAAGGTCTGAAGCAGGGATATGTGCCTATGACTGCAGAACGTTCAGCAACATTTGCAACTCCTCAGATACTGAAGCAGTCCATCTCCAAATGCAACAGGATCCAGACAATCCAGGCTTAGGTTTACAAATGGCAAGTAACATTCATGCCACACAAATGCCAGGCTATGACCAATCACAAAGAGACAATCCAACCATTGCCCAATGACATTCAATGGTGTTACCATCACTGAATCCCCCACTGTCAATATCCTGGGCCTTATGATTGACCAGTGTAGGGGTGCCCTGCACTGCCCATGTAAGGTGGCTTGTACTAAAACACACTAAGCGGCCCATTCCTGTTTACAAGATAAAAGCTTAGCAAAACTAAGCAGCCTGCTCATATAGTGAAATACAATGGTACCTTTGAACAGAACTGCTAGAAGGTCAGTAAAGGAATGCTGTATGTTCCTATCTGAGATAGTTCAGATAAAAGGATGCCTTAGGACAGATAAATGACCGATTCCAGCTTTATTAAAAAAAGGGTGACTGTCCCAGTAAATGAATAATGTCAGGTGCTAGATTAGGTCCTCAAGCAGCTACAACGATAACAGCTAAAATTATTTTGTAGTAAATAGTTGCCTCTTTGAAGCTACCAGCAATATTAAACAGTTTCTAGCTAAAAATGCCCTAATCATCGAAGTTGGTTTCAATAGATAACCAGGATATAAATACAAGCCTTAAAAGAAAACAAACATTCAAGCTTAGATGTAAAGATTAACTAGATTTAGAAGACACCTTCTCTTATGCCCGAAACAACATCGATTGATCAAAACCCATAAAATTACAAAATGCTGACATTAGAAGTAGTTGAATAACATTTCACTCAATTAACTTTATAACAGAGGTTTTCCTTAAAGCAATTAGTTAAAAATAACTGACTTTTTAATTTTTACAAATGTAATTGCAACAGTGGGAAAATAAAAAGGAGTAACTGAATATGATAAAAGACAGCACCAAAACACCATGGGTAATAGAATTTGAACTGTCCTTACAGATAGATGAACAAGCCTAAGACAGACCTGAAGGAGTATAGCCATTAAAAACTTTTGAAATGCGAATGAATAGGATACATAGGAAGATCACATACCTACAGAGTACAGAGTACAATGTCTAGTTAATACCATAAGAACATGGGAACCTGGAGCTGTCCAAGGAAGTGACCATCACCGATTACGTGTCCCACGGGATTGGGTGTTTGAATTAAGGGGAAAGGATGAGGACTGCGTTGTAATTGATTACTGTAACACAAAATATATAAAAATGCTGTATTTCTTTGTAAAAGCAGAGGGTGTCATTGATCTATGTTCCAAAGCCAGACTCTGGGAAGATCTATTGGCCCTCTCCCTGCATCAAACCGGTTTCTGCTCGAATAAACATTTTCCACTTGCCTAAATCCTGCCTGCCTCCTGAGTCTTTGTCCCAGGTTGGGAAAAACACTCCGACAACCAGAAACTCAACTGGCCTCATCACAAACAGTGGCCACAAGGGCAGGTCAGAAGCTAGGAATACTGCTGCCAGTAATTCACCTCCTAATGCCCAGATGCCTGTCCACTATCGACAAAGCACAAGTCAGTGATAGAATACTCCCTACTTGCCTGAAATGGATGCAGCTCCAACAACAGTAAATGAAGCTCAATGAAAGCAGCCCATTTGTTTGGCACCACATCCACAAACCTCCACTCCCTCCACCACTGATAACTTGTTACACAATGCTGCTACATCTACAAGATGTGCTACAGAAATTCAAAAGCTCCTCATAAGACAGCACCTTTCAAACTGGAAAGACAAGGGCAGATATAAATGGGAATCCCACCACCTGAAAGGTCCATCAAAGCCACTCTCCATCCTGACTTGGATATATATTGCCATTATTTCACAGTCACCGAGTCAAAAGGGCATTGTGGGCCAACCTCAACACTTGGATTGCAGGCTTCAAGATGACAGCTCACCATCTTCTCAAAGGAAACTAGGGATGGGCAATCAATGTTGGCCAGCCAGTAATGCCCACATCCCATGTGTGAATACAAAACAAAAAAAAAAAAGCTGTACTGTACTAGGATTCCCAAATGGCATTTGACAAGGTGCCACAAAGATAATTGAACAAAACAGGAGCTCATGAAAGGGAGTAACATTAGTATGGAAAGATGATTAGCTGGCTAGCAGAAAACAAACAAACAGTCTGTATGAATGTGCCTTTGTCTGATTGGAAGAACGTAATGGGTAGAGTCCCACAGGATGGGAGGGGTGAGAAGTAAACTATAGGTGGAGATGAAGCCAAGAGGGTGCATGCAAGATGGGGCAGAAACAAACAGTTCAGCAGATAAAGGAATGGGTCAAGGTCTGCCTGCGAGAATCAACAGCTGCTAATGGGGACTATTAGTGGTTGACAATGGGTTAGAAATTATAGAATTCCTAAGTGCGGAATGAAGCCATTCAACCCATCAAATCTGCACTGACCCTTTAAGAGCATCCAAACTAGACTCTGCCCCACATCCTATTTCCATAAGTTTTTTTTAAAAATCCATAGCTAACCCACCTAGCCTGCACATCCTTGGACTGTGGGAGGAAACCAGAGCACCCAGTAGAAACCCAGGCAGACACAGAGGGAGTGTACAAATTCCACACAGTCACCCAAGGCTGAATAAAACTTGGGTCCCTGGCACTGTGAGGCTGCAGTGCTAATCAATGAGCAGTCATGCCACCCTTAGCTGCCCAAGTGATGACAAGATCTGGTAGTTGGGTTGGGGGGAGGGGTGCTGAGGTCAGGACATAGGAGGCTCAGGCCCCAAAATTAAATCCAAGATTAAACCCTGAAAAAGATTTCGCTCCCCTTCTCTGGTTCGATTGTCACCTATCATTTACTGCTCCACCATTTTTCCAGCATAAATACGAACATTTCCTATGCTGCAAATTAGTTCTGATGAAGGGTCAGTGGACCCAAAACATTAGCTGCTTACTTTCACTCCACAGATGCCAACAAACTTGCTGAGTTGTTCCAGAAATTTCTGGTTTTGTTTACTTTTTCAGCATCCACAGTTTTGATGTTTTATGTCCAGTACAAAAATAAGGATTTAGATTCAGTTATTCAGGATATCTGTAATACTGTGTACAGTTTTAGTCTCCTTTATAAGATGATGCAAGTGTACTGGACACAGTTCAGAGAAGGTTCACTATACAGATTCTGGAACAAGCAAGTATCTTTGAGGAAGGGTCTGCTTGCTTCCTCATGATTTCCAAAGAATGCAGAGTGACTTGAAGTATTTAAGAGGCTTAAGTGGCCTTGACAAGGTGTAAATAGAAAATGATGTTTCCTCTTATGAGCAAGGCAAAGTGTAGGGAGCACTGTTTAAAATTAGGAATCTCGCATTCAGGCCAGATGAGGAAAATTTGAGGAGTTGAGAGATTTTGGAACTCTCTGCCACTCAGAAATCATTGGAGGCAGGTAGAGACTCACTGAATACTTTTAAAGGTAGAGCAAGACAGATCGTTATTAGCCAGTTGAATCAAGAGGTATCAGAGATTAGTTGAAAAATGGAAATCAAAATCCAAAACAGATCGGCCACGATCTTACTGAATGATGGAGCAGGCTCAAGCTGCCGAATGGCATACTTCTACTCTTAATTCACATGTTTGCAATGCAGACAAGCATGGCATACCATGACAGATGATGATCTCCAAGCAGGGGTGGCTACAAAAAATGTCAACTGATGTTATTAGTTCAAGTGCTCACGTTGAGATATCACTAGTCCAATATCACCTCCAATACCACGAAACCATACGCCATGGTTAACCATAATTTTGTCGCTTCTTTCTCTCCCCAAATGCTTCTGCTCTTTATTTCAGAAATTCTAACTCATCAAAAGCTTAAGCCTTTCTCCCTCATCCATCATTCTTCTTTCAACAAAACCATTAGATTTTAATTTTCTTTTACTCTTTCTCAAGTCTACCCTTCACCAGAAGGTTTGTTACATTAAAAACAATGAATACATTTCCTGCTTCACAACAGCAGTTGCAACTTCGAACATACTTTGTCAGCCAAATTACCTGAATCGACAGAAGTTGTATGAACGCAAGTTGCTCTCTTTAAATTCAAGTAGTTTTTGTTCACCTTCATCATGGAATCCTTTTAGAAAATGGTCACCAAATGAAATTGATATATTCTGGCCCTTTAGAAATGTTTTGTTAACTATTCAAAGACACGCTCATTTGTTTATGTTTATTTGAGCCATATTTCAGCAAGAAAGGCAGGCAATCAATACATTAAATTAATAATCTCAGTTTTGTATATTTTGGATTTGAATTATCAATGACAGTTGAGACAAAACACCAATAATGCACTCAGTACTCAAAGTAAACAACTTTTAACGTTTCCTTTATGCAACATTGTCTTTTACCTGATCTTTCAAATGTTGAACAGAGCTCCGCAAGTTCAGGATTTGGTTGAAGAGTGGGCTCTGTAGCACAGATCTCAATAAACTCAGTCTCTCCTCATTTGCTGTATCCCCTCTTTCTCGTAGCTTTGCCTGTAACCGTTCCACAGCCAGCAAAGCTCGCTGGGTATCTACAAGTAAAAAATTAGTAGAAGTGACAGTGTCAAAATAATAGCAAAATATAGCATGCAATGGTAAGTATATACAATACATGGGAACATGGTACACAGTCAAAACAGAACAAATGCTTCATATTGAACAAACATTTAGTGAGTTTTATTACTGTATTTTTTAATATAATTTACAATTAATGTTGATACAAAAAATGAGCTGCCTTGATGAAATCACCACTGACAACAAGGGCAAACATATGAATACCATTACAAAAAGAGTGGAGTTCTCCATATTTGGTATTAAGCAGCAAATATGGGACTTTTATTCATTGTATGAAATGTTACAAATCAAATAAATGGCTCAGATGATCAACTAGAATGGTACAAGAGACTACTGTGCCATCATGCCTGTGCTACCTCAAAGACAGCTATCCAAATGTTCCCACTCGCCTGACCTTCCCGCGTAAAGTAATTTCCCTTCAAGAATTTAACCAATGCATTTGTCAATGTTACTACTAAATTTTCTTCAATCACTTCTGAACTTGAGATCACAACAAATACAGCACAAAAATAGCAAGCTACTTTACATCGCACCTGTTCTGTTTTGCCTGTCAGCATAAATCTATGTGCAATGGTTACCAGCTCTCCTGCCATTGAAAAGTTTGACCTAGGTTATTCTTTTAAAACAGGTTTTGATTTTGAACAATTCTAGCAGACAATTCTTAGACTTTTTTTTTTTTATTTGCCCTTCATAACACAAGAAGCTTTTGCATACTTGAAATAAAGGAGGTTTGTTATCTTTCTCACACTTGCCAAACAGATAAACAAAACTCTAGCATCTCACTGACTTGACTTTCCCTCAACAGTGCTTCATTTTGATGCGGGCCTCATGTTTCTGAGTTCAGTTGATAGATATTTTGGCTAGAGAGGTCTTGAAATTGCAAACGTTGCTCAGTCATGGTGATGTTTCTTGAAGTTGATCTGCCCAGAATCAGAATTCTGAGGTGAACTTGAAGCTGGAACAGGTTAGAGGTTCTTTTTCAAGATATGGTAGTTTGGCACACTAGTCCGGTCGGGGAGGGGGGGGTAGGGGAGGTTTGGAATGGAATCCTCAGCAGTAAGGAGGCTGAAAGGAGATACAGTAATCAGAAATAGCAAGCTGAAGAAACAGGTCAGGCTGGAACAGGACAGGGAGCGAGGAACGCCTGTTAGATTAAATTGAATCTATTTCAATGCAAGAGGGCTGATAAGTAAGGCCGATGAACTCCGGGCGTGGATAGGTACGTGGGGCTAGGATATTCTAGCCATTACAGAAAAATGGCTAAGGGAGGGACAGGACTGGGAGTTTAATGTGCCAGGGTCCAGGTACTTTAGGCGAGGCAGAGGTGGAGGAAAGAGGGGAGGGGGGAGTTGATTTTCGATTAAGGGGAGTATCACAGCAGTAATCAGAGATGAAATAACGGAGTGATCATCCGATGTGGCTTTGTGGGTGGAGCTAAGAAAAAGGAAGGGGATGGTGAAGTTATTGAGGTTGTACTATATAGGCCCCCAAATTGTCAATAGGAATTAGAGGAACAAATATGCAGGGAGATTGCAGAGACTTGGAGAAATAAAGTTGTCCAAGTGGCAGGTTTTAATTTTCCTAACATAGACTGGGGCTGCCATAGTGTTAAGGGCTTAGATGGGGTGGAATTTGTTAAATGCGTTCAGAAAAGTTTCCTCAAGCAGTACATAGAATGTCCTACTCAGGAAGGGGCAAAACTCAACCTACTCCTGGGAAATAGGGCAGGACGGGTGACTGATGTGACAGTGGGGGCAGCACTGTGGGACCAATGACCATAGTTCTGGAGAAAGACAAAACTGGTCCACAGGTTCAAGTCCCAAATTGGGACAAGGCAAATTTTGATGGAATTAGCCAGGAGCTTACAGGGGTTGATTGGAGTAGCTTGTTTGCAGGCAAAGGAACCTCTAGCAAGTGGGACCTTTAAAAGTTTGATAGCTAGACTTCAAGGTCTATATGTTCCTGTGAGGGTGAAGGGCAAGGTTGGCAGGAGTAGGGAACCCTGGACGACAAGAGACATTGAGGCTTTGACCAGAAAAAAAAAAACAAAAAGAGACCTGACTCAAGAACAGGCAGCTGGGATCAAGGGAATCCCTGCAAGTATATATGGGATACAGGAGGGCGAAAAAGGGGGTACGAGATAGCTTTGGCTGAGAAGATTGTAGGTGAATCCAAAGAGATTCTTTGAGTATATTAAAGGAAAAAGAATAACGAGAGAGAGATTAGGACCCCCTCAAGAACCAAAGTGGACATAATGTGTGGAAGTGCAGGAGATAGGCAAGGTCCTCAAATGAATATCTCTCCTGTGTTTACCATGGAGAGAGACATGGCAACTTGGGAATGTTAGTGGCGATATCTTAGGGACAAGTCCATATCACAGAAGTGATGTTGGAATTATTGGAATGAAGGTGGATGAACCTCCTGGTCCTGATCAGATATATCCAAGAATCCTGCAAGAGGCTAGGGGAACAATTATGGGTGCCCTGGCTGATATATTTGCATCACTGTCAGATACGGGTGACGTCCTGGAAGACTGGAGGGTAGCAAATGTTGTGCCCTTACTCAAGAAGGGCTGCAAAGAAAAATTTGGGAATTATAGACCAGTAAGCTTAACATTTGTGGTAAGTAAGACGCTTCAGAATCTTCTCAACTAAAGAAATACATGTATTTACAAAGACAGTTTGATTAGGAGTAGTCAGAATGACTTAATGCGTGGGAGATCATGCATCTCAAATTTGTTAGAGTTCTTTGATGAAGTGACCAGGAAGGTTGATGAGGGCAGGGCAGTAGACATAGTCTACATGGATTTTAGTAAAGCTTTTGAGAAGGTTCCACATGGTAGGCCACTCGAAAGGTTAGATCGCATGGAATCCGGGGAGAGCTAGCAAAATGGATACATAATTTGCTTGATGGTAAGAAGCAGAGAGTAATAGTGGAAGGATGCTTGTTGGACTGGAGGCCTGTGACTAGTGGTGTGTCTCAGGGGTCGGTGTTGGGCCCATTGCTATTTGTTATCTAGATCAATGATTTGGATAAAAGTGTAAAAGGCATGATAAGTAAGTTTGTGGATGACACTAAAGTAGGTGGTATTGTGGGCAGTGAGCAAGGTTATCAGAAATCGCAGCAGGATCTTGATCAGCTGGAAACGCACTGAGAAATGGCAAATGGAGTTTAATATAGATAAGTGGGAGGTGTTGCATTTTGGAAAGTCAAATCAAGGTAGGAGTTTCATAGTGAAAGGTAGAACCTTACGAGTGCAGTGGAACAGAGGGTCCTTGGAGTTCAGATACACGGTTCTCTGAAAGTGGAGTCACAGGTAGACAAGACAGTGAAGATGGTGTTTGGTACACTGGTCTTCAATCAGGGCATTGAGTACAGAAGTTGTGAAGTTATGTTGCAGTTGTACAGGACATTGTTGAGGCTGCACTTAGAGTACTGTGTTCAGTTTTGGTCACCTTGTTCTACGAAGGATGTTATTAAACTGGAAAGAGTGCAGAAGAAAGTTACAAGGATGTTGCAAGGACTCAAGGGTATGAGTTTATAGGGAGAGGTTGGATGAGCCTCTTCTTTCCTTCTTTAGAGCATAGGAGGCTGGGGATCTTCTAGAAGTGTATGAGATCATGAGAGGCATGGATAGGGTAAATGCACGCAGTCTTTTTCTCAGGGTTGGGGAATCAAGGACTAGATGGCATCAGTTTAAGCTAAGAGGGGAAAGAATACATGGGAACCTAAGGGGCAACATCTTTTCTTTAAAAAAAAAAAGGTGGTACACATATGGAATGAACTGCCAGCAGAAGTGGTTGAGGCGAGTACGTTAACAGCATTTGGATGAATACATGGATAGGAAAGGTTTAGAAGGATATTGGCCAAGTGCAGGCAAGTGGGGTTAGTGTGGATGGATATTTTGGTCGGCGTGTAGCATTTGGGCCAAAGGGCCTGTCTCCATGTTGGAGGTCTCTATGCCTACAGTTGCTTAGTGGACTACAGCCATGATAATTTTATTTTCAAGTCTCTCTCTCTTTGCAGGATTCCTGACTGGCAGTCAGGTTGAATTTCTGCTAATATATATTTTAACAGGGAGCAAAACCTGCATGTGAATTCACACACAATGTCGAGACATTGTTCAAATATTGTAATAGTGGAATAAATCAGTTTGAATTCTGCTCCCGCCTATTTTTTTCCAAAATGTACATCTGCACTTTTACTCCAACTGTCAAGAGGCCTAGTCTATCCAATACATAACTTAGAAAGAGTCACAATAAAAAGTATCTGACCTTTCGAGAGATAAGACATTCCAAAATGCAAAATATACGGTGGTCCTCAGGAGCTACTGAGACTGTCTTTTTAAAATGTAGCTTTTAAAATTACATTTACATTCTTAAAAAAAGGTTCATAATATTGTCATAAAAACCAAAAGAACTGCGGATGCTGTAAATCAGGAACAAAAACAAAGTTGCTGGAAAAGCTCAGCAGGTCTGGCAGCATCTGTGA
>NC_063334.1:44335844-44351439 GCF_021869965.1 Rhincodon typus
GCTTTCCTGCTCCTCTGATGCTGCCTGGCCTGCTGTGTTCCTCCAGCTCCACACTGTTATCCGACTCCGGCATTGGCAGTTCTTACCATCTCTCAGTTCACATTTCAGCTGTCCTGCTCATCCTACACTAGTGCTCTCTTATTTGTATTACATAAGCAAAGACACTGAATGTTATAAAATTTACATAGTAAATGTGATAAATACAATATTAAAATTATGTTCAATCTAAAAACTGATTAAATTGAATGACAATAGATAAGGAAATAAAGATGTGAAGAGGGCAAAAGAAGGCAACAAAAAAAAAACAAAAGATAGATAAGTTAAGCGAGTGCGCAAAGGTGGAGCAAATGGAATTTGCTTGATTGTTTATTCCTGCTAAAATGGACATCATTGAGATGAAAACCTGAAGAGTTCTAAAGGTGCAAAGGGATCTGGGTGCCCTTCAGTACCGATTGCAAATTAGTACGCAGGTACAGCAATTAGGAAAGCTAATAGAACTTTGTTTCATCATGACAGATACAGAATACTTTTCAGTTATACAGGGCACCAGTGAGGCCCTATCTCGAGTACAGGAGTAAAAGGCGACTCAATTGAAACATACAAGGATGTCGGAAGAGCCTCTACAGAGTTGATGTGGAGAAGATGTTCCCTCTTATGGGAGAATCTAGAACTAGGAGTTTCTGTTTACCAACCACTGGCTGCGTATCTAAAAGAGATGGGATGGATTTTTTTTTTCCTTCAGAGGGTTAAGTCTTTGGAAGCTTCTTCCTTACAAGGTGGTGGAAGCATAGTCACAGAATATTTAGAAGGCAGAGGAAAACAAGTTTCGTTAAGCAAAGGTGAAATATTATCAGGGTAGGCAGGACTGCAGATTTGAGGTTACAATCAGATCAGCCATAGCTTTATTGAATAGTGGAACTGGCTCAAGGGATTGAATGGCGTACTTCTGCTCCTAATTCATTTGTTCCTATTGATAAACAAAACCAGTTAATAATTTTAACTTAGAAGTTACAAACACTGATGTTGTTTGGGCTGAGTGAAATTTGGCATTTTTATGGTTAACTCTGCAGAAACTTTTTTTTAAATATTTAAAGCAATATTTATCCTTAAATTTCCCTATTTATTTAAATTTAGGCTATTCATCTCATCATAAACATAAAAAAGCTTCATTTATATATCACCATTCAAAAACACTACATGTCTCAAAGGATTTCACAGTCTAAGGAGCGTTTTCTGTTTTGAAATGGAGCCACTTCTGTAATGTAGGAAACAAAACCAAAATGTCAAATATTACATTCAGTGATTGGTGGTAATTAGACACATAATCGAAGTAAATAACATTTGCAAAACAGTGGAATAACATCAAGTGATTAAATATCATGTTATTAAGCAGTATGGAATTGAATGCCATATTATCAAATCCCAGGAATACATTAAAATCAGAGTTGGCATTCCAATCTGACCACCAAAGAACAGGGATGACCAGTTCTGTAGCAAATACCATTCATTAGCTGACATTAGAGATTTTACCAAGATTGCTATTTATTTTAATAGTGCATCTCGTGCAATTGCTGTAAGAGAACATACCTGATAACAATGACATATACACTGCCACAGGTAAAATGTTCTGCTGCTAAACAGGGCTGTGCTCAATTTATCCTACTCATTTAAAAACAAAGTCTTAAATGTTGTAAAGCTGTAAATTCCAAGGTTAATTGAAGGTTAATTGTGGTTTCCAAGTCTCTTTGAAATTGGCACGTTAATAAATTCCTCGTTCCTTTTGAGTCAAATGGACACAAGGGTTTCTCCCCACTGGGAGACACTGAGCAAACCTTGACATCTACAACTCTTTCACAATTACTCAAGATTGATAAATAAAAACAATTACCTGACTCTCCAATGAAAACAAAACATTGTGCAGTATACTTCAATTCAAAGCAAATAGACAGCATCCCTTTCTTCTACATCTACCAGTAATTGTCTACATTTCCCTAATGTTATTAAGGCACCTTAACCATCTGCAGAACAGACCATTCCATCCCCAAATTAAAAAATGGTTCAATCAGCCAAGCAGAAATTTTCAATCTACATCTCAAAAGAAACCCTTCCCATTCTTTGCAAAGGTCATGGCCAACAAGAATCATCTACTGCCTCCATCAAGCAGTGTTCTCAGGCCTGGCTAGCCCCACCCTAAGTAAACATTTACAAAAATAAAATTTGGTATTCATATTAAGTACATGATATCTAATATCATGAGTTCTGACATATTATGGTTCCAGATCCCTCAAGAACAAAAATTCACCGAAACATCATGTCAGTACAGCCAAGGGTTTATTCACCTGCATTCTGAGGAAACTTTATGTTTTCAAGTTGAACAGTGTTTAGCAAGTTTAAACAGCTTTATCAAATTTGTCATTCTGTAGGAAGAGGGCAAAACTTCAGTGTTTGGAAATGACATGAACTTGGAAACATAGCAAAAGATGCATTGACAAATGAAATTTAACATAATTTGAAAATGATGGGTTCTAGTTGAATGAAATGAGAAGCAGCAACAAATTAAATAGAACAATTTTAAAGTGGATGTAAGAGACACAAATCTTTGAAGATAGCAGCACAGGATAACAAAGCAGGTTGTAAAGCCCTACAAGTTAAAAAAAAAAGGAAGTGTTGCAAAACTTCAGCCCTGCTAAAGTATTTTATCCAATTCAGATCACCACACTTTAGACAAGATACGAAGGCTGAGGGATTACTGATATGTGGGAGGAACTGGATAAACTAAGGCTCTTAACCTGGTCAAATGATGACAGGAAAT
This sequence comes from Rhincodon typus, assembly GCF_021869965.1. Taxonomy (NCBI): domain Eukaryota; kingdom Metazoa; phylum Chordata; class Chondrichthyes; order Orectolobiformes; family Rhincodontidae; genus Rhincodon; species Rhincodon typus. The sequence goes on from NC_063334.1 coordinate 44,338,657, forward strand.
TTGACAGTTACTTAAAATCATGCAAAAATAAAGAGGAAACTACTTCTGATAACAAAAGTGGATACCAAGAGGCACATTACTAAAAAGGGCACATTACGCTGATGATAGAGAAAGAACACAAGGCGAGATGGGCTTCAGGGAAATGAACTGACAAGTTATGGCCTAACTGAACAGCTCAGTCTTTATGGGCGAAAACGGGCCAAATGGCCAGATTCTGTGCCAGTGTGACTTAAGGAAAACCATATTTTACATAAAAGAACAATTAGGATTTTGAATGTACTGCTGAATAAAAATGGTTGTGACCCAGAAAGTGAGGCAATTTAATCATAAATGCCTAGAGAATTAGGATATTTTGTTTTAAAAAAGTCTATTTGAAAGGGTGTTTTTGTTTTAAAAAAAGAAGTTAGTCTCAACAATAGACTGTTCAATTGTAACTTTCATGGAAAAGAAACACTAGTCCATAAGACATGTGGATCCTTGACCTGGATGTAATATAAAGACATATAGGATACAAAAAGCCAAGCGGCCTGAAACAGATAAGCCTCAATTATAAAAGGTGCGATGTTACACAATACACTAAAACAGGACAGGAAGCCAAAGATAAGGATAGGGATAAGGCAGAGATTGAGAATTTAATGTTGTTGCTTCGGCTTTAAGCACGGATAAAAAAGGTCTCCGGGGAATGTGCGTCACAATCAAGTCAAGTGTCTCTGCGTGAATGTGCTGTTCCAGTTATTGTTTGGGCGGCACGGTTGCTCAGTGGTTAGCACTGCTGCTTCACAACACCAGGGACCCAGGTTCGATTCCACCCTCGGGCGACCGTCTGTGTGGAGTTTGCACGTTCTCCCCGTGCCTGCATGGGTTTCCTCCGACAGTCCAAAGATGTGCAGTTTAGGTGATTGGCCACGCTAAATTACCCTGTAGTGTTCAGGGGTGTAGATTTGGTGGGTTATGGGGGACGGGTCTGGGTGGGATGCTCAGAGGGTTGGTGTGGACGTGTTGGGCCAAAAGGCCTGTTTCCACACTGTAGGGATTCTATGAAATCTATGATTCTATGACAAAATGAAATACAGCTATCTGAATCCTACCCAAGGGCCAAGATCAAATAAAGTGAATGTTGTTACATCCTAGAGGCCAACACAAAACACGAATTGCAGAACAAGAAAAAAAAAAGGTGGTGACATGTATTTGCAGGGAAGGATGCAAATGCAACAAAACACATTGTTGTGTAAAATGTAGCTTGTTGTAGTGATAAATTTCTCAAGTAATTGTTTTATTTTAAACATCATTTGCCTCATCATTTAATTGTATATTGGCTCAGATTCGTTTTTATAGGAAAAAAAACACCAACCTGTTCAGAGACAGAGACATTATTAAACACTCCTCTGGAGCAGGCAGGACTTCAACCTAGGATTTCCAGCCAAGGGGCAGGCGCACTAACTTTGAAACGCAGCCAAGTGGTGCAGCAGTACAGTTTCAAACATTGCATTTTGTTAGTAATTTCTTCATTTAGAAATCATTTCTTAAATGCGATTATTTTGCTTTACAATTCTCCAATGGGTTCTATAACAATACAGGGTCAATGGGTGCACTGAAATGGAAATTTGATAAATACACCAAGAATTCAGAGGAAGGTGTGAGAAAAAAACGAGTAGGTGGTACTAATTTTTAGTTATTGAAAAGACTTGACATAAACCCAAGGTGATTGGCTTTCTTCAGTGCTTTACTATTCTATGATCCGGATTTTAGAATTACATTGCAATGCAAAGTAAAGCATAATATGATTCATTTTGGAAGGTCAAATTTGAATGTAGAATACAGGGTTAATGGCAGGATTCTCAGCAGTGTGGAGGAACAGAGGGTGTGGGGTCCATATCCATAGACCCCTCAAAGATGCTACCCAAGTTGATAGGGTTGTAAAGAAGGCATATGGTGCATTGGCTTTCATTGGCAGGGGAGTTGAGTTTAAGAGCTGTGAGGTTACGCTACAGCTCTGTAAAACCCTGGTTAGACCACACTTGGAATATTGTGTTCAGTTCTGGTCGCCTCATTATAGGAAGGATGTGGAAGCTTTAGAGAGGGTGCAGAGGAGATTTACCAGGATGCTGCCTGGACTGGAGGGTAGGTCTTATGAGGAAAAAAGTTGAGGGAGCTAAGGCTTTTTTCACTGGAGCAAAGAAGGATGAGAGGTGACTTGATAGAGGTGTACAAGATGATGAGATGCATGGATAGAGGGGATAGTCAGAGACTTCTTCCCCCAGGGTGGAAATGACTATGACGAGGGGGCATAATTTTAAGACGACTGGAGGAAGGTATAGTGGAGATGTCAGAGGTTCTTCACACAGAGTGATGGGCATGTGGAATGCACTGCCGGCAGTGGTAGTGGAGTCAGATCCATTAGGGACATTTAACTGACTCTTGGATAGGTACATGGAGGATAGTAAAATGTAGGGTATGCAGGGTAGTTTGATCTTAGTAGGATAATAGGTCAGACAACATCGTGGGTCAAAGGGCCTGTACTGTGCTGTGCTGTTCTATGTTCATGCACAGATGGAATTTGTACCCAAGAAATTTACTGTGGAAATAAGGGCCATTACAATGATTGGTAATGCAAAAAAAAAGTGTTAAACATGTCATTACAGAAACAAATTTATTAGAGTGCAGGGGAAGACAATTAAGTCAAGTGATGTTTTGTACAGCAATGCAGTCAATTCCATTCCCCAGCTCTATTTCCAAAGTTCTGTAAGTTTATTTTCAGTGTTCATTCAATTTCCTTTGAACTAATTCATTGCCGGCTCTATAAGCTGCCTGTCACAGGTCATTAATTGCTTTCTCCATTAAAACATTACTTTTACAATTCCCCCATAACTCTTGCCAAAAAACCTTACATTGGTGTTCCCTAGTCCCTGCACCATCAGCTGACGTGAACAGCTTTTCTTTGTCTCCTTTACCTAAGCCTGCAATGAACTTGTACACCTCAAATCAGGTCTTCCCTAAAACTACTTTGCCCCAAGGAGAACAACACCAGCTTCTCCAATGCATCCTGGTAACACGTTTGGAACATTCTGGTAAACCATTTGAGGACCTCCATCCACATCCTTAATAAAAAGTGTAATGACCAGAACTGGTTGTAATACAGTAGCTACGGAAGTATGATTTAGCTTTGTAATGAATTAGAGATTCTACATATAGAAAGAGAGGGATTGAAATACAAAAAAAGAGTATGAAAGTGAAAAAATAGCAAAAGAATCTCCAAAAGTAATTAAGTTCTGAAGGAATAAAACTCCATGTTTATAAAACTAAAAACTTTTAGGGCCAGAGAGTTTATTTAGTAATGATGAACATTACACTGTTCAAAAAAAAACTTATCCAGAATAAAAATATACCAGTCTCACTTCTTTAAAACTATAAGAATTAGGAGCAGGGACAGATCCTTCGTCCCTTTGAGACTGACCTATCAACCAATGAGATCATGACACTTAGGTCAATACTATTTCACTTCACTATCCCACAATGCTTTTACTATGTAGACATCTATCAATTTCAGGCTTGAATATACTCAATGACTGAACCTCCACAGCTCGCTGTGGTACAGAATTCCAATGATTCACCGCGAATGAAGAAATTCTTCATCTCAGACTTCAATAGTTGACCATTGCTGCCATGCTTAGGGATTTTCAATTGGATTGGTGTGGCACCATACCCATACTTGTATTTGTCATGTAAAATCTCCAAACACTTTTTTAAAAAAAAAGGTATAAAAGACTCGACAAAGAGCAGGGCAAAATTCATATGTCCAAACTTAAAGTTGCTGTCTGACATACATCAAAAAAAAGGGGAGTATTGCTGACCTCACTGTTATTCTTGCTGCAGTAGTACTATTGTTTTCCAGATATATTTATAGTATAAAGAGGAATCATTTGATATTTCCCTTACTTGTAGACTGCATCTATTTGCACCTTGAAATTAAAAGCAACAGGCTTTAAAATGACATGACTCATTAAAATGGTAAAGGCTAATGAGGAACTGTTGCTGTGGCTCTAAATAGTTCTTATTCTTCAGTGGTAAATATTGCTTTTGAATTGGTGGCTCTAAAACAGCCAACAATTTGGTTGTCTTAATCAGCTTCACTGTTAATTTCTGAAAGGAAACACTTCCTGACCAGTAAACAGAAACCATTTTTTGGTTACTTTGAATAAATTCGAGGGGTTACATAATCTGAGATAAAGTAATCCAATCACCCTTGAGATCTGTCTTTGCATATAACTAGGTTTTTGGAGGTGGAAACTTCCACTGTGTGTGGACAGAGGAAAATTTTGCAAGCCAACCATCCAAATTGAAAAGAATTTAAATTTATTAAATATTAAAGGTTTACAGGCATGCAAAAGAAAGGGCCAAATACCAGTTGTATTAATAAACAAATTTAAGCAACCCAATTATCCTGATTATTTTAAGCTATTTTAAAATGTTTCATTAATGGATAAACAATAATTGACAAATAAATCATCTTCTCACCAAGCTAAACACAAGATATTGCATTACAGATTATTTAACATTATAATGAAATCCTGTTTTAGAATTATCTGCTAGGAGGACATTCAGACTAAAAATTAAACAGAAAAGTCAAACTTAGCAAGAAAGAAGATTATATTTGGCTAATACTCAGGCTCATTTTGAAGATGAGCCAAAATAAGTCTACATTATAAAAGAGAAAGCAGCTACTGATCAGAAGTCTTCAAAGTGATCCACCAGGCTGTGTATGCCATTAATAAACACAGTCTATCAATTTCTAAGACAAATTGGAAACATCTAACTGCTACAGGAAGCTAACCTGTGCTTAAAAGAACTGACCCTTGAATAAAAGGCATCGAGGTATCATTAGGGTTAATACTCATCAGCAGATTAAGGAATCTAAAATGCACAATGTCAGTGCTGGTGCAAAAGGGCCAAGGGAGGAGAAAGCACAGGCAATCTTCACACTTTGTGAACCACTTTTTTAACCATGTAGCTACTATAAGAGATATTCTACAAACCTCCCTCAATCTACAAAATTAACTTGTTACAGTTGCCCAATTTAATATTTTCAGAATGTTATCATCTAGTACTTACTGTTGATTACTGTAATACAATTACAATCTAATTATAAAAATGAAGAAAGCACCATGACTCAGTAGATTATACTAGCAAAAGTTACGAGAAATGAAGCATGCTGCATCTAAAACATTCACCAGGGGAGTAAGCAATATTCAATTTTTCCTCAGATACATTATTACATGCTTTGTGTATGCAAGATCAGAAACACACCATTATTCCAAAATAAAATCTACTAGGATGTTTGTATGGAAGCTACTTACGATTGTCAGCTTCACTCTTCTTCCTGCATCCATGGGATCATTATGCGTTAGACAAACATTCCACTTACTTCACACTAAAAACACGCTTAACTATTTTATAGTAAACATTTATTTTGCCTCCTCACTGGATTTTTTAAACTAAAAATAGATTCTAGTATATGAAGGCACTTCAGTATAATACCACGCCATAGTAGTGCAAGGTCCTGGCTTCTCAATCCTGGACTGCAAACATTCATGGCACCAAACATTACTTTCAGTACTACTATGACTACTACAAAATTAGGAAATAAAGCCATATAGAATAGACTCATTTTTAAAGTGCTCTTTATGATGAGCCAAAGTGTAACTTTTTTCCAAAACATTAAAAGGGACATTGCAAACACTTGCAAAGCCCAAAATGTAAAAATCAACAGTGGCTAATACACAATGTACAAATTTGCGTTCTTTCCACTGCTGCTTCAAGTGTGCTCAGTACTTTTTGGCAACTTCAAATTACCCTGAAGTAGTGCCGTTGATGCCTTCCACAATCTGCTTGTTCTCTCATAGCTTCAGATAACGTTCAGTCAAGTGTACAATCTTAAAACCTTAGACGTAACATGCTGGTAAATGCACTGTACTGGAATAAGAGTAGGATTTGTAGCTTGGGATGTGGATGTTGTAGTTGGTTGGCTCACCAAGCTGGTTTGTTGTTCCGCAGACATTTCATTACCCTGCTGGATAATATCATCAGTCCAGCTTCCGATGAAGCGCTGTTGTGTTTTCCTGCCTGTTATTTAAACTATGGAGTCCGTTAAGCTGGATTACCTCACTTCTGGTTTTCCTTCGCAATGGAGTGTATATGGAGTCTAGCTGTTTATTGATGGCTTTCTTAGTAGAGAACCAGGCTTCTAGGAATTCTCATGCTTGTCTCTGCTTTGCCTGTCCCAGGATCTTGGTGTTGTTCCAGTCGAATTGGTGGTTTTCCATATCCACGTAGATGGAGATGAGTACTGGTTATGTCTTTATTACTAGTTGATGTTTGTGTACCCTGGTGGTTAATTTACTTCCTGTTTGTCCAATGTAATGTTTGTCGCAGTCTCTGCAGGAAATCTTGTATATGACATTGGTCCTGTCCATAGTGGTAATGGGTCTTTGGTTCGGGTGAGCAGTTGGCATAGGGTTGAGGTGGGTTTGTGTGCTACTCTGATGCCCAATGGTCGTAGGAATCTTGTGGTCAGTTCAAATGTGTTCTTGATGTAACGTAGCGCGATGAGTGTGTCAGGGCATGTACCACAGCATCCCTACAGTGTAGAAACAGGCCCTTCGGCCCAACAAGTCCACACCGAATCTCAAAGCATCCCACCCAGACCCATCTCCCTATAACCCACACATCCCTGAACGGGCAATTTCGCACAGCCAATCCACCTAGCCTGCACATCTTTGGACTATGGGAGAAAACCTGAACACCTGGAGGAAACCCACGCAGATACAGGGAGAATGTCTGCGTGGAATTTGCACAGTCGCCTGAGGGTGGAATTGAACCCAGGTCCCTGGCACGGTGAGGCAGCAGTGCTAACCAATGTGCCACCATCCCCCCGGTGTCGTCTGTGTAATAGGCATCTAACCTAGTTTTTTGGGTATCCATTGTCTTTGAATACTTGGAAGAGGTACTCTTCTTCTTTTTGGCATAGTTCTGTGCTGCTGCAGTGTGTTGTTACCCGTTTAAATAACGTACTCACAATTTCGTTTGTGTGTATTAGGGCTGTTGCGATTGAAATTCAGTACTTGGTCAGTGTGTGTGGCTTTCCCGTGTACCAATGTTAGCAATTTCCCATTGGTCCTGCTTTCTACCATGACATCCAGGAATGGGAGCTGTTTGTTCTTCTCTTCTCTAGTGAATCTGATCCTGGTGAGGTTGTTGTTTATTAGTTTGTGTGTCTCCTCTAGTTTGGTCCGCTTAATAATGACAAAGGTGTCATCCACGTAGTGTATCCATAGTCTTGGTTGGATTCGCAGAAGGGCCATACTTTCAAGTCTCTGAATTACCGCATTAGTCTGGAGATAGGTGATCCTATGGGATCTGTTCATATATTTGCCCGTGAATAGTGAAATGGGTGGTGAGGCACAGGTCCAGCAGCTGGAGATGGTATCAGCAGGATATTGTTCTTGTTTTAGTAGTGTTGTCAGGTTTCTCTTGCTAGTGGTATGTCTATTGATGTAAATAGGGTAGCAACATCAAACGATACCACAGTCTCATCGTTGTCTATTCTTATGTCCTTGATGGAATTGAGGAACTCTTGGGCTGAGTGGATTGAGTGGGGTGACTTGCTGACGAGGTGCTTTAGTTTCCTTCGTAGCTCCTTGGCTAAAGAGTGCCTGGCAAGGAGACTATGGGTCTGTGCGGTACTTCCGGTTTGTGCACCTTCGCGAGGCCGTAGAATCGGAGGTTGTTAGTTCCTTCAGGTTTCGTTCTTAGGTAGTCTGTTTTGCTGATTTGTCCAATCTGTTTGAGCCTCTTTAGTGTGTCTGGGCAACAAGATTCTGGATAGGTGACTGAAGTAAAAGGGGAACACACTGCATCTAGCTATCATATTTCTACTAGTTTCAAAATGGCTTTGGAAAAGAATAAAAGTCTTCCATAAAAGTTTTTAAATTGGATAAGGCAAATTTTAAACAATACGAGACAAGAACTTCCAAACGTTGACTGGAATACTGTTCGCAGGTAAAAAAGGACAAGTCAGAGGCTTAAGATCAGTGTGTAAAGGGATCCCGATCAAGTAGGTCAATGGGCTGAAAAATGGCAGATGGTGTTCAATTTGGATAATTGCAAGGTATGCATTTTGGTACAACAAACAGGACTTATACAAGTAATTGTTGGGCCTTCAGTAGTGTTTTAGAACAGAGGGACACGAGTTCAGGAACATAATTCTTTGAAGTTTGCGTCACATTTGCTAGGTGTTTAGTACACTTGCCTTCATTCCTCAGTCCTTTGAGTATAGGAGTTAGGAAGTCATGTTGAAGTTGTGCAGGACATCGGTGAGGCTTCTTCTGGAGTACTTGTCTAGTTATGATCGTCCAGTTATAAAGGAAGATATTATTAAGCTAGAAGGGGTTTAGAAGAGATTTACTGGGATGTTGCTGGGCATGGAAAGTTTGAGTTATAAAGAAAGGCTGAGACTTTTTCCACTGGAGCGTAGCAGGTTGATAGGTGGCCTTATAGCGGTTTATAAAATCATGAGGGGTATAGCTAGGGTTAATGGAAGGTGTCTTTTCCCTAGGATGGGGGATTTCAAGACTAGCGGCATATTTTTAAAAGATGAGAGAGATCTAAAAAAGACAGAGGGTAACTTTTGTTGTGTTCTTTTTTTTAAAAACAGAGGGTGGGTTGCAAGTGGAATGAACCTCCTGAAGAAGTGGTGTAAATGTGGCTGCCCACATCCAAGATACTTAGATGAGTACATGAATAGGAAAAGTTGAGGGATAGGGGCCAGGAGCAAGCAGGTGGGACTAGTTTAGTTTGGAATTACATTCAACATGGACTGGTTGGATCAAACAGTCTGCTTCCATGTTGCATGACTAACAGAATCTAGCCACTGCCCCTTGACATTCAATGGTGCCACATCACTGAATCCCTCAATATCAATATTCTGGAGGGTTATCGTTGACCAGAGACCCAAATGGGCTTGCCATATAAATACAGTGGTTACAAAAGCAGTTCAGAGGCTAAGAATACTATAGCAAGTAATTCACCTCCTGACTCCCCAAAGCCTGTCCTCTATCTACAAGGCACAAGTCAGGCATGGGATCAAATACTCCCCACTTGCCTGGATGGGTGCAGCTTCAATACTCAAGAACTTGACACCATTCAGGACAAAGCAGCCTGCTCATTTAGCACATCTACAAGCATCTACACCCTCCTCCATCCAAGCTCAAACAGTGTGTGCTTTCTATAAAGCAGCAGCTTCCAAACCCACAACCACTTCTGTCTAGAAGGAAGGTGGCAGCACACACATGGGAACAGCATGACCCAAGTGGCCCTCCAAGCCACTCACTATCCTGACTTGGAAATATATTCCCATTCCTTCACTGTTGCTGGGTCAAAATCCTGTAACTCCCTCCTTAACGACGTTGCATGTCTACCTACAGCACACAGACTGCAGCGGTTCAAGACAGCAATTCATCCATCTTCGAGGGAAACTAGGGATGGGTAATAACTACCAGCCAGACAGCATCCCCCAATTGCAACAGTCCCTGTCTTATTCAATGCAGAAAGAAAATAGGTTGAGGATCAGGAAACCATAACTGTAGCTATTTTTCAGGCTGTAGAAAGGTTTATAGCAAAGTCTGTTGCAAGAGTAGTATTCAGACCCTTGCTGAGAGTAGAAATAAACAGCTCATTCTCACATTGGCAAGGCTGTGACTAGTGAAGTACCAGAGGGATCAGTACTTGATGTACAGCTGTTCACAGTATATACCAATGATTTGAATGGGAGGACTAAATGTAATTTTTCCAAATTTACAGATGAACAAAGCTAAGCAGGAACATATAAAGCAGTTTCAGAATGTGGGCAGGTTTAGTGAGCATCAATAAGTCACTGAAGGCTAACATTCAGCTGCAGTAAGCTATTAGCATTTGTCACAAGACTGGGGGTACAGGCACAGTGAAGTCTTGCTTCACTTGTGGAGAAGTTTGTCTAGGCTGCACCTGGAATGCTGCAATTTTGATCTCCTCACCTCCAGAACAGACAACCATAGTTCAGACCTTTTCCCCAGGATGGCAGAGAACCAGGGAAAATAAAATATTTTCACTATCAATTCAAGTGAACACATCCATCTCCAATTTTCAAAGCAGATCTGGCTTTGTTCATCCTAACTTTACCTGGTGCAAGAACACATTGACCTATTATCATTCTTCCAGTCAGTCTTTGGTTTCACTTAATCCTAACTGGATCCCTCAAACCAGCAAAACTAGCCCCTCCCAATTTAAACTGTTCTTTGCCCTACTCTATTATTAATGGCCAAATTTAGGAGGGCATGGGTTTAAGGTGAGGGGGAAAGATTTAAAAGCGACCTAACGGGCAACTTTTTCCACAGAGGGTGGTGTGTGTGGAACAAGCTGCCAGAGGAAGTGGAGGACGCTGGTACAATTACAACATTTAAAAGGCATCTAGATGGGTATAAGAATAGGAACAGTTTAAGAGGGATGTGGGCCAAATGCTCGCACATGGGACTAGATTTATTTAGGATATCTGGTTGGCATGAATGAGTTGGACCGAAGGGTCTGTTTCCATGATGTACATCTCTGACTCTATTACTTTAAATCCTGAGTATATTTCAGAAATTGCTTTCCTCTTTACTCCAACATAAAGTATTAAAAAATTGGAGGTGTCAGATGAGTTGAATAGTCGCAAATGGAATTCAATAGAGGTAAATATCAGGTGATGTACTTGAACAGGACAAACAAGGCAAGGGTGAACGGCAGGACTTTAGGAAGCAGAGGGACCCTGGCATGTGTCACCATTCCTTTTGGTATCAGGGCAGGTGGATAAAGTGGTTAAGGCAGCAGATAGCATATCTGCTTTTATTAGGCGAAGCAGAGAGTTTAAAAACAGAGAGGTTATGCTGGAACTGTAGGTTAGATCACAGCTACAGTATTGTGCATAGTTCTTGAATCCACATTACAGAAGGATTGAGAGAGCACTGGAGATGGTGTGAAGGTGATTTACCAGGATGTTGCTTAGAATGGAGAGTTGCAGTTATGACATGAGATTAGATAAACTGGGGTTGTTTTTAGAGCAGAGGTGATCGAGAGAGGATATGATAAAGAGGCATAAAATTATGAGGGTGTAATAACCAAGGGGCATGCATTTACAGTAAGGGCAGAAGGTTTAGAGAAGATGTGAAGAAAACCTTTCCACTCAGGGTGGTGAGAATTTGGAACTCACTGCCTGTAAGGGTAGTAAGAAGCAGAAACCCTCTTTTTTAAAAAATGTGTACTTGTAATGCCAAAGTATATGGGTCAAGTGCTAGAACATGGGATTAGAATATTTAGGTGGTTGTTTTTAAACTGGTGAAGAGAAAACGGACTGAAGGGCCTTTTTCCGTGCTACAAATCTCAACAGCTCTATTCTTTTCTCTACACACTGATGTTAAACGTTTTGAATTGTCAGCAACCAAAAAACCACTTCCTAATAAAGGCACTGGTTGCAGTTCTGTTGGATATAACCTGCTGCTTTTGAATAGGTGCTTCCTGCCCTGGAACTGGCTCCAGAGCCCCAAAGATCTGAAGCCTTACCACCTGCACCACTCCTTAAGCCACGCATCAATCCTCCAGTTCCTCCAATCTCCATTTTCACTTGGGCTAATCTCACTAGAAACGCTCAAATAAGGAGCGGAAATCATTTCTGGTAATTGTTTTATTCAGAACAGAATAAGATTCCAGAAGATTGAACACATGGAGTAATAGTTTCTGCCAGAAAGTCAAGTACTACAGATTTAAGACATGTTGAAGAGATCATAGATTATTAGCATAGAATCCTTACAGTGTGGAAACAGGCCCTTCAGCCCAACAGATCCACACCAAACCTCAGTGCATCCCACCCAGACCCATCCCCCTATAACACACCTAAGCTACACATCCCTGAACACTATGGGGAATTTAGCATGGCCAACCTACCTAGCCTGCACATCTTTGGACTGCGGGAGGAAACCCACGCAGACACGGGGAGAATGTGCACACACTATAGACAGTCGCCCGAGGGTGGAATTGAACCCGGGTCCCTGGCACTGTGAGGCAGCAATGCTAACCAACGAGCCCACTAGAAATGAAACAGGGCCAGATATAAACAAAACAAGTAAAGAGAACATTGAATAAACAAGAACAGATGTGAACGATCAGGAAATAAATATTGCTATATTGTAATTTTAACCATGCTTTTAAATTTAACTAACAGCAGCTCCTATGAAAGGAAGAGTTAACTGCACCATAACAGTGGCAACATCAAAAAAAAAGAAGGAAACAGCAGCAACAATAAACTGAAGGAGTCAATTTAGTAAAGAATTCTTTCTAACCCTATATTTAAACAGCCAGAAAAGGGAATTTTTTCTATTGGTTCATTCCTCATTACAAGGTCCAGAGCAGAAAACAGAAGAAAGAGCTGGGAAACAAGAAGACATAATATACACATGCTTTAAGATAATGGAGAAAGAAAAGAACCATAACAAGTACTAGTGTAGTAAAAATCAGAAGCGGACGTCGATAGGCTGAGAATAGAACTTGTGAAAAGACAAATGGACAACAATGGTAACAGAGATAGTAGGAACTGCAGATGCTGGAGAATCCGAGACAACAAGGTGCAGGGCTGGATGAACACAGCAGGCCAAGCAGCATCATAGGAGCAGAGAGGCTGACGTTTCGGGCCTAGACCCTGATGAAGGGTCTAGGCCCGAA
>NC_063334.1:44371439-44475830 GCF_021869965.1 Rhincodon typus
GATGAAGGGTCTAGGCCCGAAACATCAGCCTTTCTGCTCCTATGATGCTGCTTGGCCTGCTGTGTTCATCCAGCCCTGCACCTTGTTATCAGATCAGTCATGACCCCACTGAATGGCACAGGAGACCTGAAGGGCTGAATGACATACTTCTATTCCTATGCCTTAATCGTGGCCATTAGACTCAATATCATGCCTATTGTATTTAAATAACCTGCCTATTAAATTCAAATTCACCGTAATCTCCCATCCCAGCCATTAGATTCAAATCTCCTGCCTGTTAAACCCCAATATCACACCTGTTTGATGCCTATTAGACATGGCAATCAGGGGTTAGAAGTTGACGCAATGACTAGAAACACCATTCACAATCTATGGTTAACAACCCACACATTTATAAAGTTCAAAATCAAGCATTTAATGTGGTGTTTTCAATTATCAAAATAACTGATTTAAAATTGGGCAACTGGTCCCCCTCAAAAATGAAAGATCAGTTTTCATCTTTTTCATGCTTATGGCCTGTAGAAATTGCAGTATGTAAGTAATGAGAAATAAAACAGAGTAATAATTTGGGCAGCATGGTGGCTCAGTGGTTAGCACTGCTGCCTCAAAGCACCAGGGGCCTAGGTTCAATTCTACCCTCAGGTGACTGTCTGTGTGGCGTTTACACATTCTCCCCATGTCTGCATGGGTTTCCTCTAGGTGCTCTAGTTTCCTCCCACAGCCACAAAGATGTGCAGGCTAGGTGGATTGGCTGTGTTAAATTGCACATAGAGTTCAGGGATGTGTAGATCAGGTAGGTTATAGGGAAATGGGCCTGGGTGGGATAGCCAAGGGTCAGTGTGGATTTGTTGTGCCAAAGGGCCTGTTTCCACACTGTAGAAATTCTATAATAAGAATGGAATTAAATATTGAAGAAGAAATTCAAGTTCAGTGTTCACATTCTCTTGTTGTCTTATGATTGAATTCTAATGGTCCTGATTTTTTGTAAAGATCCCTTCAAGATAGATTTTAGAAGATGCTGAAAAGCAAGAGAAACTGTTGCTTTGGGCTGAAATAAATTCTTCAATTGTGAACTTTTGGATCTTAAAAGTAAAATTTCCACAGTCAACCTAAAATAATTTCTCATGATCTGGGGAGAGGTTGGGGTGATTAGGACTAGGCATGGATAAAATTAACACCCAGTTAGGATCCTCTCTTGCTCAAATGAAAAGACATATTCTGCTGTTTGCTGCAAAATGGCTGCCTTGCCGAGTATCAGTGTTTTCAGGAATTGGTAATTGTCCTTTGTATGCTATGTAATAATGTGAGACCTATATCCTTGTGACTGAACATCAACAGTGGTTCATTGAACTTTGTGCAGAGGATGGTAAGAGATGACACCTCACTTGGAGCCCACAGACGCAGGGTCCAGTTCCATGTGATCTGACATCACTGTGACTCAGCTCCTTTTGCATATGTGCAGTAGCTTTACTCGCAGTGTAGTTACGATTCCATTTATGTATCTTCCCCAAAGATCTTTCCTGGTTCTCCTTTCTACTATTAACATTGCACCATGGACAGGCAACATTTTTATTTCACTTGTCCCACACTCAATTCCCCACCATACCTCACAGGTTGCTTGTGCTTTAGGAACTAATCATAGATGGAGTGAAATTACAGCTTTTGATCGTGGTTGGTGTACGGGCACAACAACTTGAATGTACTAGCAGTTAAGATCAGTGATAATAAAGGGTGTTCTGAAGTTTAGGCTGTACACAAGGAGATGAAGACTTGTCCACCACCAGGGCAGGAATTTCTCTTTCTCTAGGTTGTGTTATTACTTTGCACTTGCTGCAGCATAGATCACTGAAGCAAACAAGAACATCTTGGGAATTCAATGAGAAACACGAACTCTACTATCACAGAGAATAGAATAAACTGACAAAGCAGGACCAAAAAGAAGCTTTTATTTGGTACTCTGATCTGCAGAGGTATTTGAAAGGACAGCCACCTGCAGACGATCTCTGCAATTAATACGCAACCAAAGATTCTTGTTCTCCCTCTCCAGTATTATTTTTTAAAAGACTCAACATCATTCATTAACTATAACAGAATTTTCTACAGCTAGACATTCACTGCAATTTTGGAGTTCTAAACATTTCCATTGCAAAGGAGCATTTTCTTCCATCAGAATACCTTTCTGATGTGTCGCTAGTGTGATATTTGGTTGTCTAAATACAAGAGTTTTACAAATCTTCAACAAACATCTCATTTTCAGCCTTCACGTTGAATGCACCGTTCGATGGCTAACAGCTGGACTTCTAGTTCAGCGATCTTACTGATATAGTTGGATTGTGCCAATTCTTATTGAGTTCCGAGTTGTTCAAGCCTGTTCCTATGTTTAACTTCAAGCCAACCTGTGTTTTCACAAGCTTAACACCTGATCATCTTGGCTTAGGCTGAAGAACCCTTTCATACTTGCATGGTTTGCTGAGGGTTTCTCTTGCAGTCTCTAACTGCTATCTTTACAAATAAATAATTTGTAGATGTTGAATACGAACATGATCCATTCTGGACTGCAAGGATCTAATTTTTTCTGGATCATTTTTTCAATTAATGTTAAAGTTACACCTTTCTAGAAAGGTCTTTCCTGTTTAAATTGGGCTTTCTCCAGTTAAAAACAGACCCTGCTAGGTTTTCGGCCACAATGAGGAAGGGATGGAAGGGAATCTTTCAGGAATCTCTATGATTCATTTGGACAATTTTTGTCAAAGTCAGACAACACCAGGCCACAGTCCAACAGGTTTATTTGAAATCACAAACTTTCAGAGCGTTGCTCCTTTGTCAGGTAAAATGAGAGAGAAGCACACAGACACAGAATTTATAGACAGAGAGATCATGGTGCAGACAGATCAAAAGATCATACAAATGGTGTGAGTGGAGAGCCTCAGCATGCGACTCTTATACCTGTTATGTTACTCTAGTCATTTAGTATGTCTCCGGTACCACCTCATTTTTAATATTTTGTAATTATCTCTCTGCCTCATTTAATCAGACTATAGGTCATCCCTTCACTTATTATTCAGCTGTTGACACTTTACTCACACTGTCTGACACTCTTGATCACTTGCAGAGACCTATTATTCAGCCTGACAACTGTCCACTCACACCATTTGTATGACCTTTTGATCTCTTGCATCTTGATCTCTCTGCCTATAAATTCTGTAGCTGCATCCTTCTCTCTCACTTCACCTGACAATGGGGGCAATGCTCCAAAAGCTTGAGATTTCAAATAAGCCTGGTGGACCATGACCTGGTGTCATCTGACTTCTGATCTTGTCCACCCCAGTACAACACTGGCATCTCCACATCATGACAACTTTTGTGGCATGGCTGTGGGGAAGTTGGAAATATTAGTCAGAATCTTATAAGGGTCTGAGTGAGGTAGGCTATGATGAGATATGTGACAGAATTAGATAAGAAATTCAGTAATGTCCAGTGAGGCTTATCTCAATGTCAAGATCAACTTGTTCCATCTTTTATTTTTCCACATGCTACATGGCAAAATTCTCATTGGAAAGTTGAAAAAATGTACCCTTTTAAATCTATGCTATCTATAGTTGAACTTTCAGGCAAATGTGAGAGGATTTGTACCTCCTCAAGAACAAGTAAGTAGGAGGTGAGACCTCCACCTGCCCATTACAGTTTTTGATTTCAGTAGAGGCAGGGTTAGTGGAAGGGCAACTAACTCATGCT
This sequence comes from Rhincodon typus, assembly GCF_021869965.1. Classification (NCBI taxonomy): domain Eukaryota; kingdom Metazoa; phylum Chordata; class Chondrichthyes; order Orectolobiformes; family Rhincodontidae; genus Rhincodon; species Rhincodon typus. The sequence goes on from NC_063334.1 coordinate 44,375,175, forward strand.
CAAAAGGTTAGTAGTTCAATAAAGTTTTATAACAAAGCTAATTACTGTAATTAATCTTCTACTTTAAGCTGTCGAAGCTGAATATCCTATCTTGCAGGAATCCAGACAGATAAAAGGAGGTGGCAGATGGAATTCAACCCAGAAAAATGTGAAGTGATTCACTTTGGAAGGTCAAATTTGAATGCAGAATACAGGGTTAATGGCAGGATTCTCGGCAGTGTGGAGGAACAGAGGGATCTTGGGGTCCACTTCCATAGATCCCTCAAAGTTGCTACCCAAGTTGATAAGGCTGTAAAGAAGGCGTATGGTGTGTTGGTGTTCATTGGCAGGGGAATTGAGTTTAAGAGCCGTGAGGTCCTGCTGCAGCTCTATAAAACTCTGGTTAGACCACACTATTGTGTTATGTAAATCAGCAATAATGGAATGAATGTATTTCAAGAGATCATTCAGGAGAAAAATGGTGTGGCAATTTAATCCAGCCTGATCAATTCATATTTTTACTGGGGGTTTAGCTTGTTCAATCCTTCTGTCAAAAATTAACATGCTGCATATTTTCTAATATCTCTAAATACGAAGGTAATTGGTTGAATGGACATCTTGAACTGGCTAATATATGCAAGATACTCCATTTATTATGTGTTATATTGAGGTTATATTGGTATCTACCTTTTTGTCTTCTACGAATTTTCTGAAGTACTGGCTAGTTTATTCCATATGAAATGGATGGAAGGAAATATGTTCTGCCTTGGATTCTACTTCTTCAGTAATAAGTTGGGAAAAATGTAATATTCCGGGGGTATTCATTTCACCCAGTTCATCTACGTTCATCTACTTCACATAATCTGGTGGTAGAGTTTGAGACCACAATTGTGTTTGTCAATGATTGAGCAGAACTAGGTCATGATTTTCAGAAGGTGCAAATCTACCATTTACAATGCAGACCCATATTGCACAGTGGGGTAATTTGTCATATTTACTTTGTATCTTTCAGCAATAGAACTTCTTAAGATCGTTCAATTTAAAATACTCTGCTGTAAATGTATCTTAAAATATAAGTTACTTCCTGTGGCTTTGTACGTAAGAAAGAAAACTATCTGTAGTATTCAGGTTAAATAGAGTTAGAGGATAGGTGATAATTGAACCATTTTGAAGAAAGGAGGAGAAAGAATTTGTGGTAAAGAAGAAAGAGTGAAATTCATTTATTTCATATGGGGACCCTTTCTTCCAAATAATCAGAGAATTCACATACTGCATTATTTTGAGTGTTTTTATGCAATTATTACTTGATTAATTTTGTTTTGTATATTTTATGCAAATTTATAGCTCTTGAAATGAGTAAGCGGGTGTGGTCATGTCTCCCAATGGGAACTGAGGTTTGTTTGCCCTCTGGTGGAATGAATTGAAAATAGCTATTATGAGGAACTAATGAATGCAAAATGTTTCGTCCCAAACAAAGGAAAATTAGAAAGCAGCGAGGTTAAAATTTCATCAAGATACTTACTGACTGGTTGTCATACGGGTTTTTTTAGTCATTTAAGGCACCAACAGGAAGTGGGTCGTATAATCCCACTTGAACCCCAATGTGATTCTAGGATGTAAAGCCCATCCAATGGTGAACTTGTGTAATAATGAAATTTACCAAGATTGGTTTTAAGAGTCAATGTGAGTTGTATTATTCATTTGGAGGATATTGATCATTGGTTTTTGATTTGTTTTTGCCTTAAAGATTGCTTTTTGCTGTATCTATCCTGCTTACACCCCGTCATCACACGCACAATTTATGATGAGTTCTATTCTTGTCACTTTAATGTGATTTATTTAATGTGATGTGAAGAGGAAAGAACATCAGCAGGATGCCCTCTCACAAAGAGTAGACCTGTCTACAAGGCATATGCATGCTAATGTTCTCCATTTAATGGATGGGTGCTTCAACAATACACCTGTTGTATAAGGGTGTAAAGATATGAAAGGGTTACTGCTGAGGAATGCATTAAGCATACTCAGTTTTATGATGTCGTACACAAGTGGAGGGAGAACAGCTGAGGATTTCAATGAGTAAGGCCTACTTTTTGGGTCTTCCTCAAGGTCTGTGTAACAATGATTTTTCATATTAAAGTAACTTGTACATAGTTGCTAGCATGTAATTAACTACATCTTGCTTAAGAAAAGAGCTTCTCTTTGTTAGACTATTAAGTTTCCCCTGTCATACTTAGACGAGCAAACCTTGGATATCGAGGGTTATACAGAAGTTAAATGAGAGATAAAGGGAGACTTATGCCAGATACTGAGAGCTAAAAACAACAGAAACCCTAGAAGAGTGTAGAGTGTACAAGGGCAAAGGACAGAGAAAAGGGAGAATGAAAGGATAATGGAGTAAAATTATGAAAAATCCTAAATTATGTATCCCACGCTGCTGAGTGAAACAAAGGAGGAAATAGCATGGGGACTGGCAATAATTTTCAATTCCTCTTTGCCCACAAGAGAGGTGTCAGAAGATTGGAAGACAGCCTATATTATACATTATGCGAGAAGGGAGCAAGAGATAAACAAAGAGACAACGGGCCAGTCAGTCAAACCTCAGTGGTGGGGAAACTATTGGAAGCAATTCTGAGAGACAGAATTAATCTGTACTTGAAGTGGCAGGATTAATCAAGAATAGTCAGCATTATTTTGTTAAGGTGAGGGTATATCTGACCAACTCGGTTAAATTTTCCAAAGAGGTGACCAAGTATGTAGGTGAGGGCAATGGATTTGACATATTTGACTCTGATTTCAGAAAGATTTTTGATAAGGTCCTGCATGGTAGACCGCTGGCAAAGGTAACAGCCCATAGAATTCAAGGAAATTTGGCAAATTGGATCCACAGTTAACTGAGTGGCAGGAAACAAAAGGTGGTGCCTTTATGACTGGAAGCCTGTGTCCAGTGAGGTTCTGCATGGATCAGTGTTAGGGCCTTTGCTGTTTGTTGTTTCTATAAATGATTTAGACTTGAATGTCATAAGGTTGATTAGGAAATTTGCAGATTATACAAAATTGGTGGGGTGGTAAGTAGTCAGGGTGATAGCCTTACACAACAGGAAGATACAGATATGCTGGTCAGATGGTCTGATCAGTGGCAAATGGAATTCAATCTGGATAAAGGTGAGGCGATGCACTCAGGCAAGACAAACAAGGCAAGGGAATACATGATAAACAGTATCAGGACTCTGGGAAGCATTGACAATTAGAGGGACCTTCTGAATGAACACTGCTCCTGTAAGGTATCAGCACAGGTGGATAAAGTGATGGGAATCTGGAACTCACTGCCTTTCATAGTGATAGAGGCAGAAACCCTTGTAACATTTAAGAGGTTTGTGGATGCCAAGGCACACAAGGCTATAGGTGAAGTGATGAAAAATGGGGTGGTTAGGTGCTTGTTTTTGTCCAGCATAGTCTCAATGGGCTGAAGGTGCTTTTTCTGTGCTGTAAACCTCTATAACTCTATGACCTGCTCACTGTGGGATCTCTCTCAATCCTGATAGTATTTATTTAGATCATCTTTTAGTTTCAGGATAGAAAAGTCTCAGGATACTGAAAACTTTGTTAATGCCATCACATATTGATCAATAGACTCTTTTTCACCTTGGACCATAGTACTGAATGTGCACTATTCATAAGTTATGCTCATTTGTGCCTCAAAGCATGGCCTCAAATTTTCAAAATTTCTGCTTTTTTTTCAGTTCTTCAGAGAGATTTATGGTGTAATGCACTTTGAAACAGTCTCTTCCCAGCAGTGATAAAAGAGTAGCTTGTCTTAGTTGCTCTGGCTTATTAAGTAGATCTCTCAGTATTTTGAATTTTTGCCATTGCTTATGGAAAAATTGACAGTTCATTTTGATATCGCCATTGATATTGACTAGTGCTGAGATGGGAAAAATTGCAGCCATTGTGTCTTACTAGTTTCAACTGTCATTTGCTTGTTTACACTTCTTCAGTTTCTTGCAGTGGCTTTCATAGTTTTGAACATTTTAGTGTCCCTCTGTCAGTAGCTGCACTTTTTTTTACAGCTTTTCAACACCTAATCTGAGCTCCACTCCAGAAACCATACTAAGAGCTCTTAAGGCAAATGTCTGGCCTAAAATGTAGCTTAATTAAAACTGGCTGCAAGATGGATGCCCCTTTCAGTACCGCAGGGTGGAGGTTTACATGATTATAGTAAGCTAGAATGCACATTAGTGTGGTAATACATTTTGTCTCAAATAGTTGATGACACTCTTCTTTCACAATATATCTACAATACATCCTTGCTTAAGATTGTGTTTGCATTGCTGAAAATCATGACTTTACATGGAAAGACATTTGGTGTATCACATTCCCCCATTAAGGAAAATGTATAGTTAGGTTCCGGAGGACTTCATCAGAAAAAAATTGGAACATTTTATCCTGCAAGTTGAAATGTTTTACATTGCTGAATTCCTATATTAAAACCATAAGACCATAAGAAATAGGAACATGAGTAGGCCGCCTGGTCCCTCAAACCTGTTCTCTCATTCAATTATATCATGGCTGATCCGACATTCTTCGCATCCACTTTCCTGCATTTTCCCACTAACCCTCGGCTTCCCTACTGATCGAGAATCAATCTATCTATAGGACCCTGGATCATTCCCGGGTTTTGGCAGAACAAGCAATACCCTTCCGTTTTAGTGTTCTTTTCTTTGACAAGATCACTCATGATAGGCTGAAACAAAAGATGAAGTTACGTGGGATCCGCGGTGAATTGGTAAGATGGAAACAGAACTGACTTAGATACATAGAATCCCTATGGTGTGGAAACAGGTCATTCGGCCCAACAAGTCTACACCACGCCTCCAAAGAGTATCCCAATCAGACCCATTCCCCTATCCCTACATTTCCCATGTTTAACCCAAACATCCCTGCGCACTGTGGGCAATTTAGCATAGCCAATACACCTACCCCGCACGTCTTTGGACTGTGTGAGAAAACCAGAGCACCTGGAGGAAACCCACACAGACACGGGGAGAATGTGCAAACTCCGGACAGACAGTCAGTCAAGGTTGGAATCGAACACAGTCCCTGGCACTGTGAGACAGCAGTGCTAACCACTGAGCCACCGTGTCCCCTGAGAAAGCTCAAGAAAGCCCGAATTAATTTCATGGTGGTCATGTATGAGTTATTATAAGTGACTGTTTGCTTCACTAAAATCCTTTAGGGAAGGAAATGTGCTAACCACTGAGCCACCGTGCTGCCCCATACAATTAATTTGGGTAATAGAAGTCCTGTAGATGTCATATATCTGGAGTTCCATAGAATCCCTACAGTGTGGAAACAGGCCCTTCAGCCCAACAAGTCCACACTGACCCTCAGAACATCCCACCTAGTCCCATCCACCATAACCCACCTAATCTACACATCCCTGAACACTATGGGCAATTTATCATGGCCAATCCACCTAGCCTGCACATCTTTGGACTGTGGGAGGAAACCAATACAGACACAGGGAGAATGTACAAACTCCACACAGACAGTCGCCCAGGGTAGAATCGAACCCGGGCCTCTGGTGCTGTGAGGCAGCAGTGCTAACCACTGAGCCACCATGCTGCCCGTTAGTTATAGAAGACAGAGACTAGTGGTGGAAGGGTGTTTTTCTGCCTGGAGATCTGTGACCAGTGGTGTTCCATAGGGAACAGTGCTGGGACCCCTGTTGTTGGTAACATATATATAAATGATTGGAGAAGAATGTAGATGGCCTGAATAGTAAGTCTGTGGATAACACAAAGATTGGAGAAGCTGCAGATAGTGAGGAGGATTGCTTGAGGACACAGCAAGATATGAATAGGCTAGAGACTTGGACAAATAAATTGTAGATGGAGTCTAATCCACACAAATGTGAGGTGATGTATTTTGGAAGATCTAACGCAGGAGGGAAGTATATGGCAGAAACCTGAGTAACAACAAGATACAGATGGATCAAGGCAGTTTCCTGAAAATAGCAACACAAAATGGATAAAGTGGTCAAAAAGGCATATGGCATGCTTGCCTTCATCAGTCAGGGCATAGAATATAAAAGTTGGCAAATCATGTTGTATTTGTATAGAACTGGGTAAGATTTTAGAGTCCATTGTGAAGGATAAGATTTCCGAATACTTGGAATTGCATGGTAAAATAGGGCAAAGTCAGCATGGCTTCATCAAGGAGAGGTCGTGCCTGACAAATCTGTTAGAATTCTTTGAGGAAAAAATGAGCAGGTTAGACCAAGGAGAGCAAATGGATGCTATCTACCCGGACTTCAAGAAGGCCTTTGACACGGTGCCGCATAGGAGGCTGCTGAGTAAGATAAGGGCCCATGGTCCTAGAGGCAAGATACTAGCATGGATAGACGATTAGCTGTCTGAAAGGAAGCAGAGAGTGAGGTTCAAAAGGTCTTTCTCAGGATGTCAGCTGGTGACAAGTGGTGTTCCGCAAGTGTCAGTGTTGGGACCACAACTTTACACTTCATACATTAATGATCTAGATGAAGGAACTGAGGGCATTCTGGCTAAATTTGCAGACGATACAAAGATAGGTAGAGGGACAGGTAGTATTGAGGATGCGGGGAGGCTGCAGAAGGATTTGGACAGGTTAGGAGAGTGGGCAAAGAAGTGGCAGATGGAGTACAACGTGGGAAAGTGTGAGGTAAAATGAGTAGAAGCAAGGACTATTTTCGAAATGGGGAGAAAATTCAGAAGTCTGAAGTGCAAAGAGACTTGGGAGTTCTAGTCCAGGATTCTCTCAAGGTAAACTTGCAGGTTGAGTCAATAGTTAGGATGGCAAATGCAACGTTGGCATTTATTTTGAGAGGAGATGAATATAAAAACAGTGATGTACTTTTGAGGCTCTATTCGGCTCTGGTCAGGCCATATTTAGAGTATTGTGTGCAGTTTTGGGCCCCATATCTCAAGAAAGATGTACTGGCCCTGGAGCGGGTTCAGAGGAAGTCCACAAGAATGGTCCCAGGAATGAAAAGCTTAACATATGAGGAACGTTTGAGGACTCTGGGTCTATACTCAAAGGAATTTAGAAGGAGGAGCGGGGATCTAATTGAAACTTATAGAATACAGAACAGCCTGGTACAGAGTGAATGTTGGGAAGATGTTTCCATTGGCAGGTGAGATGAGGATCCAAGGGCACAGCCTTAGAGTAAAGGGAAGACCCTTTAAATTGGAGATAAGGAGAAACGTTTTGAGCAAGAGAGTGGTGAATCCATGGAATTCACTGCCACAGAGGGCTGTGGAAGCCAGGTCATTTAGTACATTTAAGACGGAGATAGATAGGTTCTTGATTGTCAAGGGGATCAAGGGTTATGGGGAGAAAGTGGGAGAATGGGGTTGAGAAACTTATCAGCCATGATTAAATGGCAGAGCAGACTCAATGGGCTGAATGACCTAATTTCTGCTCCAATGTCTTATGGTTTATAATATTAGTTCAGCCACATTTGGAATATTGTGTACAGTCTGGTCGCCACATTACAAAAAGATGTTGAGGCTTTGGGGAGGGTACAGAAATGGTTTATCAGGTTGATTCTTGGTTTGGAGAACTTTAACAAAGGTGGCTCAGAGATAGTAAGAACTGCTGAAGCTGGAGACTCTGAGATAACAAGGTGTAGACCTGGATGAACACAGCAGGCCAGGCAGCATCAGAGGAGCAGGAAAGCTGATGTTTCAGCTGGACCTTCTTCAGAAGGGTCCAGACCCAAAACATCAGCTTTCCTACTCCTCTGATGCTGCCTCGCCTGCTGTGTTCATCCAGCTCTACACATTGTTATCTTTGACAAAGGTGGGTTGTTTTCAGTTCAACGTCAAATGTTGAGGGGCGATGTGACAGAAGCTTACAAAATTATGAGCGGCATCGATAGAATGGATAGTTGAGGTGTTTTTCTCAAGGTAGAAATGTCAATTACTAAGGGAAAATTGAAAAGGGGGCAAGTTTAAAGGAGAGGAGTGCAAGTGTCTGGAATGTGCTGCAAGAGGAGGTGGTAGAGGCTAATAAAATAGCCACATTTGAGAGGCATCTTGACAGATATATGAATAGGCACAGAATAGAGGGATATGGACAACATAGAAACAAAAGATTTCTAGTTTAGAAAGGCATCATGTGTCGGTTCAGTCTTGGCAGACAGAAAATCCTGTTCCTGTGCTGTACTGCTCTTCATTCATTGTTCTATCTCAACCTTCAACATGCACAAGGACTCTGTCCCCACAACTCTCTGTGGCAAGGAATTCCAAAGACGCTCAACCCACTGATAGAAGAAATCCCTCCTTATCTCAACCTTAAAATGGTGTATCTTTATCTTGAAACTATGCTGTCTGGTCCTAAACTCTTCCCTGAGGGGAATATCCTCTCAGCACTTACCCTGTTAAGCCTCCTAAGAATTCTACATGCTTTAATGAGACCTCCTCTCATTCATCTAAACTCCAGTGAGTAGAGTCCCCAACTGTTTAGCCTTTGTTCATAAGACCACCTCACCATACCAGAGATCATCCTAGGGAACATTCTATGAACTGCTTCCAATGAAATGATATCTTTCCTTAAATAAGGGGACTAAACTGTTCACAGTACTCTAGGATGTAGTCTCACCAGTACCTTGTACAGTTGCAATAAGATTCCCCTACGTTTATACTCCAATCCCCTTGAAATAAGGGCCAACATTCCATTATCCTGAAGAAGTGTCACCAGACCCAAAACATTAACTCTGCTTTCTCTCCACAGATGCTGCCAGACCTGCTCAAATTATCTAGCAATTTCTGTTTTTGATTCCATTATTCTTCCTGATTGTCTGTTGCACCTGTGTGCTAGCTTTCTATGTTTCATGCACAAATACCTTCAGGTCCCTTTGTGTTGCAGGTTTCTGCAGTTTTTCTCAATTTAAATAATGTTCTGTTCTTTTGTTCTCCCTTCCAAAATGAACTTCACATTTTCCCACATTATACTCCATATGCCAACTTTTTGCCTGTTTACTTAACCTACCAATATTTCTCTGTAAACTGTTTGTATCCCTCTCACAACTAGCTTTCCAGCTATTTTTGTGTCATCTGCAAATTTGGCTGCTTTTCATTCATTTCCTTCCTCCAGTCATTAATACATTGTAAACAGTGCAGTCCCATCATTGATCCCTACGGAATCCCACTGGTCATGGGTTACCAACCTGAAAAAAAACCCTTATCTCCACTCATTATTTCCTGCCTATGATCCAATTCTCTATCCATGCCAATTTGGTAAATGAAAAGCTTTTCCAACTAAACTTTGAAAATATGTGGTAAAATACATGGTAACTTCCTACTTACAATCAATTTTACACTGATCCTACTCACCAGTAATTTTGCCCATTGAACCTGCTCATTACCACATTTTCTCTGAAAATCCTAGTCACTGTAGACCCTTCCTCTCGCTGATACTCCAGTTTTGAGCATCTTGTGTTCTCTAATCCACTCACTTGCCACTAATCATCCATCTTGTAACTTCTCCCAGATTCACCCTTTTCATGATCCTTCTTCTTCTCCAATATCCCTCTTGCTAACTTTGCAGTTCACCAACTCTCCCTCTGGAACCCTCAGAAGTAGAACTACAGTGGTGCTATGGCCTCAGAGTTGCGACAGCAGTGAAGACTTTAACACTGCACCTCTCTGCACCAATGGAGCCCATACTCTCACTATGTCTGATCTCCAGTGCATGATTGGTTCTGCACGTAGGTTGGGAATGTAGATCCCAAAGCTAGACCTTTGATACTTTTCCATGTATGAACAGTTTATTTTGTTTTCTTCAGCATCCAAGGATCCAAACATATCTTATCGGTGAAACAGCAATTTACTATTTTTTTAAATAAATCTGGTCTATTGTATTAGCTGCTCACAATGTAGTCTCCTATAAACCAGTAAAACCAATGCAAATTGGGTGCCCATTTGCAGAACATCTCAATGCAGTTCATAAGCATGATTCCAAGCTTCCAGTTGCTTGCCATTTTAATTCATCATCTTGCCGTCAAGCTTGCATTTCATCTAATGTTTGTTGCAATTTTCCAATGAAGCCCAAAGCAAAATTAAGGAACAGCACTTTATCTTTCAATTAGGTAATTAAAATAAAAACATAGAAGGGTCTTTTGAGGAAGGGTCACCGGACCCGAAACATTAACTTTAATTTTTTTCTTCACAGATGCTGCCAGATCTGCTAAGCTTTTCCAGCAACTTCTGTTTTTGTAGCCTCCTAAACTATCCTATTGACCCCTGACCTAACAACATGACTGACTCCATCCCTAGATTAAACATTCCCCCACCCACCTACCACCCCTGAATAACACAACTAGACCCCACTCCAACAAACAAATCCAACATACATCCGGCACACAATTACCTTAACCCACCTGTCCATCCCATTCACTCACCCACCTATTCAATTCACCTATCCAACCTGTACTGACCCACTTGACCCATCTACTCACCATACCCACTCACCAATTCACTCATCCCCTCATTAACACATGCTCATTTATTAAAATATACCTGAACAATACAGCTCCTGCCATAAAAGTTGGGCATGTCCTCCTTCCCCCAACTCTACAACATGTGCTGCACATTTCAGCTTCAGCAGAGATCGGAATATTCCAGAAGAAATGGGTAGTATCAGCAGATTGGCAAATGTTTCATGGTCAGTGGCAATATATTCAGCATGTTGACCAAAAGTCCCAGCCATTTGTCTTATTACCTTAACCATTCCCTCTGTGTTTTGTTCTATGACATATTTGTCCAATAATCTCTCTCGCCCTTATAATGGATCATTCTTCTTGTCATTCTTCCTTTTTGCCCTTTTGACAGCATAAAACCCATTACATTTCTATTGCCTTCAGTTTTGAAGAAGAGTCATGTCAGACTGAAATCCTCAGCAGTTTCTCTTTCCACTGATGCTACTATGTGTTATTTCTAGTACTTGCTGTTTTTCTACATCTCTTAATCTCTATTTAATTGCTGATTCAGAGCATATTAGGCTGTCTCACAAATAACTAAGCTAATAGGTCTGATGCTACAAGTCCATGCCACCTACTAAGAATGTCAACTGTGTTCTAAGGCATTCCAGGAGAGTTTCATCCAGTGATTTTCCGATCACATGTCACCTGATCATGTAAGGCATTTTCCTTTTTTACTTTCCTTTCTGCTTCCTATGTTTCTGCATTCACAGTGTGTGGGTGTTGCTGGCAAGGGAAGCATTTGTTGCCAATCCATAATCATACTTGAGAGGTTGGTGGTGAGTCACTTTCTTGAACCACTGCACTCAATGTGTACAGGTAAATCCAAGGTGCCAATAGGTAGTGAATTTCAGCATTTTAAACCAGCAACAGTGAAGGATACAGTTCCAAGTAAGAATAGTGTGAGACATAGAGGGGAACTTGCATGGGATGTTCCAATACACCATCTGCCCCATCTTTCTAGGTGGTAAAGGTTTTAAAAATGTTATCAAAAGAGTCTTGGTGAGTTGCTGCAGTGCAATTTGCACACAATATTTTCCCTTTGTTTTCTTTTCTTGTTTATTAAAATAAGGCACATTTCTCAATAATCTATTTTTGATTGTGTTGCTTGAGAGAGAAATGCTTGTTACATGCTCCTGACTTCTTGAGTAGAGTAATAAGGCTTTCACAGGATCTTGCAACTAGTCTATTATTTGATTTGAAAGGCTACCACAACTGTGGCAAATGCAGTGCTCCCTCAGTACTGAATTGAAATATCAGCTTGCATTATATGTTTGTGTGCTGCTAGGATCTTAGCCTTCTAACTCAAGAAGAGGCAAGACTGTTACTAAAGGAGCAAAGTTTTCCTGGATATTAATTTTTGCATTTTTGCAGCAGAGCTTTTACATATTAAGGTCTGCCAAAGAATGAGAACCAATTGTTGATCTCACAATATGTCTTATAAGAAATAGCTTTGTAAAAAAAAACTAGCAATATTGGACACATTTTTATTGTGTTCCAGGGAAACTGATTTTCAGGCATTTGGCCAGTTAAGTTCCCCGAATAACCTTCTTGCCTATCCCTGATCTGCTAGCATTTTGACAAAGTAAGATCTAAGGTAGTCCATCCACCCCTCCCCAATTAAGGTCCTTAAGTGACAAATTACAGGGCAGCCTTGTTTAAAAGTTGTTTAATTTTAAAGACAATCAGAAATAGGGACAATATATTTGTTTAAAGTTTAATTTGCGCCTTAATGTTGTATCCTTCAGATTTCCTGTATGGTTTGTCTGCTCTCAAGAAAGTTCCCCATGCTTCTGCTCCCAGTTCCTCTGTTCCTCCTTTAATGTCTTGAAGTTTAAAGTTCTTACCTTCAAAGCTCTGGCTTTTACTGGTGCCTGCCTTTCTGAATTTGGAGTAAAGTTATGGATTCAACCTAATTGCAGACTTTGGTTCATGCAAGTATTTCAATCTGGAACTGAATAGCTTCTGCCATTAGATGATACTTGGTAATAAGACCAGGGGATGATTTTGCTTGTAATATTTATTTGTAGTAACTTTAATTAATTTTTAGTTCTATGTTTTAAATGATATTTCATTTTAAATATTGCTTTATTTACGAATGTTGGCATTTAATAATGTACATCATTTGGTGTTTATGGCGAAGAAAAGGCCAGAAGTACCTGACTGGACAGTGTTTCTTTTTTATTTCGTAATTTATTTTAGTTTGCAAATTATTTCAGCTAGTAGTACACACTACTGCACGATGATAATAGTTAAGTTGCAGGATGCCATCAACTGCACACACATAGCATTGAGGGACCTGTATCATAACGTTATGGAATTCATCAACATGAAGGAGTTCAATTCGATTAATTTTCAGATCATCTGTTACTCTTTCTTGGAAGATTGTTTCTGCTAACCAGACAGCTCCTATGACTCATATGTTCTGGACCACTCTCATGTCCTTGATGCATTTGAGGGTCTTGAAGCCTCAAAGCTGGTTACTGAGATACAAGGAATATCAACTATGATCATGACAACATTACGCAATCCTCTGATTTAATGCTATCCATGCCTCTTTCAGTGCTGTGGTAGCAATATGCAGTAGTGCTATTGAAGGTGCGGTTCTGCAGTTTGGACTGATCTAGGGGTCTTCAAAATTCACTCAAAGGTGGCACAAGACTACAAGGGATGCCAGTTTTTGTGTGAATGACCACTGAGTGACAAGTAGATCTAAGAATGTATGTGGTAAGATGGAGCTGGAATTGGAAGTGACAGATGCTATAGGGGTGTGGTGTGTAAGTAATGCGGCATGTTTGATAAAATACTGTGAGGTAACTGGTTAAAAACCTTTAATAACACTCAACGCAATTTGGGCTTCACGAAAGAAATGTATAATTCAGCCTTTGGTGTTTTTTACACATTGTTCTGGGCTATTGTGTGCACTTTGTATGGTCCAGTATACATCCTTTACTTTTGAGATTTTTTTTAGATCAAAATTTATAAGTTGTCAACATTTGTCAGTATTCTTAATGTTAGAATATGTCCCCTGTAATATACATTCACTAGGTGGCAATCTTGCACTTCGCCTAAAACATTTCCTTAGTTCCCTCTCTGCTAGCAATACAACTCTGCATGACCTGTTCAAATCTCAACGTTAGAAACTATAGCAAACTCATTTTTCTACAATCATTATTCCTTTGATAAATTAAAATACATAGACTACCTCTTATATATAACCAGCCTTCCTGGACAGGACAGGAGTTGGGGTGGGGGTGATCCCACATTTAATAATTTGCCTGTTTATATGAGGCCTATTCCATTCTAAGGCCTGCTACAACCCAAAACTTCAATAGGCCTCGAGACTACATCATTATCCAGAAATATATGTCCAGACTCAACTACATATCTGCCAGACATTTCCTTACCACTATACTGCCGGCCAAATCTTTTCCTTTGTACTATTAGGTTCCTGTAGGTTCATCTCTACCAGCTCCAAATTTAAAAAGCCTGCCACTTTGCATATATCTTCCTTATCAAATTGTCACCAGAGACATTCTTATTGCCTCTCTCAACTGGTGGTATTTAGAAAACTGTTTTGGTTGTATTTGCAAGTTGCTACACTCTGTGACTTGGCTGCTGTTCATGTCATGTCAATCAATGTAAGGTCAAAACTAAAGGAAACAGAAAATGTTAGAAACATACAGCACTTTTTGCTTTTATTTCAGATCTCTAAAATCCATAGTATTTGCTTTTGTATTAGAGCTGGGCTTGTACGTGCCGAAGTAAAGATTTAAAAATCCTGTTCATCTGAGGAATACAACAAATTATTTTGTTGCTTAATTCACAGAATCCCTATGGTGTGGAAACAGGTCCTTCGGCTGAACAGTCCACATGGACCCTCAGAGCATCCCACCCAGACCCATCCCCTACAACCTATCTAATCTTCACATCCCTGAACACTATGGGCAATTTAGCATGGCCAATCCACGTAGCCTGCATGTCTTTGGACTGTGGGAGGAAACCAGAGCACCCGGAGAAAACCTATGCAGACACAGGGAGAATGCGCAAACTCCACACAGGCAGTCGCCCGAGCGTTGAATTGAACCTAGGGCCCTGGTGCTGGGAGGCAGCAGTGCTAACCACTGAGCCACCGTGCCACCCCTTGTATTGTCATATCTCGTATCAAAACTTGGAAACTTCATAACCTAGAAATTTTTGTTAGTTTATGGAAATTTATATTTTCTTGAATGCTGCATAAGTCAGCAAGTATGAAGTGACTTAAGGTGGGAGCTCTGCCATGATAAGGCAGGTAGATTTGGAAGGATCTTGACATTGCTGTTACAGTGGTATGTGATGAGGGAATTCGGTATGTGGTCCAAAAGGTGACGAAACACATTTGCTTGCACCTCCCTTGTATTATACACTTGACCCCACATTGCTATCAAACCACAGGATCCCTATTTCAATGTTCCCTCATCCATGATCAGCCCAATTCTCCAAGATCATAGGATCTTTTCTACAATAATGCCAATTACAGAACCTACCCAAATATTCCCAGAAGAGAGCTGGAGGAACACAGCAGGTCAGGCAGTATCAGAGGAGCAGTAAAATTGACGTTCTGGGATTACACCCTTCACCAGTCCCGATGAAGGGTGTAAACCCAAAACATTGACTTTCTTGCTCCTCAAATGGTGTCTGACCAGCTATGTTCCTCCAGCTCCACATTGTATTGACTCTGACTCCAGCATCTGCAGTTATTACTATCTCAAATATTCCCAGGACTTTTCTTGACAGTATTCCTGGACAAGGAGGTGATCTGCATTGCTCCCGGACACTACAATTCTTCTCAAAAGGGTGAAGATGCCAGTGTTGGACTTAGGTGGAGAAAGTCATGAATCTCACAACACCAGGTTATGATCCATCAAGTTTATTTAAAATCATAAGCTTTCGGAGGGCTCCTTTGTCAGGTGAATTGGAGGGAAGTGCACAGGCACAGAATAAAGAGGTGGAGATATAATGGCAAGATAATTGTAAGTAATTAAGAGTGTCAACAGATAAGTACAAATAGTGTCAGGGGAATGTTGACAGGCTGAATAGAAAGTCTTTGCAGGTGATCGAAAGTGTCAAACAGTGTCAGTAAACTATCAACAGCTGAATAACTAGCGAAGGAATGACCTATGAAGTGATTAATTATGGCAGAAGATAATTATAAATAATCAAAAATAAGATGGTGCTAGAGACAAACCAAATGGCTGGAATGACATGAGTAGCTGCATGACAAGGGTCTAACCAAAGTAATAAGTAATCATAAACTGTACAAACTAATTAAGGTAAAGAGATTATAATAAGTAATCAAGGTAATGATGTCAAAACAGAACAGTAATGAAGTACGGTACATGTAGCGCGACATGAACGCAAGATCACGTTGAGGCCCATCCTCATGAGCATGGAACTTAGCTATCAGTTTCTGCTCAGCAATCCTGTATTGTTGTGTATTTTGAAGATTGCCTTGGAGGACGCTTACCTAAAGTTCGGAGGGTGAATGTCCTTGATCACTGAAGGTTTCCCACGCTGGGAAGGAACAGTCCTGCCTGGTGATTTTTGCGTGGTGTCTGTTCATCCATTGTTGTAGTGTCTGCATAGTCTCACTGATATGCCATGCCTCGGGGTATCTTTTCCTGCGGTGTTGCAAGAATTGCATGAATATGTGCCTTGTAACTTGTGGCTGGTATTCCGCATGTGAACAAAGTATCCAGTGTTGATGATCTAACATGTCTTGGAGAGGTTGCTGTGGCAGGCTTGTGTGGTGTCCTTGTCGCTGTTCTCATGATGGCTGGGTGGTTTGCCATGAACAATGGTCTGTTTGAGGTTAGGCAGCTGTTTAAAGGCGAGCTGTGGAGGTGTAGGGATGATGTTGGTGAGATGTTTGTTGTCATCAATTACATGCTGAAGGCTGCAAAGGACTTGGCCTGTTTCTCTGCTCCAGAGAAGTACTGGATGATGAAGAGTACTCTATCCGTTATGTCCTGCATGTGTCTTCTGTGGATATTGTTGTGGTTTTTCACTGTGGCATGTCGGAACTGTCGATCGGTAAGTTGAGAGTTGTATCCCGTTCTTATGAGTGCGTCTTTCAGCATCTGTGGGTGTCCATCGCATTCTTCCTTGTCTGAACAGATCCTGTGTATATGCAGGGCATGTCCACAGGAAGTGACTTCTTTAATGTGTTTAGGGCAGAAGCTAGAGAAGTGAAGCATCATACAGTTATCCATGGGCTTGTGGTACAGTGACGTTCTGAGGTGTCCGTCCTTGATATAGTTGCATGTGTCCAAGAATAAAACCAGTTCTGAAGAGTAGTCCATGGTAAGTCTGATGGTGGGATGAAATTTATTGATATCATTGTGTAGTTGTTTCAGTGACTCTTCTCCATGAGTTCAGGGAAGAAAAATGTCATCACTGTATCTGGTATATAATGTTGGTTGGAGGTTCAGTATGGCAAAGAAGTCTTGCTCGAACTTGTGCGTGAAAATGTTGGCATATTGGTGTGCAAGTTTGGTCCCCACGGCTATTCTGTGTGTCTGAATTAAGAGCTGGTTGTTGAAGGTGAAGATGTTCTGGTTGAGGATGAAGTGAATGAGTCATAGGATGGTGTCTGAAAATTGGCAGTTGTCGGCGTTGAGTACTGAGGCTATTGCAGCAATGCCGCTGTTGTGGGGATGCTGGTGTAGAGTGACAAGGGCTGTCCGTGGTTTCTGTAAGAAGTCTGTAGTATTGTGAAAGCAGCTGGGGTTCCTTGTATGATGGGTTTCAAGATGATCACAGCATAGCCAGAGAGGTTCTCACACAGGGTCCAGTTGCCTGATACAATGGAATATCCAGGTGTGTTGGCTTTGTGTATCTTCAGAAGGCAGTAGAGGTCCCCTATGTGAGAAGTACACAGGATGAGAGCACATAGGATATCCTGAAGGCCTGGATCGAAGGTCTTGATCAGTCGGTTGAGTTGGCAGGTGTGTTTTTGGGTCAGTTGTCTGTAGTGTTCCTGGTTGTTCAGTTGTTGGTACGCTTCTTTCTTGTCCCATTGGGAACACCCAGCATAGGTTCATGAAGGGTAGGTCATGTTTAACTAAGTTGGTGGAATTTTTTGAGGACATTACTTGCATGGTGGACAATGGGGAACCTTTGGATGTGGTGTATCTGGATTTCCAGAAGGCATTTGACAAGGTGCCACACCAAAGGCTGCTACACAAGATAAAGTTGCACACTATTACAGGTAATGTATTGGCATGGATAGAGGATTGGTTGACCAGTAGAAAGCAAAGAGTAGGGGTAAATGGGTGTTTTTCTGGTTGGCGGTCAGTGGCTAGCGGTGTGCCTCAGGGGTCAGTGTTGGGACCTCAATTGTTTACAATTTACATAGATGATTTGGAGTTGGGGACTAAGTGTGGTGTGTCAAAATTTGCAGATGACACTAAGGTGAGTGGTAGAGCAAAGTGTGCAGAAGACACTGAAAGTCTGCAGAGGAATATAGATAGTCTGAGTGAGTGGGCAAAGGTCTGGCAGATGGAGTACAATGTTGATAAGTGTGAGGTCATCCATTTTGGTAGGAATAACAGCAAAATGGACTATGTTTTAAATGGTAAAAAATTGCAGCACGCTGCTGTGCAAAGGGACTTGGGTGTCCTTGTGCATGAATCGCTGAATATGGGATTGCAGGTGCAGCAGGTGATTAAAAAGGCAAATGGAATTTTGTCTGCCATTGCTCGAGAGATGGAGTTTAAAAACAGGGAGGCTATGCTGCAGCTGTATAGAGTCCTGGTGAGGCCACACCTGGAGTACTGTGTGCAGTTTTGGTCTCCTTACTTGAGAAGAGATATACTAGCACTGGAGGGGGTACAGAGGAGATTCACTTGGTTGATTCCAGAGTTGAGAGGGTTGGATTATGAGGAGATACTGCGTAGACTGGGATTATACTCATTGGAATTCAGAAGAATGAGGGGAGATCTTATAGAAACATATAAGGTTATGAAGGGAATAGATAAAGTGGAGGCAGGGAGGTTGTTTCTGCTAGCAGGTGAAAATAGGACTAGGGGGCATAGCCGCAAAATAAAGGGAAGCAGATGTAAGACTGAGGTCAGGAGGAACTTCTTCACCCAAAGGATTGTGAATCTGTGGAATTCCCTGCCCAGTGAAGTGGTTGAAGCTACCTCACTGAATGTTTTTAAGTCAAGGCTAGATAAATTTTTGAAAGGTAAAGGAATTAAGGGTTATGGTGAGTGGGCGGGTAAATGGAGCTGAGTCTCAAAGATCAGCCATGATCTTATTAAATGGCGGGGCAGGCTCGAGGGGCCAGATGGCCTACTCCTGCTCCTAGTTCTTATGTTCTTATGTTCTTCTGTTCTTTTCAGTATGTTCTATTATGTATGAGGAGGGTTCTTCCTTTGTCTGTTGGTTTGATGACGATATTGTGGTTGGTCTTGAGAGTGTGGATGACGTTCCATTATGCTTAGATGACATTGTGGGCTACATTGTGAGCGCAACTGATGATTTTGGCATTGACGAATCTGCTGATGGCTTGAGCATACATGTCAGGGCCAGGGTAGCGGCCTTCCAGAGGGTTCCAATTCAACTTTTGCTTCTTCAGTTGCTCCACTGCAGATCTCTCTGTTGACTGTTCCAGTTCATTGGCTGTCCCATTGGGCTCACTGCTGACAACTTGGAGTTTGTGGAAGAACTCCTGGAGCTTCATTGGCCTGCTTAATTCATCTGTGTCCTCTGCGAGACCGATGGGGTCCATTTTGGTAGTGGGGAAAAATTAAGCCCTCAGATGGGAGCTTCGATTTCATCTGGTTGAAGGATATGGTCAAACAAGTTGACCATGGACTTCCCTGTGGCGGTATCAGTTTCGACTGTGGTACTGGGGAGGCTTGGTTATTGCTGGTGGTGTTGCTGAGTTTCTCAAGTTCCCTGATCTTGATATGCATGTATGTGGCATAGTTCTGTTGCCTCATCTGCTTGGCAGTGTCTCATAGCTGGTCTGGTGTGTCCTGAGTGCAAGCTGAGAATATGAACTCTACCTTGATTTCAAGGTTGCAGCATCTGTTGTAGAGCTGCTGTAAAAGATGGTTGAGGAGCGTGTGAGAGTTGCGACGGCAGAGTCTCTCAACATAGTCTGTGTTGAAAGTCGACTTGAGTGGGTTCGTGATCTGTAGTCATTTTGAGATCTTGTCTGCTTTCTTGCATCTCTGTGGAAACTTGATGTCTGTATCAATATGCACAATCTTCTTGGAGATCCTCTCCACTTTGAGCCAACAGTTTGTGGTATTAATCATCGCCATGATGTGGAGATTCCAGTGTTGGACTGGGGTGGACAATGTCAGAAGTCTCACAACATCAGGTTCCAATTCAATGGGTTTATTTAAAATTGCAAGCTTTTGGAGCTCTGCTCCTTCCTCGGGTGAGGTGGAGGAACGTGCACTGGCACAGAATATACAGGTGGAGAAATAATGACAAGATAGTTCCAGGTAATTAAGAGTGTCAACAGAATAAGTACAAATAGGCGGAGAGATAATGGCAAAATAATTCCAGGTAATTAAGATAAGTACAAATAGTATGAGTGGAGTGTCAACAGGCTAAATAACAAGTTTTCGCACTTGATCAGAAGTGTCAGACAGTGTGAATAAAGTTCCAACAGCTGAATAACAAGTGAAGGAATGAGCTATGAATCAATTAATTAAGGCAGGGACATAATTATAAATGATCAAAAATAAGATGCTGCTAGAAACAAACCAAATGGCTCGAATAAGATGGGGAGGTATCAGAGTTGCATGACCAGGGTCCAACCAAGGTAACAATTAATCAGAAACTGTACAAACTGATTAAGGTAGAAAGATAATACAAATAATCAAGGTAATGGTGTCAAAACAGAACAGTAAGGAAGATTTTACAAGCACACAACAGTGTGATTCGGTTACATGTAATGTGACATGAACCCAAGGTCACGGTTGAGGCCCGCCTTCATGAGCATGGAACTTGGCTATCAATTTCTGCTCGGCGATTCTGCATTGTCGTGTATCTTAAAGGCTGCCTTGGAGGACAGTTACCAAAAGATCGGAGGCTAAATGTCCTTGGCAGCTGAAGTGTTCCCTGACTTGGAGTGAACAATTCTGCCTGACGATTGTTGCATGGTGTCCGTTCATTGATTGTCACAGTGTCTACCTCAATTAGTTTGTAAGTTTTTGATTACTTATTACTTTGTTTAGACCCTCGTCATACGACTTTGATACCTACACATGTTATTCCAGCCTTTTGGTTTGCCTCTAGCACCATCTTATTTTTAACTACTTGTAATTGTGTCTCTGCCTTAATTAATCAATTCATAAGTCATTCCTTCACTAGTTATTCAGCTGTTGATAGTTTACTCACACTGTTTGACACTTTTGATCACCTGCAAAGACTTGTTATTCAGCCTGTCAATACACTCCTCACACTATTTGCACTTTTTCTGTTGACACTCTTAATTACCTGGAACTATCTTGTCATTATTTCTCCACCTGTATATTCGTGCCTGTGCACTTTCCTCCACTTCACCTGACAAAGGAGCAGTGCTCCGAAAACTTGTGATTTTAATAAACCTGTTGGACTATAACCTGGTGTTGTGAGACTTCTGACCTTCTCAAAAGTAACACTCTTCTCTGAGTCAAATTAAGTTGTCTGGTTCAAAAATCGCTCCATACCCTGAGTACAAGAACAAGGCTGATACATCAGTGCAATATTGAGGGAATGCTGCTCTGTTGGAGGTGCTGTCTTCAAGATGAGATGTCAAAAGAGACCCCAATCTGCCCTCTCAGGAGGATGCAAAAGATCCACCACATGGCACTATTTTGAAGAAGAGCAGAGGTGTTGTCCTTGGTGCCCTGATCCTAGTTAAATCAAAATCAACATCACAAAAACAATTGTCAAAGTTTATTATCCATAAATTAGTTGCAACATTCCCTGCATTACAATAGTGTACTTCAGTCACTGTGATATACATTGTGATGTATGCTGGTTGTGAAAAATATTTTTAAATGCAAATCTTTCTTTTATTGTATAAAATAGTAGTAAATTCAAATTCTAGTCTGACACTCACAGATTCTGATCCTCCTCCCTTCCACAGCTGATGATAAACAAATGCTCCAATTATGCTACTTTGCACAGCATTCCTGTTTTTCTACAACCTCTGACTCATTTGTCAACAATGTTATGGTGTATCTACTATTATGCACATAAAAGTTTGAGAAGCAGCAGTCATTAGGCATTACATGTGTCATTCTTAAAACAATTACCAGAAAGACAACTGCATCCTCTTAGTAAAAACCGAAAGAACTGCGGATGCTGTAAATCAGGAACAAGAACAAAGTTGCTAGAAAAGCTCAGCAGGTCTGGCAGCATCTGTGAAGGAAAAAACAAGAGTTAACGTTTTGGGTCTGGTGACCCTTCCTCAGAACTGATAATTCGACTCAAAATGTTATCTCTGATTTCTCTCCACAGATGCTACCAGACCTGCTGAGCTTTTCCAGCAATTTCTGTTTCTCTTTCTGATTTATAGCATCGATAGTTCTTTCAGTTTTTGTGGATTTCATAGGTGGGGCTGGGATTGAAATGTTCATTTTGTTCTGGCTATATTTGCATTTCCTTTTGATATGTGTATAGAATTTCTTTTCTTTGCTTATGTTTTTTAAATGAAGTTTAATTCTATGTTTACAAATAACCACATTCTGCATCAGCTCCAGAGCAAAGAAAGTGAAACTAGAGAAACTGTACAAGACATTGCTGTTTTCTGCTCTACCCCAAAAACTCCATTCACTCTAACCTATAAAAATCATGATCTATTGCATCAATATAACATTTCCCTGGCCTACATCAACTTTGTGATACCTATGAATGACATTTACTCTTCAAGGCTCAATTGGTGCAATTTGTGCTGTGCATATCCACTGGCTAGGAATTGGGTTGAGCCTACTTACAGATAGCATACAACATGAGAAAAATAACTTTCATCCCGTCTCTCATAATTGGATTTCAAACCACACAGAGGTGAAAGAATAGCATTTTAATCCACCATAACACCTAGTTCCTATGTGTAATAAATGTAATTTTATTAAAAAATTAATTAGGGATAAACACCATGTTAACCTGTGACACATAACAAGACAGATTTAAGACATCTAATTATTTCATTGATACTGTGACAATGTTATGCACAGCATCACGTTTAGCAGATGTTACACATAGGTTTAATTCCACAGCTATCTCTATTTAATATCAGTCTTCTCTTTGTTCTTTGCCTTGTTGCTGCTTCCCTTCTTTCTCATTGCTTCCTGTAGCATTGTGGTGCTGATTGCTTGGGGCTTCCCTACTCAGGAATTCAGTGTTTTCCCCCTGAAGATCTCATTAGCCTGATGTGATGTGTGATCACACACCCTTCTTGCTGTAAGGCCTGTGGCATCTATTGCCTGCTGCGGAGCAGGAGCCACACATGGCTGTAGTTAGCTGAAGCATCAAGATGTTCATCACATCCTCAGTTTATTCAAACACATGGCCTGAAAACCTAGTTCATTTATGGCCTGGCTTTCTGTGATTGCAAGTGAACCTTGATATTGATGAACTCGTATAACAATCTTCAATCGTTGGGTCGTACAGATAATGCTTAGTGTGTGTAGCATTTCTTGGTGGCCCACTTAACAATAGAAATGGTTGCGCAACAAGAATATTTTGCAGATGGGGAAAGCTTTTGAAATGAAGCACGTATTTAATGACTGTAATAATTACATATTTTGGAAAAAAAGCTAGCCTCTCATTCAATAGACAAAACAAGACTTAAATTGGCTGCTAGAAGTCTAAAGACTATCCATATTGATTCAATTCAGGCCAGAAAGTTGAGAAGGTTGGTGTGGTATCTCAGCATCACAAAGGGAAACATTTAGAATTTAATCAACAAAATAGGTGCTTGGATAACAAAATAGGTGCTTCTAAAGGTGTGAGAATGCAAAATTTCTGTGAAGAATAAGGGGGATTCCCAGCATAAGTGACTTTGCTTTGTGAAACAATGATTCACTGTTCCTTCAGTGTCATTTAGTCAAAATCCTGAATCTCCTTAATAGCATTGTTGGGTGTACCTATGCCACATGGATTACAGCAATTCAAGAAAGCAACTCACCACCAGTTTCTCAAAACTAGATTCATCAAAAGTTAACATAGCAGGTTTTTAACTATTGATCTGTTATATAATAGCTACGAGACACAGTTTTAAAATGAAATTCCCACAAAGGGCTCTGATAGATAGCCTTAGAGAGCAAATTCTTAGTAAGGGTAATTCAAGAAAAAGGATATTCAGAAATCAACCACGGTTTTGCCAAGTGTCTAGGCAATTTGCAAGCATTGTAGCTGCTGAATCTGTCTTCAGGTTTCCAACCTTTTTACCATGTAAAGAGAAATCTTCAAGAAGTTAAGGTCTGCTTTGAAAACAAATAACCGTTATTCTCGTTGTTATAAGCATCATTTATCTGGATTTACTTTTCATCTATATTGTTGTGATCATCACTTTTCTTTACTTAATAGCTTGCAGTGATGATAGATGTGCAATGAACTAACTTTTATTTTGTTTAAAACTCAAGCTTTGCTGCTGGTTATTTTAAAATTCAAACATTTGGAAAACTAAAACTGGTTAAACCATCTATACAAATTCAAGTTCACCATTCTGTGGAGACGCTTTGTGTGGCCTTGACCCAATCCAATCCAATATCATAAGATGTAAAAACCAAAAAAAACACAAAAATGATAAAATTTGGACTTCACACTGTAAACAAGCAAGATATATTTATAAAGAAAGCATTCAATAACCATTAGGATTAATATCAGCTGAAAATGTTCAAGTTAGCCAGCTGGTAGAAGTACATAGCAACATAACAAATATGAGCCGGAGTCATCAATTTGGCCACTCAGGTCTACCCCACCGTTCAACAAGATCATAGCTAATGTGCGCCAGGTGTCAACTCGCCTTCATGCCAGCTCAGCATTGCGATCAACTCCATAATATTTCAAAAATCTATTTTCCTGTTTAAATACTTTGTGATCTAATCTCCACAATTGTCTGGGGTAGAAAATTCCAGATGTTCACTACACTCTGTATAGAGTTTAAGAGCTGAAAAGTTATGCATAAAATGATGCTTAGGCCACAGCAAGAGTATTGTGTATAGTCTGGACTCCACATTATAGAAGGGAAGTGATAGCACTGGAGAGATTTATCAAGTGAAATAATTCCACAGAGCCTGATATCCTGTCATCAAGTCACTGTTTAATTACACGTGGAAAGCACTTGACACTGATTCAACTTCCTCAGAGCCAGGTCTCAGAGTGAACAGAACTTCGGACACTTGTTCATATCTGTCAGCCAGGGCTCTTCGATTGAACCAGATTAACAGCTCCAATCAGGGAACTCATATTCGATGAGGTCCATCTGGCTGACCTAGTTATAATCACTACACCAGGATGTTGCCAAGGCAGGACCGTTCCAGTTACTGCGGGATTGTGTTCAATTAACAACCTAAATCGGTGAGTGGCGAAAATAGCCTCTTTATTCAGCATTCGCTAAATCCATTCGAGGCAGCAATGGAATCCGAAGTACAGTTCTTACAAAAGCCTCTTTATACACAGTTCTTACATACATTAAAATTCTAGCAGTAAGGTGTTACATAACTGTATCTATTGTACACAAACGTTTGCATGACATCTGTCCTGGGGAAGCAGGAAATACTTTAAACATTTGCTAAATGTTTAAACATTTCCTGATGGGATTAGAATGCCTGTCTGTTCTGCTTGCATAATTAAGAGGTGTTAGTCCTTTTATCTTGTAAGTTAGTAAATGTTAGTAAAAATACTAGACTTATATGATCTAAATAAGTTAGAAATTATACATGTACTTAATAGAGGTATAGAGAATTTTTAACTGATTACAGCAGCTGGGTCATGAGATTTTATTTACTATTACCGGTTTTGATAGTTCTTACGCATTCATTCATGCAGTTTCACTGAAGCGCTGTTTTGATAGTAACTTTCTTAACAGGGATAGTGGCCCTATTTAATATGTATTTAACAGGTACATGCTAGTGGAGGAAACTTGTTAGATGTTCTGCAACCTATTCAAGTCCTGAGAGATGGTTGCTAAGGGGCTGATTAATATTATAATCTTTCCTTGTTTTCAGGTGAGTCATGGAGACTCAATGGCAGGAATGGCATTGTTCTGAATAGATTAAAATATTAAAACTTATTCAGGGATAGCCTTTGACATAGAAACAGGTCTAAACACTGCTTGCAGTGTGGGATCATTAAGGAATTGAAGGTGTAAAGAAGCAGTAATAGGTTGGAAGGGATGTCTTAATTTAGTCAATGTTGCAATAGTAAACTGTATAGCAAAACCACGGTTTTATGAATGAATGAATGAAATGTGGTCTAGTAAACATAGTGCTTTGGTGAGTGGTAATAAAAGAGTTATGAATAAATGAGAACGTGGTTATTAGTAAATATAGAGCACTTGTGAGTGGGTTGATAAAGAGACCTATAATACAATATCTCACATTATGAAGATAAATTAGGCAGGCTGGAGTTGTTTTCCTTAGATTGGAGGAGTTTGAGAAGTGACATGATTGAGATGTATAAAATTATGAGGGGCATTCATAAGGTAGACAGGAAGAAACCTTTCCCCTTGATGGAGGGATCAATGACCAGGAGCATAGATTTAACACAAACAGCAGAGGTTTAGAGCAAATGTGAGGAAAATCCTTTTCAACCAGAGGATGGCGGGAATCTGGAGCTTGCTACCTGTAAGGGTGGTAGAGGCAGAAACCCTTATAACATTTAAGAATTGTCCGCTAGTGGTGCCAAGGCATAAAATACTATGGACCAAGTACTGGAATAGTTAGGTGGTTGTTTTTGGACATGAAGGCCCAAAGGGCCTTTTCTGCTCTGTAGCTCTCTATGACTCTGGGAGTGGTAATTACTTGCATCACAGTTTTAATTAAGTGCCCTCTTATTCTCTAACTATGTCCCCTAGTTTGAGATTACCCCACTCATGGAAACATTTTTCCTGTCAAGCTCTCTCGGAATCTTGTATGCTTCAACAAGATCATCCCTCATTCTTCTAAACTCTAATGAATAGCTGTTGTTGGCAAGTTAATCCGTTCATCCTGGGAATCAGCCTTGAGGATCTCTTATGAACAACCTCCGATGCCTTTCTTAAATAAGGGGACCAAAACCAGAGCATGTATAACTATTCAGTAGCTAATATTTAAAATATCGTTTAAACATCAATCATTTCACAATGATACAGACAAGGCTTTCATGATTTACACATGTGTGTCTGTCCACTTGAAATATAGAGAAAGAAATGCAACGGTTCAAAAAGGCACCTCAGCACCACATTCTCAAGGGCACCTATGAACAAGCGAAAAATACTGGTCAGCCAGTGATGCTCGCATCCCATGAGTGAATAAAAAAAAGGAAAGAAACAAAGTGGAAACTCCAAGACTGCTTGTTAACAATAGCTGTAACTTAAATGTAACTTTTGATAGAAAACTGTCTTATGCAAAATCTGAAATTTCTGGAAAAACTCAGCAGGTCTGGCAGCATCTGTGGAGAGAAAATAGAGTTAACATCTGGTTCCAGTGACTCTTTTTCAGCACGTACTGAATGATTTTCCAGCAATTTTTGATTTTGTTTCTGATTTCAAACACCGACAGTTCTTCAGGATTTTTTTTATCTTTTATGCATTTGATTTGTCAGAAAATGAGTAAAAGTTCTTGAATTTGCAGTAGGATTTAATAAACAATGTTTATACGTTTTATGTGGTTGAAAAGTGGAACGTTCTTGAGGAACTTGCATTGCCACAATGTCAGACATTTGATAGTAAATATTATATAAGAAGTATTCTGTAAAAGAGGTAAAACTTTTCAAAGACGTAGATTTTATTTCTTGAAAATATTTGGAGATACCTGATTATTCCAGATTATCAAGAGTCTGACAGAATGGGAGAATGCAAGCCTTCATGGGGGCAATGAGATTGTCTTGGAAACATTTCCTTTGGCGTTGTGTCAATGGGATAACTGGGGAAGCTCGGATTAGAACACCCATTTGAGCATTTTTAAGTTAAGCAAGCTCATCTCAGATGATGTGAAATTATCATGGTGTGTATTAGAACAAAGAACAAAAAACAGGGAACAAAGAACAAAGAAAATTACAGCACAGGAACAGGCTCGTTGGCCCTCCAAGTCTGCACCGACATGCTGCCCATCACAACTAAAACCCCTATCCTTCCAGGAACCATATTCCTCTATTCGCTTCCTATTCATGTATTTGTCAAGATGCCCTTTAAAAGTCACTATCGTATCTGCTTCCACTACCTCTCCCAGCAGTGAGTTCCAGGCACCCACCACCCTCTGTGTAAAAGACTTGCCTCGTACATCACCTTTAAACCTTGTCCCTCACACTGTAAACCTATGCCCCCCAGTAGCTGCCTCTTCCATCTTGGGAAAAAGGTTCTGACTGTCCACTCTGTCCGTGCTCTTCGTAATCTTGTAGACCTCCATCAGGTCGCCCCTCAACCTCTGTAATTCCAGTGAGAACTACCCAAGTTTCTCCAACCTCTCCTCATAGCTAATGCCCTCCATACCAAGCAACATCCTGGTAAATCTTTTCTGTACCCTCTCCAAAGCCACCACATCCTTCCGGTAGTGTGGTGACCAGAATTGAACACAATATTCCAAATGTGGCCTAACTAAGGTTCTATAAAGCTGCAACATTACCTATCAATTTTTAAACTCAATGCCCTGGCCGATGAAGGCAAGCATGCCATATGCCTTGTTGACTACCTTCTCCACCTGCGTTGCCACTTACAGTGACCTGTGTACATTTACACCCAGATCCCTCTGCCTATCGGTACTCTTAAGGGTTCTGTCATTTACTGTATATTTTCCATCTGGATTAAACCTTCTGAAATGTGTCACCTCACATTTTTCCGGATGAAACTCTATCTGCCATCTCTCTGCCCAAGTCAACAACCGATCTATATCCTGCAGTATCCTTTGACGGTCCTCATTGCTACAGCAATTCCACCAATCTTTGTGTCATCCGCAAACTTACTAATCAAACCAGTTACTTTTCCTCCAAATCATTCATATACATTACGCATAGCAAAGGTCTCAACACTGATCCCTGAGGAACACCACTAGTCACAGCCCTCCATTCAGAAATAGACCCTTCCACTGCTACACTCTGTCTTCTATGACTGAGCCAGTTTTTTTATCCATCTTGCTAGCTCACCTCTTACCCCATGCGACTTTACTTTCTGTATCAGTCTGCCATGAGGGACCTTGTCAAAGGCCTTAGTGCAATCCATGTGGACAACATCCACTACTCTACCCTCATCAGTCACCTTCACCATTTCCTCAAAATCTCAATCATGTCATTGAGAAATGACCTCCCCTTCACAAAAACCTGTTGCCTTTCGCTAATAAACCCACTTATTTCCAAATGGGAGTAAATCCTGTCTCGAAGAATCCTCTCCAATAATTTCCCTACCACTGATGTAAGGTTCACCGGCTTGTAATTAGCTGGATTTCCCTGCCACCTTTCTTAATGAAAAGAACAACATTGGCTATTCTCCAATCCTCTGAGACCTCCCCTGTAGGCCAATGAGGATACAAAGATTTCTCTCAAGGCCCCAGCAATTACCTCCCTTGCCTCTCTCAGTATTCTGGGGTATGTCCCATCAGGCCCTGGGGACTTGTCTACCTGATGGTCTGCTTCAAGTATCTGAGGAGTTGCAACACTTGCTGAACGTTGTGAAATCAGCAGCAAACATCTTCACTTCTGACATTTTAAAATAGTCACTAATGAAGCAATTGAAGATGAATGGGCCTAG
Organism: Rhincodon typus; assembly: GCF_021869965.1. Classification (NCBI taxonomy): domain Eukaryota; kingdom Metazoa; phylum Chordata; class Chondrichthyes; order Orectolobiformes; family Rhincodontidae; genus Rhincodon; species Rhincodon typus. The sequence goes on from NC_063334.1 coordinate 44,404,604, forward strand.
GACATTACCCTGAGGAACTCCTGCAAAAATGCCTTGGAGCTGAGATGACTGACCTTCAACAAAGACAACCATCTTCCTATGTACCAGGCATCAGACAAAGCAGGAGAGAATTTGACCCCAATATCCATTGATTCTAGTTTTGAATGTGGAATTGATGTCAAGGGCTGTCACTCTCACCTCACCTCTAGAATGCAACTCTTTTTGACCATGTTTGAACCAAGGATGTAATGAGGAGCAGAGTGGCCCTGTCAGAACTCAAACTGGGCATCACTGAGTAGGTTATTACAGAGCAGGTGTTGTTTGATAGCACTGTTGATGACAATTTCCACCTCTTTGCTGATGATCGGGAGTAGACTGATGGAGTAAGAATTAGCTGGGTTGGATTTGTCATTTTTTTTGTGTACAGGATATACCTGGTCAATTTTCCACATTGTGTTCTAGATGCCAGTGTTATAACCGAACTGGAAGAGTTTGGCTAGGGGAACGGCAAATTCTGGAGCACAAGTCTGCAGTAGTATTGCTAGAATGTTGTCAGGGCCCGTAACCTTTACAGGATCCAGTGTCCAACTGTTTCTTGAGTGGAATTGAATTTGCTCGAAACTGACATCTGTGATGCTGTGGACCACTGGAGGAGGCCAAAATGGATCATCCACTCAACATTTCTAGCTAAAGATTGCTGTGAATGCTTGAGCCTTATCTTTTGTATTGATGTACTGTGTTCTTCCATTATTGAGAATAGGGATATTTGTGGAACCTCCTCCTCCAGTGAGTTGTTTACTTGTCCATCATCATTCATGACGAGATGTTGCAGGACTGCAGAGATTGGTTCTGATGCATTGATTATGGGATTACTTAGCACTGCCTTGCGTTTGCTGCTTATGCTGTTTGGCATGCAAGTAGTCCTCTTTGGTATCTCCACCAAGTTGATACCTCATTTTTAGGTATGCCTGTGCTGCTCCTGACATGGCCTGCTGTAATCTGCATTGAACCCTTGTTGATCCGTGGCTTGATGAGAAATGTTGATTATGGGATGTGACAGGCCATGACATTGTGGGTTGTGCTGAAGTACAATTCTGTTGCTGTTGATGGCCCACAGCACCTCACGTTTCAATCTTTTAGAGGTTGGATGAGCTGCTAATGTAATCTTAAAACAATTGACGTTTTGCATCTAAATTTCTATTCCCTGACGTCAATACACATTTTTAATTTGAGAGATTATGTTCCATTTGAATTAATACTTTAATGTAGTGATGATGTAAATTGCAAATTCGCAGATTTTTGAAAAATAATAGCTTTGTCATTTTCTATAATAAAACCTGAAAGAATTGTGAATGCTATAAATCAGGAACAAAAACAGAAGTTGCTGGAAAAGCTCAGCAGGTCTGGTAGCATCTGTGAAGAAAAGTCAGGTGTAATGTTTTGGGTCTGGTGACCCTTCCTCAGAAATGAGAAGCTGTTCCAGTAACTTCTGTTTCTGTTGTCATTTTCCATGACCAGTTTTTTTGTGCTTTCTTCATTGATCGTTTACTTCGTAATAAAGGTATGTTACTGGAAATAATATAGCATCATAGAATCCCTACAGTGTGGGAACAGGCCATTTGGCCCAACAAGTCCACACTGACTCTCTGAAGAGCATGCCACCAAGACTCTCCCCACTACCCTGTCCCTGTAACCCTGCATTTCCCACAGCTAACCCACCTAGCCTGCACATCCCTGGACACCATGGACAATTTTGCATGTTCAATCCACCTAGCCTTGCACATTTTTGGAATGTGTCATAGAATCATACAGCTAGAAACAGGGCCTTTGGTCCACCAACTATGCTAGCCAACAAGCATTATACTAATCCTATTTATCTGCACTTGGTCCATAGCCTACTATGCCCTGCTATTTTAAGTGCCCATTCAGATGCTTCTTAAATGTTGTGTGTGATGATGCAGTGGTTTTAAAAGGTTTTTTTGTCCTTTTTTAAAATAAAGATTGAATGAGGGTGACGAGCAGTCTGTAAGACTGTACAAGCTTGTGAGGCCTTGGGTATTTTTTAAAGTTGGAATATTAGAAGCAGCCTAAATGTGTGTGGTCAGGTTCCCATAGAACCAGAGATCTCTAATATAGCTTTCAGCAGAAGCTACTGGGATTGTGAAAAATCTGCCACATCACTTTTGGCTACAGCTGAAAGCTGGAGGTCTCTTTCTCTTAGAATTGTGTTTTGATGTTCTTTCTTCCTAAATTGGAGAACTACATGCGAGACAATCTGTTTTATGAATTTGCCTTTTGCCATGGGTGTTCTTATGGGATGTTCCTACATTGGAACAGTTAGTTAGTAATAGTTATTGAATCTATTGTTTTGTTAAGTATTCCGATAGAGTTGCAGCTAAGCCAATTCTTTTCTTTATTCTTTCTTTTGTTATAGTTTACTATAGTGTTTGAATAAATTGTGTTTTGCTTAACATTGAATGGTTTAACCAATTGAATTGCATCTGGAACACATCTCTACACGTTTACCTTTAAAATAAGAAAATGTTAGGGTCCAAGCTAACTTCTTAATATATTTTGAGGGGTTCTGGTCAGGTTCATAACATGTGAGAGTACCTGCCTTCATCACCCTCTCAAATGGCATACTCTATATTTCTACTACCCAGCGGGTAAAAAAAATCCTCAGATCCCCTCTAAACCACTTACTCCTCACCTTAGACTTATGCCCTCTGGTCTTAGATACATCTCCCATGGGGAAAAGATTCTCTTGATCTATCCTATTTATGACTCTCAAAAGTTTGCTAAACTTCCACCAGATCCTGCCTTGGCCTCTTCACCACCAAGGAAAACAAATACAGCCTATCCAGGCTCTCCTCATGACCGAGACTTTCCATCCCAGGCAACATCCTGGTGAATCTCCTCTGCTCCCTCTCTAGTGATTTCACATCCTTTTGTTAATGTGTTGACTAGAACTGCACACAGTATTACATCTGTAGCCTAATCAATATTTTATGAAGTTGCTACATGACTTCCTTGCTCTTATAATCCTACACCCTGGATAATGAAGGCAAGCATTCCGTATGCCTTCATCACCACCTTGTCTACCTGTGCTGATACCTTCAGGGATCAATGGACTTATACACCAAGATCCCTTTGTTCCTGACCCTTGTTGGATCTCCCAAAATGCATCCTCTCACACTTATCAGTATTAAGTTCCATCTGCCATTGTTCTGCTCAATTTACCGTCTGAGAAATATCAGACTGCAGCCTGAGATCCTCATTATCAATGATACCATCAATTTTCATATCATCTGCAAACTTACTGATTATACCTTCTACATCCACATCCAGGCCATTAATATTTATACAAACAACAAGGGTGTCAGCACCGATTACTATGTGGTACAGTGCTGGTTATAGACTACGAATCATAAAAACATCTGTCCACCATCACCCTTTGCCTCTTGTTTGCAAGACAATCTTGGATCCAGTTTGCCAACTTGTCTTGGATCTCATGGGCCCTTATTTTTGGACCAGCCTTCCATATGGGACCTTGTCAAAGGCCTTGCTGAAGTCCATGTAAATCACATTAGCTGCACCACCCTTATCAATATATTTAGATAAATTTTCAAAATCTCAATTAATTTAATCAGACAGGATCTCCCTCTATCAAATCTATGCTTGCTATACCTGAACAATTGCTGCCTTTCCAAGTGTTCATTAATTCTGTCTCTCAGAATTTCTCTACCACTAATGTCAGACTAACTGGTCTGGAATTACCTGGCCTGTCCCTGCTGACCTTCTTGAACAAAGGAACCATATTAGCTATCTTCTGGTCATCTGGCATTTCACCTGTGGCCAGTGAAGAATTAAATATCTCCACTAGGGCCTCAACAACCTCCTCCCTTTCCTCCCATAGCAGTCTGAGATACATCTCATCAGGGCCTGGGGATTTATGCATGTTTATGCCTTCTAAAACATCTAATACCTCTTCCTTACTAATCCAAACATGTTGTAGAATCTAACCATCTGAACTAAAATATCTGGCTACAATGTCTTTCTCTTTTGTGAAGAGAGATGAGAAATATTCACCCACATTCTCTGGCTTCAGGCACAGATTGCCCCTTTGGTCTCTAATATGTTCCACTCTTTCTCTAGTAATCCTCTTGCTCTCAATACATAAAATGCCTTGAGGTTCTCCTTAAACCTATTTGCCAAAGATATTTTGTGGCCCTTCTTTGTCCTCTTAATGTCTTTTTTAAGCAATCCCCTACACTTGCTATAATTTTGAAGGACCTCCCCTGTTTTTAATGGACTGTGCCTAACATATGCTTCCTTATTTTTCTTTATCAAAGTCTCAATATCCCTTGACAGCCAGGGTTCCCTGGACCTGCTGCTCTTGCTTTTCACTCTTAGAGGAACATACTGGCGCTGAACTCTCACTATAACATTAAAAGACTCCCATTTTCCACAAGTAGACTTAACTGCAAGTAACTGCTCCCAGTCTATGTTTTCCAGAACCTGTCTAATGGTATTGAAATTGGCCTTCCTCGAATTTAGTCACAACTTCTGCATAATCCTCATCCCTTTCCATAATGACTTTGAAACTTACAGCTTTTTGGTCACTATCTCCAAAATGCTCACCTAATGATGCTTCAATTATTTGACCTGATTCATGCACTGGGATTATAATCTAGCACTGCTCCATTTTTAGTAGGATCATCTACGTGCTGGCACAAAAAGCTCTCTTGGATGCACTTTAAAAATTCCATGCCATCTAATTCTTTCACACTGAATTGATCGCAACGGATGTTAGCTAAGTTGAAATTCTCTACTACCTAACTGTATTCCTGTCACACCTTACTGCGATTTTCCAACATATCTTTTCCTCTACTTTCCTCCAACTATTAGGAGGCCTGTTGTATAATCCCAGCAAAATGTATTTTTTATTTCTAATCTTTACCAAGATAGCCTCATTTGACGAGCCTCCTAGGACATTCCTCCTCATTACTGCAGTGATGATCTCCATTATCAATAATGCAAAGCCTCCACCTCTCTCACATCCTATCACATCTCGTCTGAAGCTTGTATACCCTGGAATGTTGAGCTGCCCTTCCTTCAACCATGTCTCAGTGATTGCAACAATTTCATATTCCCAATGCTGATCGATGCACTAAGTTCATCTGCCTTACTAGTTAGGCTCTTTGCATTTAAATAGATACAACTTAGCCTTCTATCTTGTCATGCCCTCGTCTCCTCTGCCAGCTGAACTGCCCTAGCTTTCCTCCTATATTTGATTTGACATTGATCCTGACTTTACATCTACTCTGTGCCCCATTCCCCTGCCAAATTAGTTTAAAATCTCCCCAACAGCATGAGCAAACCTTTCAGCAGGGACTCATTCTGGTTCAGGAGCCATCCATTCAGTTTTTCAGGTCCCACCAACCCCAAGAACTGTCTACAAATCTAAAATCTTCTCCCCTACACAACTTCTTAAGCTGCTTAAAATGATTGATTCCAGCTAGTTTACGAGGAATGACCAATCTTTTCAAAGATTTCAGTGTCTTATATTTCACAAATCTGAAACTGGTAGAACTCTCAATTTCCTTACCTTCTAACTCAGACTCTAGGAAATATTTTAGCCAGTCTATTCTACACATTGTAAACACACATTCACTACAGCAATACAGCACATCTGAAATACTCTGCAACCAATATTTTCATTTCCGTGCTAAAGCTTCTTGTGACCTTCTTCCTCCAAATTTTTTGTTGATATTTAGTTTGGAATACTTTATCATAGAATTTGAGACAGTACATGACTAAGTGGTACTTTGAATCCCACCTTGATTAACATTGATTAACTACACCTTGTGCACTTCTGAATTCATTCATTTGTAAATTCCAAATTCCGCTTTGCAAAGTAAGCAATAGCATTTTTCTCATTTCTATTAGTAACAATTCTCCTTTCATACTGTAGCCTGTGACTTATATTTAGACAGCCTTGCCAATCTGTTAACCTTGTGTCCTCTATTTCCTGTTGTATCATTGATTGCCCCTTTATGCTGCCAATTCTATTGTTTTAATACGTTGATATTTGTTCTCGCAGTGTAGTTTTATTCACAAATTTAATGCTAACAAAAACTAGAAATCTGTCCATTTATGATATTTTGGCATGGTCCAAAAATGTAAATGCTAGCATGGCATGGGCAACTTCAGACACAACCTACTGAATTCCATTTGTACCCTTCATAGTTACAGTCCTCAGTCTTTCTAAATTTGTCAATATCTGACCATGCTTCATATGCAATTAAAAAATCATCTTTCTGATCATTTTATCTGTGAAATTTAACAAACTGTCCAAACTTCATTCATGTTCAAATTATCAGGAGTTTGAGTAATGGAGTGTGGTTAAGCTGCCTGAAAAAACAATCCTTCTCTAAAAAAAATGTTTACGTACATCCCTAATTGCCCAGAGAACAATTATGAGGTAACCATATTGCCGTTGGTCTGGAGTCACATGTAGGTCAGGATGGTAGCTTTCTTTCCTGAAGAATATTGAATTTAAATTTCACCATCTGCTATGGTGGGATTTGAACGCATATCCCAAGATTGGGTCTCGGGTTCTGGGTTACAAGTCCATAATGACTTTACCACTACGCCTCCAACCCCTATTCCTCACCCCCCATATGCCATCTGTGCCTTGTTGCTAATCCAAACTCAGTGTCCTGATATTAAAAACAGTAGTGGTCTAGCCTGAAGCTGAGAATTCAACTAAGTGGTCTGTTTGTCCTTCTGCTCTTGTTCAGAATGGTTTTTCCTTTATTGCGGTTTTTTGGTATGTCATTTCAACTTTCTTGGTTACATTGGAATAGAACATAGAACATAGAACAGTACAGCACGGTACAGGCCCTTCAGCCCTCGATGTTGTGCTGACCTATTATCCTACTAAGATCAAACTACCCTCCACACCCTACATTATACTATCATCCATGTGTCTATCCAAGAGTCGCTTAAATGTCTTTAAAGTATCTGACAAGAATCTGGGTCTCTAATCACCTACTCATCATTGCTCTGATGGTGAGACACTGTTACAGAGAGGCATGGGCCTCAGGTGAAGAAAGTTGAGTCTCAGTTGATAATTTTAGCCAGCTTGAGATTGAAAGTATAAGCTTGTGATGTGGTCAATCCCATATGTAGCAGACAATATTCTGAAGATCTCATTCAGAAACTGCGGTCCATTATTTGAAATTACCTTGAGCAGCATCCTGTGAGTAGAAAAACATGCTTCAACATGTCTATGATTTTGTTGGCAGTTGGGGGGTGTTGTGTTCGCTGACCTCTATTCACTTAGCACGAGTACTCCACAATGAGATGGTTGGCTATGCTTTAAAAACCAAATCATTTCAAGCCCAACCATAATCATGGTCCATTTGGTAAAGTTGTTGGATGTGAATTCCCAAGTACCACTGGAAGAAATAATTGCTGGCTTTTGACTCTGCTTTTTGGTCCTTCTCGATACTCTGGAGAATATCCATTCATATTGTATTCAGTTGGAAGACAAGTAAATCACCCAGCAGAGAAAAGTGTTGTTGCTGTTTATAGTGCAATCCCATCACTTTGTTTAATCAAGGTAAGCTCAGGCCACCCTTCATGGAGAGACATACAAACCTGGATTCATTTAGTATCAGCAAGCTGTATCAATTTTAAAGTTTTGTTACAGAATCCAGCAGAAAGGTTCTGATGGCAGAGAAGAAAGCTCTCACCTCTGAGACAAAGGTCAACTTGGTAACAGAACGGACCATGGCTCTGGAAACTGTATTTGCCAGAATTTATGTCTTTCCAGGATAAAAAAATGATTGTATAAACGTAATGCATTGGATGAAGTCTAGATCGTTGGACTCTCACTGGCATCTTAGCTATCTTCTTAGAGTTTAGATGGTGACCAGACATTTAAGATTTGTTCGACTTGAAAGTGTAGCGCCATCAAACAGTGGGAAAATTTGGCACAGGATTACTGGCAGTCAAGTCCTGTTCTCAGTCTCCAGTGCTTTTCTCCATTTTTGTCAAGAACCAAGTTGCAAAGCATTTAGGTTGCATCAAACTATCTTCTTGGCTTTGAATAAAAACTGCATTAAAATGATTTGAATGGGCATCCACCATGAAAATTTATGAAGGTGTCATCAACACTGTTCCTAATAAGGATAGTTTCTGTTAGGAGCCAACTGCGTATCAAAAACTACCTGGCCTGGAGTTGTTGCTGTCTCAAATGGGCACCTGAGGTTACATTGTAACTGTGGAAGGACATCTTTCATAACTCCCATCTTTGTACCTGCTTTGGTTCTCTTATGGTATTGAAAGCCTGTGACAGGGGTAGGGACTGCTTAGGTATGGGCATGCTGCTACTTCAGAGTATTCCTCTTTTTACCTCATTTTGAGGAAGCCTTCTTAAGATTTTATTTGTGGTTCGTGAGGTTGCTGTGAGGAAATCACTATCTACCATATAATTGGGTTCATAAGACTGTAAGGCATAGGAACAGAAGTGTGCCATTCAGCCTATCATCTCTGCCCCACCATCCAATGATTTCACATCTGATCTGATAGTCCTACATTCCACATTCCTGCCTTCTCCCATAACCCTTGATTTCTTAACTAATTAAAAATCTATCTCAGCCTTGACTATATTTAACAAACCAGCCTTAACAGCCATCTGCAGTAAAGCATTCCATAAACTCACTACTCTTTGAGGGAAGAAATTCCACCTCATTCTTGCCCTAATTGGATGATTCCTTCCTGCGAGATTTTGACTGTAGTCCTAGACTCTCACGCAAGGAGAAACAACCACCCTGCATTGACGACTGTGGGTCTCTCTAAGAATTTTAAAATCTTAAAAAAGATCTACTCTTATTTTTCTAGACTCCAATGAGCACAAGCCCAGCCTTCTCAATCTCTCCTCACAAGAAAATCCTTCCATACCCTGGATCAACCCAGTCAACCTATTGTTTACTGCCTCCAATGCCAACACATTTTTCTTCAGACAAGAGGACCAAAACTATTCATGGTCCATTCTCTCTTAATTAAAGGCCAATATTTAATTTGCTTTCCCTATTACCTGCTGGTCTTGGATGCCACCTTTTCGTGATTCACACAGGTGGATTACCAAATCCTTCTGTTCTATAGCTTTCAACAGTATTTGCTCATTTGAATAATATTTAGCCTCTCTATTCTTCCTGGCCAAGTGCATAACTACACATTGTCCCACATTATTTTCCATCTGCCAAGTTTTTGTCCATTCACTTAATCTGTTTATATCCTTTTGTAGACTCTTTGTGTTATGTCCACTACTTGCTTTCCCACCTGCTTTTGTATCACCCCCAAACATACCAATAGTACATTCAGTTCCTTCATCCAAATTAGCATTCTTGGGTAGGTATGGTGGCTCAGTGGTTAGCGCTGCTGCTTCACAGTGCGAGGGACCCAGGTTCAATTCTACCCTGTGGTGATTGTTTGTGTGGAGTTTGCACATTCTCCTTGCTGTCTGTATAGGTTTCTTCTGGGTGCTCCGGTTTCCTCCCACAATCCAAAGATATGCAAGTTAGGTGGATTGACTGTGCTAAATTGCCCGGGTTATAGGGTACGGGGGCAGATCTGGGTGCGATGTTTTTTGGAGGGTCAGTGTGGACTCAATGGGTTGAATGGCCTCTGTCCACATTGGAATGATTCTATGATTTGAAGTCATTAATGTATTGTAAATAATTGTGAGCCCAGTAATAATTTTAGGTTACCAATCTGAGAAATATCCCCTTTATTCCAACATCTTTTCATCTATTAATTAGCCAAACCTTATTGATATATTATCTCCAACACTGTGAGCTCTTAACTTATTAGGTAGTCTTATGTGTAGTCTGTAATGGAGCTGATACCTGTACATCTCACCTGCCTCACACACTACCCCTCACCCATTGGAAATCTGTATCCCTCACTCAGCTACTATCCTATCCCCTCATGCAACTGCTATCCTACCCCTTTGCCCAGCAGATACTCTAGCCCCCTCTTTCCTGTCACCTTACCTTCTCTTTGCAGCTGACAACTAGTTTTAGAATCCTGAGTTGTGATAAACTCTGTCAATATGGGATGTATCTTTTGCACAGATCCATTCCAATGTTACCTGCATTACTTGTTGAGCAACCTCAATTGCAAAGGCTCCTGACTAGAAGGTTTAGTCGGACAACTCCTGGAAAAGTAAATGGGCAACTTTTTGTCTTTATCTGGCTCTGAAATACAGTTTCTGGCTCAAATCAGAAGATTCAAGGCAATGCTCTTTACAATACCTGGAAGGGAGGACCAGCTGAACCTGCAAGTTTCGACATCTCCCACACAGTGCTGAGTATATACACCAGACACTAACAAGAACATTCAATAAAAAGTAAATGGAAAAATCAAACATTTTTCCCTCCCCAATAAATTTCTCTGTAATCACCAATGCATGCCAACCATGAGGCATGCTGATACATAGAGTTCTCTGACTAAGCTAATCTCAGCACAAAATAATGAATAAAATGAAATCAGTGTAGCATGAAAAATTAGTTAGCTATTGAAAGGTTATTGGCTTGAAAATGTTAATTTTGTTTCTCTCCACTGCTCCTTGCAGACCTGATGAGCATTTCCAGCAATTTTTATTTTAGTTTCAAATTCCCAGTATTCACAGAATTTTGCTTTTGTTCCAGCATTTTATGGTTTTTTTTAATGTTTTGTATCGAGCCATTTAGCTTTTAGTGAATTCTATATGTGGACCTTTAGTCTCTCTACTCATCCACAGATCCTAACCTCTCATTATTTAGAAAATATTCTGGTCTATCTTTCTTAGGTCCGAACTGAATGTCTTCACATTTTCCTGTACTAAATTCCATCTGTCACAATTTTTCTCACTCAATTTATCTGTCAATGTTCTGTTGCAATGTTCCCCTCCAGTCTTCACTATCTACTGTCCCACCTAACTTGGCCCCTGTAGTTTGGAACCGGTTTTTCTCTAACATGTATAGAGTTGATTCAGTTCATATATTAACAATTTGCATAATACTCCATAAGGAATATGTCCATTAGGCAAGATCTGGCACCATATGAATCCATTCTGATCTTGAGAATTGTTACTGATAACCGTCTGGATGTTATCAAACTGTTTACCACAAAGAGTGCATTAAGAGGTATTTTATACAGGTCAGTGTTTAACCTCCTAAAGTTATGCTCCATACTCCACTTGAGGACACATCAAGGAGTTGCCTTTTTTTTCATTCCTGTAAAAGACTGATTTCAGATTTCCCTACCTTTAATTAAATTGAGGCCAGAATGATGAGCTTGGATTCAACCAAAACAGACTAATATTTAGACATTTTACTTTCCACTTCATCTTAGCTTCTCCTGTCAGGAACAACATTATATATGTCTCCTGGCAGTATTATAGACTGATATATGGAACAGAAAAGTGGGGTCAGCAATTTTGGAGATATCACCTGGCTCCTATTGAGACAAGATCTGCTACAGATTAAACAATGAGGGGGGTGATGTGTTGCATCAAAGCAATATATATATAATAAAATTTAAACTATACGCTGAGAATGTTTAGAATTTGATGTCAAATGTGTGAAGGATGTTTACAACTATAGCTTGGATATGATTTTTTTCTTATAACACAGCTAAACAAAGTAATAACAATGCATACTCAAAGGCAAAAGATTGTCTGTGATCAGACATGCAGTTATATCATTGTGTATAGCTTTCTCCATATCACAGATGGTCAAATATATTGCACCAATATTAATCTTACGTTAGTAAGGGCATTCTTGCAAATATATACATGGCTTAAGCACCCAGCCAATTATGGTAAGTAAACATACATGTATGTAAATAATAAATGGGCCAAACATACCAGAACATTAAACTAACAAGTTTTACTATTGACTAACAATTTTTGAAAATGATGTGGTTTTGTTTTAGTTGTTCACCTCATCATTCCATTCCATGATTCAGGAGGTGAGTTACTCATGACAGAACTACAAGAGTCTGACCAGTTATTTATGTGACTCATCCTGTTATGTGTCTGGTCAGTGCTGAGTGGTGACCCCCAAGATGCTGACTGTGGGGATTCAGCGATGTTAATGCCATTACATATAAAGGGGAAGTGATTTGATTCTCATTGTGGAATGGCAGACAAATGGTATCATACCAGTTCTTGAGACCACATTAGATGGGTTGATTTGGCTTCTAGTTTCCTGATGCTTCCTGTCGAAGTGCCTTGAAATTTTGGAGAAGGGTTGGATTGAAAGGCAGGCAGTTGATTGGGAGCATGATGCCTGAGACTGGGAGGCAGTGGCCTGAGGCTAGCTAGAAATAAACATGGCGCAAAGTCAACAAAAAACTTAGTATTTTAGTTGTTAAAAATTTAAAATAAAAATAGATAATGCTGGGAACACTCTGCAAGTCAAAGCATACAATTTGTACAGTAAAGCAACACTAAATTTAAGATAGTGCTCTTCAAATTTGAGGATCAAAATTGAGGGTAGGGAGAGAGGAAAGTGTTGACGGTAAATGTGAGACATTCTCCTTTTTGTTCTGAATTAGCCAAGCTCTGCATGAAGAACTGAAACCTGTTTCTTAGGAATGAAAAAGAAGACTTAAATTTCTTAAATTCAATTACAAATTAATGTCTTAGGCCATAGTCATTGGCAATCACTCACCAGCAAGGATAATTGTCCACCTAGAAAATTCTGTGTCACTGATGATGGATCCTTTGGGTTCTTGCATGGCTGATAAGCCTGATGCTAGAGCCGCACCTCTGACAATGTATTTGGCAGGTGTTTCACGAAGTGAAATTAGTCCTTGGCTTTGAGATTGCTGACATTCTTTTCTCTGGCTCCTCTTCTGTACCTCCTCCAGCCAACTGGTGTTCCCAAAGGTTTGTATCCCTTCATACAGGAGGTCCTCTAAGTGAGTTTCTTTTTACAAGTGTCTTCCAGGTGTTGACATCGTGTTGCATTTCTTAAGGGAAGCCTTCAGGGAGTTTTTGAAACATTTTCTTTGTGTTCCTCTTGAATGAGTGCCTTCTTTGAGCTGAGCAAAGATGATTTGCTTTGACAGTCAGAGCTCAGGCATCCTAAGCACATGGCTGTCTCAATTGAGTTGGTTTCAGATGACCATGGCATCAAAGCTGGTGCTATTGATTGCTTCAAAGACATTGATGTTAGTATTCTTGTTCTCCTAGCTTATGCAGAGAAACCATTTCAAACGGCGTTGACAGTACTTCTCAAGATAATTGGTTTAGTACCTAAGTATAATCCAGATTTCAAAGCCATACAGAATAGTCGAAAGGACATTTGCCTTACACACAAGGGTCTTGGTATCAACATGGATGTCATGGTTGTTAAAGACTCTCATCCTCAGGCTTCCAAAGGTGGTGTTCACAGATTGGAATACGACGTTGAATCTCTGCATAGATGTCAACATAAGAAGACAGGTAGCTTCACAGTTATGTGAAATATTCCATGTTTGGGAGGATTTCTCCATTGATCTTAATAGAGGGGTGGATCAAAACACAACCTGAGACAGGTTGGGAAAGGGTTTAAGTCTTCTCGAGGTTGAACCTAAGACCAGTTCTTTGTTATGCTTCTGCAAAGGCAAGTCTTGAAGATTCTATTCTGACAGAATGGAGATGATGTTGCCATCTGCATAGAACATGGAGGCCATAATAAAACTCTAGCAAAATAGGTCAGATTAAAACAACTATTATTTTAGCTGAATGGAATGTTTAAATTAATAAAATCCAATGTCAGGCAGTCACTTGCCCATTGATTTCTTCACTATTATAATACAGAATTGTATTATATTAATTTTGCTACAAGATAGCTCACATAATATTTTGTATGCCTTATCTTAGCTGAATGTTTAGAGCAGAGAAGGAGGCCTCTTGAACAGTCATATTGCTGTTGGCTGTCTGCAAGGGCAACTCAGCAGTGACTTTGGATCCCATGAAGTCTCAAGACATCTGGATGAGAAAATGTCCTCATGCGTACTTACCGGCCAAGACCCCTCCACCAACTGATGAATCTGTACTCCTCCATATTGAACACTTGGAAGAAGCACGGATAATGGCAAGGACACTGAACATACTCTGGGTGCCAGATCTCCAATGTCCATCACTGAGAATGACTTGGTAGCACCACTACTGACCAGGCTTGCTGACTCCTAAAGTCATAGCTGCTGGACTGTGTTCGTAGCAGGTAGATAGAGAATCAATAAGAAAAAGCTTGCTTGACCTCATTCTCATCAATCTGGCTGTCACAAATGCCTCTGAGCACGATTATTTTGATAGGAGTGACCATCTCATAGTCCTTGTGGAGTCAAAGTCCGATCTACAAATTAAGCATGGACATCATTTTGTAGCATAGCTCTACCACTGCGCCAAATGGGATAGATCTAGTAACTCAAAACTAAGCATCCATGAGATATTATAGGCCATCAGCAGCAGGGAAATTGTATTCAGCCACAAACTGCAACTGGACCAGCTTATCTTCCATTCTACTATTAACATTACCTGGCTTAACACTGGTTCAATGAAGAGGGGACCAGGAGCAGCACCAAATATACCTAAAAATGGATGCACAGAATTGAAATGCTGGATCTCAAATAAAAACAGAAAGTGCCAGAGAAACCCAACAAGTTTGGCAGCATGAGTCTGCCTAGCATCGGTTCTGATGATGCCACTGTCTACAAGGGTGTTTCTGATATGTTCTCCTTTTCGCTCAACTGAGTAAACCCCCTCCACAATCGTGGTTGACAGGGCTCTCAGTAGTGTCTGAACATCTCCCACAATTATGTCTCACCTTATCCCCTATCTCCAAGAATTATGATAGAGTTCCCCTTTTCCTCATTTTCTACCCCACCAGCGCATATAATCAAGAAATCACCTTCTGTCATTTCTGCCAGCTCCAGCAGGATGCCACCAGTAAAAACATCTTTCCCTCCCTTCCACTCTCAACATTCCGCAAGGAATCTTCCCTCTGTGATATCCTGGTCCACTCGTCTATCACTTCTAACACTTCCTCACTCCCCCATGGCACCTTCCCATGCAATTGCGGAAGTGTAATGGTTGCCCTTTCACCTCCTCGCTGCTCTAGGCCCAAACATACCTATAAGTGAAGCAGCATTTTACTTGTTCTTCTTTCAATCTAGTCCATTGAATTCACTGCTCTTCTACATTGGTGAGACCAAACACAGACTGGGTGTCTGCTTTGTGATACACCTCTACTCTGTCTGCAGGAATGACCCTGACCTTCCAGTTGCTTGCCATTTCAATGCATCATCTTTCTCCGGTTCTAACATTTCTGTCCTAGGCCTGTTGCAGTGTGCCAGTTAACCCCGAAATAAGCTGGAGGAACAGCAGCTCATTTTCCACTTGGGCACTTTACAGCTTCCAGGACTCTCAACACTGAGTTCAGCAAGGTCACAGCCTGAATATTGCCCTCCATTTTTATCACCTCCAGTCCACCAAATTTCTTATTTACATGGGTTTGCTCTCAGCAGAACTGACCTATTTTCTCTTATACACAGCAACCATTAACAAATGTTTTTTTTAAAAAATCCATATTATTCCCCTACAATCATCAGATTTCCCATGTCTTTTGCTTTGGGCACTCATATCTTCTTGCTCTTCCGCCCAACAGCATAAAACCATGATTTTTCACGCTTTTGTATCAGAAGGGTCATATCAGACTTGAAACAGTAGATTTCTTTCTCTCTCCACAGATGCTGCCAGAACCACTGAGTTTCTCGAGCACTTTGTTTCTTTTTCAGATTTACAGTAACCGCAGTACAATGCTTTTATTGAAGTCTTCAGTCAGTTTTATTCCCTCCACATGATATCAAGAAATCACTGAAGACACTGGAAATTGTAAAGACTTTGGGCGTTTGGAACTATATCACCGTTATGTCACTGTCACTGGACCGGCTGGGGCATTGAGTTTAAAAATTGGCAGGTAATGTTGCAGCTTTATAGAACCTTAGTTAGGCTGCATTTGGAATATTGTCTTCAATTCTGGTCGCCAAACTACCAGAAGGATGTGGTGGCTTTGGAGAGGGTACAGAAAAGATTTACCAGGATGTTGTCTGGTATGGAGGGCATTAGCTATGAGGAGAGGTTGGAGAAACTTGGGTTGTTCTCACTGGAACGATGGAGGTTGAGGGGCGACCTGATAGAGGTCTGCAAGATTATGAAGGGCATGGGCAGAGTGGACAGTCAGAAGCTGGTCCCAGGGTGGAAGAGTCAGTTACCAGGGGTCATAGGTTTTAGATGCGAGGGACAAGGTTTAAATGTGATGTACGAGGCAAGTTTTTTACACAGAGGGTGGTGGGTGCCTGGAACTCACTGCCAGGGGAGGTAGTGGATGCAGATACTATAGTGATTTTTAAAGGGTGTTTTGACAAATACGTGAATAGGATGGGAATAAAGGGATATGGTCCCCGGAAGGGTAGGGGGTTTTAGTTGCGACGGGCAGCATGTTGGTGCAGGCTTGGAGGGCCTAAGGGCCTGTTCCTGTACTGTAATTTTCTTTGTTCTTTTGTTCTTTGGATCAAAATCTCCAAACTCCTTCTGAAGCAGCATTGTGAATGTATCTACACCAATGACACTTGCTATTGTCATAGCTGATGATAATACAGGAAAAGTCAGATCACAGAAGCAAACCTAGCTTGATAGATTATAGGTTTAATTTTTGCAGTTTG
This sequence comes from Rhincodon typus, assembly GCF_021869965.1. Lineage (NCBI taxonomy): Eukaryota > Metazoa > Chordata > Chondrichthyes > Orectolobiformes > Rhincodontidae > Rhincodon > Rhincodon typus. Next base: position 44,421,350 of record NC_063334.1, read on the forward strand.
TTACTGTGGTGGTTAGTCATTGAAACATATTCTGGTTGCCACATTACCGGAAGGATGTGAAGGCTTTGGAGAGGGTGCAGAAGAGGTTTACTGGGATGCTGCCAGGATTAGGATGTATGAACTACAATGAGAGGCTAGAAGAACTCTAGTTGTTTTCTCTGGAGCGGTGGAGGCTGAGGGGAGAGTTGATAGAAGCCTATACAATTATGAGATGCAAAGAAAGGGTTGATGGTCAGAATCTTTTTCTCAGAGGTGAAATGTCTAAGACTAGAGGGGGAAAGTTCACAGGAGATGAGAGGTGCAAGTTTTTTACCCAGAGAGTGGCAGGAGTGTGGAATGCGCTGCCAGGGGTGATGGTGGAGGCAGCTATGATAGGGCCATTTAATGGAATAAACAAAGCCACATCTCTAAGACAGTTTTAACTCCTTCCTGTTCCTTCTGCTTGGATTGAAGAGACAATATTTTTGATTCCTTTTTGAGTCGTGTTCGTATCATAATTTTGTGAGCCCAGGCTTTTTCAAAGAATCTCTCCAGTGCGGAAAGAGGCATTTGGTCTATCAAGTGTGCACCAACCCTCTGAAGAGCATCTGACCCAGACCCAGCCTCCTACACATAATCCTACATTTACCATGGCTAATCCACCTAGCCTGCGCATTCCTAGTCACTACGGACAATTTACCATGGCCAATTCACTTAACCTGCACAACCTCGGACTGTGGGAGGAAACCAGACCACCTAGCAGAAACCCACACAGATACAGGGAAAACATGCAAACCCCACACAGGCAGTCACCTGAGGCTGGAATTGAATCAGGCCCCTGGTGCTGCGAGGTAACAGTGCCACCATGCCACCCATTGTAACAAATTTAAATAGCTTGTTTTGGTTGTAAGAACTTGAAGATTTTGATCCAAATTATCCTGACTTGGAAGCTTTGTAACCTGAAAGATTTTGTTGACAGCGACTGATTCCCTTGAACTAAAAGCTTGATTCTGCTGCTAAAAGAAACATAGAAAATAGGTGCGGGAGTAAGCCATTCGGCCCTTCGAGCCTGCACCACCAATCAATCATGGCTGATCACGCAATCTCAGTACCCCATTTCCGCCCTTTTTCCATACTCCTTGATCCCTTTAGCTGCAAGGGCCATGTCCCGATCCCTCTTAAATATATCTAATGAACTGGTCCCAACAGTTTCCTGAGGGAGAGAATTCTACAGGTTCACAACTCTGAGTGAAGAAATTTTTTGTCACCTCACTCCTGAATAGCTTACCCCTTATTCTTAGACTGTGATCCCTTGTCCTGGACTTCCCCAACATTAGGAACATTCTTCCCCATCGAGCCGGTCCAGTCCCATGAGGATTTTATATGTTTCCATGAGATCCAATGACGCCCCCCTCCATTCTTCTAAATCCCAGTGATCTCAGTTGTCCTCGTTTTTCAAGGACCGTAACTTCCCCTCCTCGGTGGTCGAGAACGCCCTCAACCGTGTCTCCCACATCTCCCGCACCTCATCCCTCACACCCCGTCCACGCAATAAAAACCAAAAAAGAATCCCCCTCGTCCTCACGTACCACCCCACCAACCTCCGGATCCAACGCATCATCCTCCGACACTTCTGCCATCTGCAATCCGACCCCACCACCAAAGACATCTTTCCCTCCCCACCCTTATCCGCTTTCCGGAGGGACAACTCTCTCCGTGACTCCCTTGTCCGCTCCACACTCCCCTCCAGCTCCACCACACCCGGCACTTTTCCCTGCAACCGCAGGAAGTGCTACACCTGCCCCCATACCTCCTCCCTCACCCCCATCCCAGGCCCCAAGAAGACTTTCCACATCAAGCAGATGTTCACCTGCACATCTGCCAATGTGGTATACTGCATCCGCTGTACCCGGTGTGGCTTCCTCTACATCGGGGAAACCAAGCGGAGACTCGGGGACCGCTTTGCAGAACACCTACGCTCGGTTCGCAACAAACAACTGCACCTCCCAGTCGCGAACCATTTCAACTCCCCCTCCCATTCCTCAGACGACATGTCCATCCTGGGCCTCCTGCAGTGCCACAACGATGCCACCCGAAGGTTGCAGGAACAGCAACTCATATTCCGCTTGGGAACCCTGCAGCCCAATGGTATCAATGTGGATTTCACAAGTTTCAAAAGCTCCCCTCCCCCCACCTCATCCCAAAACCAGTCCAGCTCGTCCCTGCCTCCCTAACCTGTTCTTCCTCCCACCTATCCCCTCCTCCCACCTCAAGCCGCACCTCCATCTCCTACCGACCAACCTCATCCCGCCCCCTTGACCTGTCCGTCCTCCCTGGACTGACCTATCCCCTTCCTAACTCCCTACCTACACTCACCTTTCCTGGCTCCATCCCTGCCTCTTCGACCTGTTTGTTTCCTCTCCACCTATCCTCTCCTCTATCCCTCTTCTATCCGCCTCCCACTCTCTCCCTATTTATTTCAAAACCCCCTTCCCCTCCCCCTTTTCTGATGAAGGGTCTAGGCCCGAAACGTCAGCCTCTCTGCTCCTATGATGCTGCTTGGCCTGCTATGTTCATCCAGCCCTGCACCTTGTTGTCTCGAATACACGCCTAGTTGATCCAGTGTTTCCTCATTTGTCAGTCCCGCCATCCTGGGAATCAGTCTGGTAAACCTTCACTGGACTTCCTTAATACTAAGAATGTACCTCCTCAGACCAGGAGACCAAAACTGCACACAATAGTCAAGGTGTGAACTCACCAAGGACCTGTATAAGTGCAGCAAGACATCTTTACACCTATAATCAAATCCTCTCACTATGAAGGCTGACATTCCGTTAGCTTTCCTTACCACCTGCTGCACTTCCATACCACCTTCAGTGACTGTTCCACCATCACACCCAGGTCTTGTTGCACCTCACCTTTAGAGGTGCAGGTTTAGAGGGAGTTGAATATTGCCTAGAACAGAGCATTTTGGCAATGAAGGGAGGCTGGTTAGACTTTGGTTGCTTTGTTTAGAGCAGAGACATATGAGGGTGGACCTGATTGAGGTATATAAGATTATGAAGGGCATGGACAGCCATTCCCCTTAGATGAGGGGTCAATAATGGACAGGTCACACTTCACAGGTGAATGGCAGGAGGTTCAGTGGGAATTTTTGGTAAAACAATTTCATCCAGAGGGTGTTTGGGGTCTGGAATGCACTGCCTGGGGTGTTAGTAGAGGCAGGAAATCCCACAACCTTTAAAAAGTACATGAATGAGCCCTTGAAATGTACTAACATGCAAGATTACGGGTCAGGTGCTAAAAGGTAGAAGTAGTTCAGATATGTTATTGCAGATTTGATGGGCAGAAAGCCTCTTCTATGTTGTATGATTCTATGACCAATTAAGGATACTGGAGACTTACTGCACATTAAGGGATGTTGCCAGGTCGCTATTTCATGGCTTGCTTACTGGCAGCACGACTGCAAATAACAGGTTTATTCTCACCGACAATGATGGAAGGATAACCCATTGCAAACACTTTACATGTAAAATGCAATTTCATCCGATCATCACCAGGCAGACTACAATTTGTCGACCCATTGTCTCCACCTGCTCCTGCCTAACCGAACTTATCTCCATTTATCTCGACTCCATTTTCTCCCCCTTAGTCCAGGAACTCCCCACCTACATCCGTGATACCACCCACGCCCTCCACCTCCTCCAAAACTTCCGATTCCCTGGTCCTCAACACCTCATTTTTACCATGTCCGGTCCCTATACATTTGTATTCCCCATGCAGATGGCCTAAAGGCCCTCGGCTTCTTCCTGTCTTGCAGGCCTGACCAGTCCCCCTCCACTGACACCTTTATCTGCTTAGCTGAACTCGTCCTTGCCCTTAACAATTTCTCCTTCAATTCCTCCCACTTCCTACAGACAAAGGGGGTGGCCATGGGTACCCACATGGGCCCAAGCTATGCCTGCCTCTTTGTGGTATACGTGGAACAATCCATCTTCTGAAGCTACACTGGCCCTATCCCCCACCTCTTCCTCCGTTACATCGATGACTGTATTGGCACCGCCTCGTGCTCCCACGAGGAGCTCGAACAGTTCATCTATTTCACTAACACCTTCCAACCTTAAGTTCACCTGGACTATCTCCGATACCTCTCTCTCCTTCCTGGACCTCTCTGTTTCCATCTCTGGCAACCACCTGGAAACCGATATTCATTTCAAGCATATCGACTCCCACAGCTACCTAGAATACACCTCCTCTCACCCACCTTCCCACAAAAATGCTATCCCCTATTCCCAATTCCTTCGCCTCCGCCGCATCTGCTCCCGAGATGAGGCATTCCACTCCCGGACATTCGAGATGTCCTCGTTTTTCAAGGACCACAACTTCCCCTCCACAGTGGGTGAAAACACCCTCTACTGCGTCTCCTGCATTTCCCGCAAGTCATCCCTCACACCCCCTCCCCGCAATAACAACCAAAACAGAATCCCCCTCGTCCTCAGGTACCACCCCACCAACCTCCAGATCCAACGTATCATCCTCCGGCACTTCCGCTATTTGCAATCTGACCCCACTACCAAAGACATTTTTGCCTCCCCACCCTTATCTGCCTTCGGGAGGGACCACTCTGTCCGTGACACCTTTGTCCGCTCCACATTCCCCACCAGCCCCACCACTCCCGGCACTTTTCCCTGCAACAGCAGGAAGTGTTACACCTGCCCCTACACCTCCCCCCTCATCCCCATCCCAGGCCCCAAGAAAACCTTCCACATCAAACAGATGTTCACTTGCACATCTGCTAATGTGATATACTGTATCCACTGTTCCCGATGTGGCCTCCTCTACATTGGGGAAACCAAGAGGAGGCTTGGAGACCGCTTTGTGGAACACCTACACTCGGTTCGCGACAAACGACTGCACCTCCCAGTCGCGAACCACTTCAACTCCCCCTCCCACTCCTTGGACGACATGTCCATCTTTGGCCTCCTCCAGTGCCACAACGATGCCACCCGAAGGTTGCAGGAACAGCAACTCACATTTCGCTTGGGAACCCTGCAGCCCAATGATATCAATGTGGACTTCACAATCTTCAAAATCTCCCCTCCCCCGACCGCATCCCAAAACTAGCCCAGCTCGTCCCCGCCTCCCTAACCTGTCTGTCCTTTCTCCCACCTATCCACTCCTACCACCACAAGCCCCTCCTCCACCTCCTACCTACCAGTCTCATCCCGCCTCCTTGACCTGTCCGTCCTCCCTGGACTGACCTATCCCCTCCCTAACTCCCCACCTGCATTCACCTTTACTGGCTCCATCCCCGCCTCTTTGACCTGTCTGTCTCCTTTCCACCAATCTGCTCCTTTATCCATTTTCCATCCGCCTCCCCATCTCTCTCTATTTATTTCAGAATCCCCTTTCCCTCCCCCATTTCTGAAGAAGGGTCTAGACCCAAAACGTCAGCTTTCCTGCTCCTCTGATGCTGCTTGGCCTGTTGCGTTCATCCAGCTCTACACCTTGTTATCTCACAATACAGACACAACCAACTTGACAGATAAACAACAACACCACTTTGGAGTTCCAATGACAGAGTGTTAGCCCTTAAACTGAAAGGTAAGAAAAAACAGAGAGAATACAGGAGACTGGCAGCCAACAATGAAAGTAATCCAAAGCCCTTTGCACCTTATACGTGGTGAAATGGTGGGACAGGGAGGAGTTGAGCCACAAGGTGGGATTTATGTATATAGGCTGAAGCATGACCAAAGTACTAAATTAGTACTTTGCTTCTGCCTTTAGCAAGGAGGATGCTCTCCACACACATGAAGGGTTTAAAATTGATATAAAAGTGGAGTTGGATAGTTTGCTGTACTTAAAAGTGAATCGGACACTGGCATCAGATGGGGCAGATCCAAAGATACTGAAAGATGTGAAATTGGAGTTTGCAGAGCACTGGCCAATATCTTTCAATCTTCCTTGAACTTCAAGATAGTGCCAGACGAGAACACTGCAAATGTTACAAGGGTGTAAATACAAAGTATGGTCATAGAGTCATAGAGTAATACAGCATGGAAACAGGCGCTGTGGCCCAAACTTGTCCATGCTGTCATGGTGCCTTCTCAGGTAGCTCCAATTGCCCACATTTGGTCCATGTCCCTCTAAATCCTTCTCATCTAAATGTTTTTTAAAATGTTGCTATTGTACCTGCCTCAACCATGTTCTCCAGCAGCCCATTCCATATAAGCACCACTCTCTGTGTGAAGAAGTTACCCCTCAGGTCCTTCTTAAATTGTGCTCCTCTCACCTTAAACCTATGCCCTCTCGTTTTCAATTCCCCATCCCTGGGAAAAAGAGTATATGCATTCATCCTATCTATGCCCCTCATGATTTTATACACCTCAATAAGGTCATGCCTCATTCTCCCACGTTCCAAGGAATAAAGTCCTATCCTGGCTAACTCTCCCTATCTCCTATTGTTTACTCTCTACCCCACCCCCTTCCCTATTTTCTGCATATAAACTGACATTTTCCCAGCTACTATCAGTTCTGAGGAAGGGTCACTGGGCCCAAAATGTTAACTCTGATATTTTCTTCACAGTTGCTGCCAGACCTGCTGAGCTTTTCCAGCAACTTTTGTTTTTGTTCCTAATTTACAGCATCTGCAGTTCTTTTGGTTTTTATTTAGTATTTAACTCACTGCCACATCTCTTCTAGGCATGCCCACCTTGAAGAAGTTCTGCTCCTCTCTCCGACGGGATTTCCGTTCCCATCTTCCTTCTTGCCCACCGACACTAATTTCACAGTCACTCCTGGTGTTTGACCGAGTATTTGCTAAAGCTCATTTCCACAGCCATATCACATTCCTCAGTGACTGCCTCCGGCTCAGACTCATCCCACATGGAATCCAACTGAAGTTTCATCCTTCATGTTTTGAATCCTCCCAGGATCACAGATATCTCCGTGATGTCCAATGTTCCACAGACAGCTGCTCTCACCGCATCCTGAGATTCACACTCAGTGCAACGCAGTGTCACATGCACACTCTCAACCTTTCTCTCCAACAGCATTGCAGCACATTGGCTCAGGGCTGCACCACTCCGCAGTTCCACCTCATCCTCCGGCTCATTCGCTGGGCTAACAAGAAACTTTTTCTTTTCCTTCCAAGCATCTAGGCCCACAAGATGCAACAACTCAAAGATACCCATGGCCCTCTGGAACCTTCCTCTCCCCCCTTCCCTCTGAATCCATCCCTTCTCCCAATCCCACCTCCTATCAGGTGTTCACCATCTCTCCTAACTTTTGTTCTCCGATGCTGAACGTTCTGTACGCAGCAAAGGCCTCAGCTTTACTCCCCTGCGTTCCCACCTTAACGAATTTCGGGCATGACATGACGCCAAACTCTTTTCTGCCGTCTTTGCCTCTGTGCCCTTTTCTTTGGACAAGAGTCCTCTCCCCGTCCCACAGACCCCTTTGCCCAGTTCCAATATTCTTCCTCCAGCTGGACCCCGCCCTCTGGCCTTTTACCTGTACTCAATCTGTTCACTGAGAACAGTTGACGTGATAGTCATCGCCTCAATTTCTCTGCCCCCCCCCTCACCAAATCCAACCTATTTCCCTCCGAACTGACAGCACTCTGTGCACTTAAATCTAACCCTGACTTTGTCATTAAGCCTGCCGATAAGGGTGGTGCTGTTGGAGTCTGGCGTACTGACCTCTACCTTGCAGAGGCTGAGCACCAACTCTCAGATACCTCCTCTTATCTTCCACTGGACCATGACCCCACCATGACACATCAGGCCATTGTATCTACATGGTAACTGCTCTCATTTCATTCGGTGTCCTACCTCCCACTGCTTCCAAGCTTATAGCCCCCCAGTCCTGCACAGCTTGCTTCTAACTCCTCCCAAAAATCCACAAATAGGACTGTCCAGGCAGACCCATTGTTTCAGCTTGTTTCTGCCCCTCAGAACTTGTCTCTTCCTACCCTGACTCAGTCTTCTCTCCCCATGTCCGGTCCCTGCCCACGTACATCCATGATTCCTCTGACACCTTATGCCGGTTTCAAAACTCCCAGTTTGCCGGTTCCAGCTGCCTCCTCTTTACCATGGATGTGCAATCCCTCTACACGTCCATTCCCCAGCAGGAGGGTCTTAGGGCTCTCCACTTCTTCCTGGAGCAAAGACCTGAACCATCCCCACCCACCACTGCTCTCTTCCACTTGGCCGAGCTCATCCTTACCCTCAACAACCTCTCTTTTAACTCCTTTCATTTTCTTCAGCTAAGAGGGGAGGCCATGCATACTGGCATGGGCCCTAGTTATGCCTGTCTCTTCATGGGGTATGTGGAACATTCCTTGTTCCAGTCCTATTCCGGTCCCACCCACAACTCTTTCTCCAATACATCGACGATATCATTGGTGCTGCTTCCCTCTCTCATCTGGAATTGGAAAACGTCCTCAAATTCGCCTCCAATTTCCACCCTGCCCTCACTTTCACCTGGTCTATCTCTGAGTCCTTCCTTTCCTTCCTCGACATTTCTGTTTCCATTTCTGGGGATAGTCTGGCCACTAATATCCACTATAAACCCAATGACTCCCACAGCTACCTGCACTATACATCCTCGCACCCTGCTTCTTGTAAAGACTCTATTCCATTCTCTCAGTTCCTCTGTCTCCATCATATATGTTCAGATGAGGCCAACTTTGACAAGGGAACCTCCAAAATGTCCACTTTCTTTCTCAACAAAGGTTTCCCCAGCACTGTTGTTGATGGGGTCCTCAACTGGGTCTGACCCATCTCCTGCACTTCTGCCCTCACCCTTCTCTTCCCTTCCACAACAGTGGTAGGGTTCCCCTTGTCCTTACCTACCGTACCACTAGCATCCACTTCCAGAAAATCATCAGATGCCATTTCCACCACCTCCAGCGAGATGCCACCACCAGACACATATTCTCCTCCCCTCCCTTGTCCACCTTCCGCAGGGACCATTCCCTCTCAGGCACACTGGTCCACACTTCCTTCACCCCCAACACTCCCAACAGCCCTACGGTGCCTTCCCCTGGAACCAGTGAAGTTGCAACACCTGCCCATTTACCTCATACCTTCCAGGTGAAGCACACTTCCTGTTGCTTGTTGCCTGCCACTTCAACACACCACCCTGTTCCCTGGCCAACATCTCTGTCTCTGGCTTGCTGTAGTGTTCCAGTAAAGCTCAATGCAAGCTGGAAGCCTCATTTTCCACTTGGGGATCCTGCAGTCCTCTGGACTCAATATCGAGTTCAATAATTTTAGGGCCTAAACTCTCCCATGTCCCAGCCCCCTACCCCACACAGCAGGCCTTGTTATCACATAGCCTGCCATTACACACCATCTGTTGTTAGTCACTTACAGTCCCCATTAACAACTATTCACCCTCCCAGCCTGATCGTTAGCAATTCCTTTGTCTGTCCAACTGTTCTTCTCTCTCTTTAGGCTCTATCCTATTGTTTACTCCCTACCCCAACCCCTCCCTATTTTCTGCATATGAACTGACGTTTTCCCAGCTACCATCGGTTCTGAGGAAGGGTCACTGGACCCAAAATGTTAACTCTGATATTTTCTTCACAGGTGCTGCCAGACCTGCTGAACTTTTCCAGCAACTTCTGGCTTTGTTCTGAATTTACAGCATCTGCAGTTCTTTCAGTTTTTATAAAGAACACCAGAGAATGACCAAAAGATTAATCAGGAGGAAGAAATGAGCATATAAGAGGAAGGTAGCTGGGAATGTAAAAATGGATAGCAAGAGTTTCTACAGGTATTTAAAAAGGAAAAGAGTAAGTGAAGTGAATGTTGATCCTTTAGAGAGTGAAAATGGGAAGTTAATAAGGATAATAAGGAGATGACAAATGAAGTAAACAAATATATTGCTTCTGTCTTCACCACAGAGGATACAAAAAGCATTCCAGTAATAGCTTTAAATCAGGGATTGGAAGGAAGAGAGGAATTTTGTGAAATTACAGTTGTAAAGGACTGGTACTAAGCAAATTAACCAAGCTGTGGGCTGACAAGTATTTGGGTCCAGAGGGACTTCATCCTACAGTTTTAAAAGATGCTGCTGATGAGGTAGTAGATGCAGTATTGTTAATCTTCAATGATACCCTAGATTCTGGAAAGAATTCATCAGTCTGGAAAGTGGCATATAGAAATAAAACTAGTCTGATTCCAAACTAAAACACAAACAGATTCTAAACAAGGTCTCACACTTAACGTGCATTGTCTGACCTAAATTGTCATCTCTTCTTTACATTGATAAACCTCTAGTTCTCGCAGGATTGTGACTCAAATGGAATTTGGGGATTTACATGCACGTATTAATCAATTAAGACCTTCCAACTGATTAAAGATTTAACAGTATCTTAAGCTTGTTTAGTACATTCTCATCTATGATGTGAACTATTGATCTTTTACTTATAAATTCTGTGTCTGATACTACCTCTCTCATTAACACCTGAAGAAGGAGTGAGGCTCCAAAAGCCTGTGTTTTCAAATAAACCTGTTGGCCTACAACCTGGTGTCATGTGATTTCTGACCTTAGAAAAGGGAAGTAAAGGCATGGTAGCTAATTTTGCAGATGACACCAAGATAGGTCAGAAAGCATGTTGTGAAGACATAAGGAAGGTGAAAATGGATGTGGATAATTTGAGTAGGCAAAAATCGGCAGTGTAAAATGTAGGAAAGTTGTTCATCTTGGCAGGAAATATATAAAAAAACCAGCATTATTTAAATAGAGAATGACTGCAGAATTCCAAGGTGCAGAGGGATTTATGTGCTCTGGTACATTAGTTACAACAAGTAAGTGTACAGATACAGCATGTCATCAACAAGATTAGAGTCATTGCAATCTACAGGAAGGAAAAAGAGCCTTCAGCCCATCGTGTCCATGCTGGCCAAAACAATTTAATTATTCTAATCCCATTTTCCTGAACTTTGCTCATAGCCTTGTATGCCTTGGCATTGCAAGTGCATCATCTAAATACTTCTTAAATTTTATGAAGGTTTCTGCCACCATCACCATTATAGTCATTTTTTTCCAGATTCCCACCACCCTCTAGGTTCAAAAGCTTTTGCCACATCTCCTGTAAACCTTCTGCTCCTTACTTCATGCCACTGTCATTGATCCCTCCAGCAGGGGGAAAAGTTTCTTCTTGTCTAGTCTATCTATGCCTGTCATACTTTTATACACTTCCGTCATGTCCGCTAACTGTGTTCTCAGGAAGGGCCACTGGATCCAAAAAATTAACTCTGATTTCTGTCCACAAATGCTGCCAGACCTGCTGAGCTTTTCCAGCAATTTTTGTTTTTGTTTCTGATTTACAGCATCAGCAGTTCTTTCGGGTTTTTCTCTGTCTACTAACTCTTTTGGACTAAGGAAATATAAGAAGATAAGAAATATGAGCAGGAGTAGGCAATTCAGCCCTTCAAGCCTGCTCCACTATTTGATATAATCATAACTGATTTCATCTTGGCCTCAACCCCACTTTCCTGCATGCTCTCTATAAACCTTCAACCCATTAGTAATTAAAATTCTGTCTATTTCCTCTTCAAATTTACTCATTGTCCCAGCATCCACCACTCTCTGGGACAGTGAATTTCAGATTCATGACCCTTTAACAGAAGTTATTTCTCCTCATCCGTTTTAAAACTGTTACTCATTATCCTAAAACTATGATCTTTCATTTATATTACCTATGTGAGGCAACATCTTTTCGACATTTACTTTGTCAATCCCTTTCAGCATCTTGTATACCTCAATTAGACAACCTCAAAAGATCCAAACTGCTCAATCTCTCCTCATAAGACAAAACTCTCAGCTCTGGAATCAATTAAGTGACTTCCTCTAATGCAACTAATCTGTCCTTATGTAAGCAGATCGAAACTGTTCGCAATACTCCACATGCACTCTCATTAATGCCTTATACAGTTGCAGTAACATTTCCTCACATTTCTGTTATATTTCTTTCACAATAAATACCAAAATTCTATTTGCCTTCATTATTACCTGCTGCATACTAATTTTCTGTGATTAATGCACAAGGATATCCAGATCACTCTGTGCTGAGGCACTCTGAAGTTTCTTTCCATTTAGATAGTAAGTTGTCTTTCTATTCCTCTGACCAAAAAAGATAACCTCGCACTTATCCACGTTAAACCTCATCTGCCTAATTTTGGCCCGTTCATCTAACTTATCAAAATCCGTCTGTAAATTTCTTATTTGTTGATTGTAACTTACTTTTATTTCTACTTCAGAGTCATCTGCAAATTTGGCGTTAGTACATTCTATTCCTGCACCTAAAGCATTAATACGGATTATAAATATTTGGGACCTAAGGACTGAAGTCAGTGGCACTCCATTAGCACACCTTACCAATCAGAAAAAGACCCATTTATCCTGACTCTTTGCTTTCTGTTTGCTAGCCAATCCTCAATCTAAGCTAATAAATAATTCCTAACCCCATGTGATCATGTATCAATCTTTCTTTGCAGCACCTAATCAAATGCCTTCTGGAACGGGCAGCACGGTGGCTCAGTGGTTAGCACTGTTGCCTCACAGTGCCAGATGCCTGGGTTCGATTCTACACTTGGGGACTGTCTGTGTGGAGTTTGTACATTCTCCCTGGATCTGTTTGGGTCCACAGTCCAAAGATGTGCAGGCTAGGTGGATTGGCAATGCTAAGTTGCCCATAGTGTTCAGGGATGTGTAGATAAGGTGGGTTATGGGGAATGGGTCTAAGTGGGACGTTCTGAGGGTCGGTGTAGACTTGTTGGGCTGAAGGGCCTGTTTCCACGCTGTAGGGATTCTATGGAACTCCAGATATACGACATCTACAGGACCACCATTACTCAAATTGCTTGTTACATCGTCAAAGAATTCGAGCAAATTAGTTGAACACAATGAACTCTTCATAAAACCATGCTTAGTCAGGTAGATTGTATTTTGGCTTTCCAAATATCCTGTTTTTACTTGCTTAATAATGGATTCTAACAATTTCCCAAGGACACAGTAAACCAACTGGTCTGTAGTTTCCTACTTTCTGCCTCCCACCCTTTTTGAATAAGCATGTTTTATTAGTATTTTTCCAATCCACTAGAATCCTTCCTGCTTCCAGGAAATTTTGGAATATTATAACCAATGGATCCCTCTTTTTGTTGCAACTTCTATTAAGATCCTACTATGCAGGTCATCAGGCCTTGGGAACTTGTCTGCCTTTAATCCCAATAGTTTGCTCAGTACTTTTTCCCCAGTGATGATTGTTCCAAATTTCTCCCCTTCTATAACCTCTGAACCACTTTTTACTATTGGGATGGTACTAGTGTCCTCCTCTGTCAAAACTGAAGTAAAACATTGATTTAGCTGCTCTGTTATTTCTGTGTACCTGACTATTGACTTCCCAGTCTCACCTTCAAAAGGACCAACAGTCGCTTTAGCTACTAACATAAAACAAAGAATTGTGGATGCTGAAGATATGAAACAAAAACAGATGGAGAAATTCAGCAAGTATGGTAGCATCTGTAGAGAGAAAGCATGATAAACGCTTTGAGTCCAGTGACCCTTCTTTAGCACTGATTGTAGCTAGGGAAAGGTGGTATGCATGCTGAAGACGGTGGCTTGTGGCGGGATGGGGAGTGAGCTGATAGGTGGAGACGGAGTCCAGGGAGGGAGAGAGAGAGAGCACAGTTAGGGAGGCACCAACGGATAGATAATAGTATACCAGGGAGAAAGAAAAGCTGATAATGGCGACCATAAGTAAGTGAAATGGGTTGGCTATACTTCTGAACTGAACACCTGCTTCTTCTGAAGTGAGACCTTGAGCCTTCTGTGCTGAAGTCAAAAGTAAACAATGCCTTTTGATCTATGTAAACTTAGCACTTGAAATATCCATCCATTGATTCACATACATTCTCCCAGACACGACTTTATTGGAATTGAATGCAGTACTCCAAATTAGTTTGAGTTCAACCATTTTTTAATAAAAAATCAGCATAAGTTCCTTGCTTAACTGTACTGTGCAACTATATTTAAAAAAATCCATGATCTAGTATCCCATTTCAACCACTTCCAAGACCTGCCCTGCCATCATTAACAATTTCTACTCTAGAATTGTACTTTTTATTTTAGATATTATCTCTGCTGTTCCTATCAAATCTACCTCTTCACACCTCTCTGCATTAACTTTCATCTTTTCATCAATCAGCCTGCCTATGTCCTCTTGAAGCCAATCATTACTCTCTTTACAGTTATCAATACCTCCAGGTTTGGATACTGTACAATTTTGAAATTGTGCCTAAACACTCAAATCAGTGTGGCTTTGTATACCAAGAAAAGCAATGATCCTGGCACCAATAGTAGGAGAACCTCACAGAATGCCTTCACCCAGTCTGAATAATAACTGCTAATGTCCATTTCCTGGCACTCAGCCTGAATTATAACCATTCACCATTTTCAGTTTTAATCCAAAAGCTTCAACTGTGCTGGAAGCCTATTATGTGAAACTTTATCAAATGACTTTTAGAAATCCTTGCAGCCATCAACCACATTACCCTCATCAATTCTGACTCAAATTTTTAATTCGTCTCTGGCCACAGGGAAAGTGGCAGAGGTTTGGAGGACAGCTCATAAGAAGGTTGGCTGGGACAAACCAAGGAATTACAGACCAATGAGTCTCACGTCAGTGATAGGTAAGTTATTGGAGAAAAATTCTGAAGAAGAGAATTAATCTCCACTTGGAAAGGCAAAGTTTCATTTGGGATAGTCAGCATGGATTTATTAGAGGGAGGTCATGTGATCAGGAGTGTAGATGAGGGTAGTGCTGTTACTGTAATTGTTTCAGCGAGGCTTTTCTCAAGGTCTCACGTGAGAGACTGATAAAGAAGTTAAAAGCACATGGGATCCAGTGTAACATTGCAAGTTGGATCTAAAATTGTCTTAGTGGCAGGGAGCAGAGGGTCGTGGTAGAAAGCTGTTGAAGCCAATGTCCAGGGCATACAAAAGGATCAGTGCTGTCCTTTATTGTTCAGGATGTGGAAGATGATAAGAAAGTTTATGGATGACAGCAAGAAAGAAAGTCTCAGGTTACAGGAAAATATAGACAGGTTTGTCAGAGGGACAGATCAGTGGCAGATGGAATTTAAACCTGAAAAGCATAAGATAATGCACTTTGAAAGAAGTTACAGGGTAAGGGAGCACTCAATGAATAGCAGGAGACTGGAAAGCTCAGAATGGCAGAAGGATCTTGATCGTAGCATAGATTTTTAGAATGTGGAGGTTATGTTGGAGCTGTACAAAACTTTGGTTAAGCCACAACTGGAATACAGTTTGCGGTCCTGGTTGTCACACTGTAGGAAGGACGTGACTGGAGGGGAATGTAGAGGGAATTCAACAGAATGTTGAAATTTAACGATTTAAAGAGGCTGTGTGGGCTCAGGTTGTTTTTTATTTGGAGAAGAAAAGGTTGAGAGGGGACCTAATTAAGATTATGAGGGGCACAAACAAGATGGATAAGAAGCAACTGTTCCCCTTAGTTGATGGGTCAATAATGAGGGGCATCATTTTAAGATGAAAGACAGAAGGTTTAGCATAGATTTGATGAAAAGGATCTTCACCCAAAGGTTGGAAGGAATCTGGAATGCACTGCCTGGAGGGGTAGTAGATACTGGATAACTTACAACCTTTAAAGTACTTGAATGAGGACTTGAAATGTCATAATATTCAAGTCTATTGACCAAGTGCTGGAATGTGGGATTAGATACATTGGCGCAGACTTGATGAAAAGAGCCTTTTCTGCCCTGTATGACTCTGTGACTCTATATCCCTTTCTCATACCTCAACAGAAACTCAAGCAAACTAGTTAAGCAAGATTTGTCCATGACAAAGCTTTGTTGGCTTTCCTTATCTTGGTGATGTATTGTCCCAGTTTCTAAAGGTTTTGTTTAGTTACACATCATTATTTATAGGAATGATGTAAAATAATTTCAAAATCACTATCACAGTTTATTGTAATCTTTCAATTACAAAGACACTTTTAAGCCCTCTAGTGGGTTTCTGTGGATACACATACATTTTGAGATACTCATAGTTTAAACATAGCTTCTTAAGAAGTGGTCATTTCAGTCACCAGATTCATTTCTGTCACTTGAAAATACCAATCATCCTAGGGAAATGAATATTTATCTGATGTCAGAAGTAGTTAGATAAGCTACAATTTTAACTTGGACCAGTAATTAAGGATGTAGAAGATATTCCATGTCACTATCTGAAGCATGAGTTATTACCAATGTTAACATGGCAACCTTCTTTAAACCTTCTAGTCAAAAGTCAACAGTCACGATAAAATGGTCACCATCAAATGTACAAAAGCAGTCATATAGATTCAGGTTGCTACCAGGTACTATTTGAGACAGAGATAGTAGGAACTGCTGATGCTGGAGAATCTGAGATAACAAGGTGTAGAGCTGGATGAACACAGCAGGCCAAGCAGCATCAGAGGAGCAGGAAAGCTGACATTTCGGGTCGAGATCCTTCTTCAGAAAATCTATTTGAGACAGTCCTTTTTATTCAATGCTACTTGGGGCACACTAATTGCCTAGTGCATTCTCTATTGCAACAACTCAACTAATCAGTACCCTTTTTATCATGCTGAGTAAATTGTTATTCCCTTTGAGATTTTGTTTCCTGGCATCTTTCCTCATGAGCACAAGATGAAAAGTTTGACAGGAAGTCTACTTTTTCAACAATTCTAATGTTTCTTCTTACTTAGAACTTTTCTGGTTTAGTCTTGTATATTGTCAGCTTTTTCAGATGGCTCAATTTCTCCGAGTCGTCATTTTAACATCATTTGCCCAGGCGATTTTCACTGAGTGAGGAGACTAAAAGTCAAGGCTAACATTTGAACAGAAAACACTGAACTTACATTCAATTCTATGTTAGTTAATGGATTTCACCCTTATCGTTGTTAACCATTGGCTGGATTTTCATAATGTTTGGAGACTCTGGGGATCTTCAAAAATGGTGGGAGGGACCAGATCCAGTGCTCATGACACCATTTTTGAGATGTATCAAGTTCACAATTAGGTGAAAAGGATCGGGCATGAAGTATACGTGAGGAAAACCCTAAAGTGGCTGGGCCAATTAAACTCTGTACAGGACAAGCAGATGCATTTTTTACCCAGGAATGACTTCAACCCACAGTGTAAGTTCCATTGCTTCCTGTTGAAGATGTAAATGCTCACAAGAGACAAATATGGTATGTTGAACTATCAAATTATTTAAATCCCCTGCCCTGTAAACAGTAGAGGCTCCCATCTGTGTGTGTTTCTGAGAGTGAAAATATTCAGGTCCAGCAGACTTACTCAATGTTTCTTGATATAATCCTAAGGGCTATCTTTATAGCATTATTACTGCTTAACCGTTTCCACAACCGATCATCACAGTGCGCACAGTCAGATTGTCAAAGAGTTTATTAAATGATGTGAGGTTAAGAATACAAATGTTTGTTTTCATAAGGGATCAATCATTTGAGGGAGTTTAAACGTATTCTGTAGGTTTTAATGTGTAAAAGTTATTTTTTTCATCGTGAAGTCTATAATAGTTACTTGGAGCTTTATTTCATATGATTTAAGCATAGCTCTTGATTTATGCCCCTGGTGGATTTTGGGTAAGTTAGCATGGCAGGTAGCTTGGTGTGGAGAGAATGAAAGGCGTTTGACATTGGGTAGAGGGACATGGGTTGCTATGGAGTGATGAGAGACTATTAGGGGTGGATAGGGGACATTAGTTTGTATGGATCGGGCGTAGGAAGTAGTCATGTGGTGAGGGGTGAGAGTAGAGGGTCTAATCCTGAACAAAAAAGTGATAGAGAACAGAACAAGCTTTTTAATCAACCTTCCTCAGCACTTGGCAGTCCCAGTGGTCACCTTCAAACTATTTATGGGGCTGGCGAAACCAACTTCACCCTCTGCTGGATCCCTACATTAAAAGTTATGCCTTACAAAATACATTTTCCCAAGGCAGGTACACTGAGCTGGAAAATATTCCGACTCCCAGTAGCCTCCTCAAATGTGAAAATCTAGCACGATATGTTCAGAAAGTTGTAGGCAGAGTAAATAATTATTCAGGCTGGATAGGAGCAGAAAAATATACTGTGCCCAAATATATCTCAACGTAAGTGAGCAAGTGGTTTTGAGCAAGTTAAAACCAACCCTAATATTGTCCACGAAATAATTGATTCTGTCTTACCTTGCTGGTTCCTATTGGTTGAATCAGATCTTTCAAAATAATTGTATTGCAAGAAAACATGAAATGAACTGGCTTCAAACATTTGCTAGACATTTGTTCTTGAAGGCAAGTGAAATTAATATGCTCTAATGTTTCCCACTCTAATGTGTTTCAGATCTACCCAACACTTTGATTAGATGTAACGTTGGGAACATTCGGTAATTGGGGATGTTAGAAAATATATATCAACCACTCAGTGTTGCAGCATGACTGAGGACTCAGGTGCCTTGTTTCAGAGTTCCACTCACTGGCAATTTTCATTCTATTCAGCTTAATGGGCAGCATATGAAATTGAAGTGATGGAAATATGAATTTATTTCAACGCGAATTACAATCAGTTCTACAAATGACAGCAAAGCTATTTTACTGCCTTACATGGTAAATTTATTGCAGCTACATAAGCCTTCTAAATTTTTATTGCATGTAATTTATCTTTATTTAGTTCCAGTGAAGCATCTCCTGTTCTTACAATGGGACATAGATTAGATGAAAAAACATTGAGTTTTTTTTCTATTTGTTTATGGAGGGGAGCAGACATATAATAATCTCCCACTTTTACTCTGAAGCACTATTTTAGTGACTCAATGCTCTGTTTCAGTCTGATTTGAGTCAACACATGCATATTTCATATGTATTGTATTTTCATATATATTGTATTTCCACATCAGGTTCCAGGAGTTTTCTCTTGTATTTCTCCTGATTACTAGAGAGAGCCCTATGGCAAAGATTACACATCCATTGCAAAGTGAAATTTTCAATCCAGATGCAACTTCCTTCCCAAGTTACTATTGAGCTCTATTTGGTAGAATACAAATCTAATGAACTCAATTATACAAGTTTCTCATTCCTGGACAAGCTGTCTCATGAATACAGTTTCAGTGTACTGACTAATGGTGTGGTTGTTGTGAAAACGTGATCTCCCTTTCAGCAATGCCAGACCACACAGAAGATAGAAGAGAACTGTTAACTTGCCAAATTGTTCAACATTCCAACATCTTGTTATAGAACACAAAGAACTATTGCTACAACAACTTATAAATGGAAGAAGCTCTTCTTGTGTTGGGTATTACTCATATGACTTGCAGCTTCAAATATAATTTAAACTGAGAAGCAGCAAATGACTGTGTGTTAAATTTGTTCCATTCATAGCAGTTAGTTGCAACTACTTTGCAGAGAAAAGCTCTGTGAATTCAAGTAAGTAAGAAAGCCTGTTACAAATAAAACACTGCAGGCGGGGGAATTCAGAATTGAAAGCAGAATGTGCTGGAATTAGTCAGAGGGTCAGGCACCAATTGTGGAGCAACTCTCGGAGCTTTCTTTTATTTGCTAAATATTCATTAAAGAACAAAACTTTCCTCAAAGAGCAAAACTTTCCTCAAAGCCAGATGAAGAAAGTCTCGGGTTTGATCTGAAATCTGGAGGTCAACTCCACTCAGTAATAGTAGAAGTTCTGCAATTGACTTCACATACTACTGTCTGGGATGGAGAAAATCTCCCTGGGAGCTGGAAAATAGTTCAATCTACTTTTGTTTTAGATATTAATTGAGCATGTTTTGGGAGCAGAATATTGGTTTCTCAAATTGGACATGGTTATCTCTATTTAATGCTCATTAGATAAGTGTAATATGACCTATGTTCCAACCCTTTATTTTCATCAACTGCGCATTGTCAATGAATTTTGATCATTTACCAGAGTAGATATTTAAATGATAAAAGAGATCCTCAAAACATAAATGTAACTGTTTCAATACAAGAAAGACTATTAGTAATAATACTTTGGGCATTTGTTTGATGTGTTTTGTTTATTTGGGTGTATATCATAGGAATCTTTGGGATAGATTTAATGGAGGCAACGAGGTTTCATCCTCTGGCTGGAATCTTGTGCCACTTCTGCTAAGGAAGAGCCAGCAAATCAAGTGCCTGATAGACAGTTAATGGAAAGCAGTGGACCTTCCCTGATATTAAGATCCTGTAGGGCATGAAGTCTTGCCCTCTATAGTGAACAGCAATGCAGAAAGATGCTGGCCACAGCTGATACAACACCCATCCAGGGCACATTATCATCGCTGGACCAAGGTGCGTGTTAGTAGAAAGGATGTCATGTTGTAGGGACCAAAGGATTCGTGTCAGCAGAAAGGGCAGGGGTAACTCTCTGTGCCCCAACAACCCAGCTCTGGCCCTTCCCTCACACCAGATTTCTCAATCAGGCACTAAGCACCTATGAATGATGGATCCTGCTTGAACACTGCATGGGTCTAGTTGTGATGCTGTCAACATGGTGAGCCCCTTACCTGCTCCTGGTTTAATGCCAACTATGGTTGGACGAGACCCTGAAGTGGACATTAATTAAAGACAGTTAAATTAGAACAGTTACATTCCCTGGTCTATTCCTAACACTCCCAACAAATTCTGGCAGGAATCCCATTACAGATAGATGGGAGATCAGAACCTGGGCCACTAGCATTTAATATAAAACGAAAAAAACTTCACATGCTGGAGGTCTAAAACAAACAAAAACATTGGTGAAGAAGCTTAGCAGATCTGGCAGCATCTGTGCAGAAACAAATAGAGTTAGGAGAGGTTGGATAGGCTGGATCTTTTTTCACTAGATCATAGGAGGATGAAGAGTGACATTATAGAAGTTTATAAAATCAGAAGGGGAATAGATAAGATAAAGAGCAAAGGCCTGTTTCCTAGGTTGGGGAATTCAAAAGTAGGGGGCATATTTTTAAGGTGAGAGGATAAAAATTTAAAAGGGACCTGAGGGGTGACTTTTTCACATAGAGGGTGGTTCGTATGTGGAAAGAACTGCCAGAGGAAGTGGTAGATGCAGGTACAGGTACAACATTTAAAAGACGTTTGGATAGGTATTTGAAAAGTTTAGAGGGATATGAGCCAAAATCAGACAGGTGGGACTAGTGTAGTTTGGGAAACTTGATCAGTATGGACAAGTTGGGCCAAAGGGTCTGTTTCCATGCTGTATGACCCTGAGTCCAGTGACTCTTCTCTGTTTCTCTCTCCACAGATACTGCTAGATCAGCTGAAGTTTTCTAGCTGTTTCTGTTTTTGATTGTTTCAACAGCAATTTAATGTGCTGCTGGAGGTGTTTGGCAACAAACCTAAAGCAAATCCATTGAAGAATAATTTGTTAACTGGAGCTATGAGGTACAAAAAAAGTAAAGGTTCTCTGGCTCCCAAAAGGACTTGGCTGCAAGTCTTCAGGAGAACAACTTCCTTCCACCACCCCACTTAATACCTTCAACTCCACTGCTAATAGCACTCTCTTGTTGGCAGTGGTTGGCTTTCAAGTCACCAAACCTTTGATGCTCGCTTGATTGCCAACAGCCACTTGTTGCCTATAAGGGGGGACTTTCTATCAAGAGTTGTTATAGGAAGGCAAAGAGAAAAAGATTAGTGAAAACTAATATAGGTCTGTTATAGTCGAACAGAATTTATGATGGAGAACAATATCATGGCTGACAAATTAAATTCATCTTACAATTTCATCTTCACAAAGTAAGGACTGATTAGAAATAGTCAACATGGCTTGTGCATGGGAAATCACGTCTCACTAACTTAATTGAGTTTTTTCAAGAAGTAACGAAGAGGATTGATGAAGCAGCATGGTGGATATCATCCATATGGACTTCAGTAAGGTGTTTGACAGGGTTCCGCATGGTAGATTGGTTGGCAAGGTTAGATCACATGAAATACAGGGAGAACTAGATGTTTACGTACAGAATTGGCTCGAAGATAGAAGACAAAAGTATGGCGGTGAAGGATTGTTTTTCAGACAGGATCAGTGCTGGGTCCACTGCTTTTTGTTATTTATATAAATGATTTGGTTGTGAACATAGGAGGAATGGTTAGTAAGTTTGCAGATGATGCCAAAATTGGTGGCGTAGTGGACAGCCAAGAAGGTTACCTCAAAGTTCAATGGGACCTTGATCAGATGGGCCAATGGGCTGAGGAGTGGCAGATGGAGTTTAATTTAGATAAACGTGAAGTGCTGCATTTTGGTAAGGCAAATCAGGGCAAGACTTACAAACGTAATGGTAAGATCATGGGGAGCGTTGCTGAACAAAGAGACTTGGAGAATAAAAACCGAAAGAACTACAGAAGCTGTAAATCAGGAACAAAAACAGAAGTTGCTGGAAAAGCTCATCAGGTCTGGCAGCATCGGTGAAGAAAAATCAGAGTTAATATTTCGGGTCTGACACCCTTCCTCAGAACTGAGGAAGTTCTGAGGAAGGGTCACCAGACCCGAAATGTTAACTCTGATCTTTTCATCACTGATGCTGCCAGATCTGCTGAGCTTTGCCAACAACTTCTGTGAAAGAAACTTGGAGTGCAGGTTCTTAAATCCTTGAAAGTGGAGCCGCAGAGATAGGATAGTGAAGAAGGCGTTTGGCATGTTTGCCTTTATTGGTAAGTGCATTGAGTATAGGAGTTGGGAGGTCATGTTGCGACTGTACAGGACATTGGTTAGGCCACTTTTGGAATACTGCATTCAGTTCTTGTCTCCCTGCTACAGGAAGGATGTTGTGAAACTAGGAAGGGTTCAGAAAAGATTTACAAGGATGTTGCCAGGGTTGGAGAGTTTGAGAAGCTGGATAGGCTGAGCCTATTTTCCCTGGAATGTTGGAAGCTGATGGTGACATTACAGAGGTTAATAAAATCATGAGGGGCATGGATAGAGTGAATAGCCAAAGTCTTTTCCCCAGGGTGGGAGAGTCCAGAACTAGAGGGCATAGTTTTGAGGTGAGAGGGGATAGAGTTAAAAGGGACTTAAGGGGCAACTTTTTCACACTGATGGTTGTGCATGCATGGAATGAGCTGCCGGGGAAGTGGTGGAGGCTGATGCAATTACAACACTTAAAAGGCAAGTGGATAGGAAAATGAATAGGAAGGGTTTAGGGGTACTTGGGCCAAATGCTAGCAAATGGGACTTGGTTAATTTAGGATATCTGGTTGGCATGGATGAGTGGGGACAAAGGGTCTGTTTCCATGCTGTACAGCTTTATGACTCTATGACTCTAAGAGGACACAAATAACACATCAGGAATGATGGGGGACACAGGATTTAGTGAGAGGGAGCAGCTGAAGCTTATCTATATTAGTAGAGAAATAGCATTGGAAAAAGTAATGAAATTGAAGGCTGATAAATCACCAGGGCCTGCTTATCTACATCACAAAGCATTGAAGGAAATGGCCCTAGAAATAATGGATGCATTGATGATATCCTACAAGATTGTTTAGACTCTGGCGTTAGCATTCCTATAAATCAGAGGGCAGCTAATATAATCCCAATATAAGAAGGGACGGAGAGAGAAAACAGAGAATTATAGATTGGCAAGTCTGATGACAATAGTGATGAAAATACGAGAGTCCATTATCAAGGATTTTATAGCAGTGCACTTAGAAAACAGTGATAGCATAAGACACAGTCACAAATATGCTTGACAAATCTACTAGATTTCTTTGAGGATGTAACTAGTAGAGTCGATTGGAGAGCCAGTGGATGAGGTTTATATGGACTTTCAGAAGGCTTTCCACTATGACCCATATAAGGGATTAATGTGTAAAATTAAAGTGCGTGGAATTGGGGGTAGTGAAGTGAAATGGATAGAAAATTAGTTGTCAGATAGTGGCAGGATTTACATGTATTTGGAAAGATAGGAAACAAAGCATGTGAATAAATAAATCTTTTTCTGCACAGCAGGCAGTGACTAATGGGGTACCACAGGGATAGGTATGAGGACCCCAGCTATTCACAATTAATGTTAATGATTTAGATGAGGGAATTAAACCTCATCTGAGGTGTGTGAGCTGTGAGGAGGTTGCTGAGTTGTTGCAGTGTGATTTGTACAGGTTGGCTGAGGAGGCAAATGCATGGCAGATGCAGTATGATGTGGATCTAAGTGAGGTTATCCACTTTGGCAGCAAAAATAGGAAGGCAAATTATTATTTTAGTAGCTAGAAATTGAGAAAGGTGAATGTTCAATGATACGTGGATGTACTCGTGAGCCAGTCACCGAAAGTAAGTACGCAGATGCAGCACGTAGTAAAGAAGGCAAACTGTATGTTGGTCTTTATAGCGAGAGTATTTTAGTACAGGAACAAAGATGTTTTGCTGCAATTATACAGGGCATTGATGAGGTCACACATAGAATATTGTGTGCAGTTTTGGTCGTCCATTGGAGGAAGGATGCTCTTGCTACAGTGGGGGTGTAGCAAAGGTTTACTAAATTGATTCTTGGAATGGCAGGACAGACATATGAGGAGAAAATGCATTGGTTGGGATTGTATATAATAGAATTTAAAAGAATGAGGGGAAATTTCTTAGAACCTATAAAATTCTAACAGAACTAGACAGGTTAGATGCAGAAAGGATGTTCCAAAGGTAGGGGAGTTCAAAACTTGGGGTCATAGTTTAATGATAAGGGGTAAGGCTTTTAGCACTGTGATGAGAAGAAATTTCTTCAGCCAGGAAGTGGTGAGCCTGTGAAATTCACCATTACAGAAAGTAGTTGAGACCAAAATATTATGTTCTTTCAGGAAGGAGATAAAAATAGCTTTTGTGGCTAAACAGATCAAGTGATGGGGGTGGAGTGGGGTGTGGGTTGTGGAGTACGGGATTAGGGTATTGAGCTCAATCATCAGCCATCATCATAATGAATGGCAGAGAAGAATTGAGGGGTCAAATAGTCTACTCCTGCTTCTATCTTCTATGTTTCAATGACTTTCTATCAAAAGTGGACGGTATTCAAATGTGTTTCAGCAGCTAATTTCTGCTGGGTCTCCAACTCCAACTCTATCTTCCAGGTTGGTTTTTCTACCAAGACTTAAAACTAAACAGTAAAGCTTTGAGTTATTGTGGGCCAATGATACCACATATATAATCTTTACCAATCTTTATGATTCATTATGGAGTGCGCAATTGGAATTTAATCCCATTGAAAATAACTCAGTTAAAATGTTTTATGAAAAAGAAGCACATTACTTTGGTGTGGATCAAAGAAGCTGTAGCTAATCACAGCACCTTACTTAACAATAACCCCAGCTGGTGAATCAACATCCTCTGTTAGACCAGCTGTGACCTTCCCCAAACTGCAACGAAAGCTCCAATCATGACCACTAGAGACAGAGAAGGAAACCCAAAACCTGCCGTCACTTTAATTGTACCTTCAAGATGAAAACAAGAAAACCATCACTGCCCTGCCTCATGGCCAGTGATACAACTTCGTATAACATTTCTCTCCTACACTTACGTTTTGCGAAACAGGTGTCAGTGAAACAATTTCATCCGCTGTGTTATTACAGAGCAAACAACACAGCTGAAAACGTTTATTTAAGGCTGCATTAATGTGTTGATATTGATCCATCCAATCTAAGGTCATTCATGAAAAATAAATCTGAAAAAATCTCAATTTTCCTAGCCTGCCATTTGCCAAATCCATGTTCCTGCAAAAGAAAAAGGATAGAAAGTCAGGAATGCACCAGATGGAGAAAAAAAATACAGAGAGACCCAGAGGGATTCTAAAGTGCCAGCAAACATCCTGCCAAATAATCAATTTATTTGAAGTGTATGGACGCATATGGTCAGATGATGCAAGATTGGTAGGTATCACATAAGGGCTAAACCTTCAGGGACTAGGATAGCAGACGTTCATCTCCATTTGTTACCATGCAGCATTTGCATTAACAAAAGGAAGTCTATCACAGAAAAACAGTTTCTACAATGAAATCATTATATACCAATTTATATGTAGGAAATTGACTGAGAAAGAGATTTTTCACATAGTGATTTATTAGGTATACTTTATTCATTCGCAGTCCAAAGGTGTCACTGGGTAGGTGAGCATTTATTGCATCCCCCTTGTTGGCCTTGAGAAGGTAATGGTGAGCTGTCTTCTTAAACTGCTACAGCCCATTTGGTGTAGGTAGATCCACAATGTGGTTATGCTGGGAATTTTAGGATTTTGAACCAGCAACACTGAAGAAATGATGATATAATTCAAAGTCAGGATAGTTGTGTGGCTTGGAGGAGAATTTGCAGATGGTGGTGTTCCCATGTACCTGCTGCCCTTGTCCTTCTAAGTTGTAGTAGTTATGTATTTGAAAGGTGCTGCTTAAGGATCTTTGGTGAATTTCTGCAGTACATCTTGCAGGTAGTGTACACTACTGTTACTGAGCATTGGTGGTGGAGGGAATGAATATTTGTGGATGTAGTGCCAATAAAATGTGCCTTGTAGACGGCAGACATGTTTTGCAGAGTCAGAAAGTGAGTTACTCGCTGCAGGACTTCAGGTCTCTTACTTGTTTTTGCAGCCACAGTATTCAAACGACTTTTCCAGTTCATTTTATGGTCAATGAAAACCCTTTGGCTGTTGGTTAGAAACACTACCTGATACTGTGGTGGATGTAGGCTTGATTGAGGATTTTAGAAGGGTTTTAAATTTGGAAAGGAATAATGTATAAAGTTTCAGGGAGAAGAAGGTCAATGGCACTGAATGAGATATTCATTTGGACTGCTGGTACGGACAAAATGGGCTGAATGGCCTTCTTCTGTGATTCAGTGATCCTTCACTGCTGACAAAAACAAATAAACAGCTTGGAAGAGTGACACTATGGTCCAGTATTAAGAAGAACCTAGATGATGCTAGGATGAAAATGAAAACCACATTTCTCTTCTAAGCAGAGACTTGACAGTAATATTGAAAAATAAACTTATCACAATTTACTTGTCTGAAGTTAAATTGTGCCATCATGGTATGGCAGTTTAGAAAAGATTATCAACTTTGAACTAAATGTTTTCTTGGAGTAAGTTTAAATTTATTTCAGAATTTTACTATTGTCAAATTCTGGCCAATTTCTCAATTTTTTTTATTCATCTGTGGGATGTAGGTGTTGCTGGCTGGCCAGCAATTATTGCCTGCCCCTAGATTCCCTTGAGAAGGTGGTGGTGAACTGCCTTCTTAAACCGCTGCAGTCCGCTTCCTGTGGGTTGATCCACAATGCCATTAGGGAGGGATGATGTGGAGGTGCCAGTGTTGGATTGGGGGACAAGGTCAAAAATCATACAAAACCAGTTTAATTGTCCAACAGGTTTGCTCCTTTCTCAGGTGTTGTGTGGAAGAGGAGGTATACTGACACAGAATTTATAAGCAGAAAGATAACGACCCTAAGGATCTAGGCCCGAAACGTCAGCTTTCCTGCTCCTCTGATGCTACTTGGCCTGCTGTGTTCATCCAGCTCTACACCTTGTTAACCCTAAAAATAGCCTCCTGTTGAAT
The DNA here is from genome assembly GCF_021869965.1 of Rhincodon typus. Lineage (NCBI taxonomy): Eukaryota > Metazoa > Chordata > Chondrichthyes > Orectolobiformes > Rhincodontidae > Rhincodon > Rhincodon typus. The sequence continues at coordinate 44,448,922 of NC_063334.1, forward strand.
CTTTAATCAGTTAGACAGGAGACACAAGCTTCTATTGATTAAAATGTAAATCCCAGAATTTCTTTCAAGTCATTATCCCAAGATAATTAAAGGTTTTATCTTTGTATACAAGAGGTGATGTCTCAGGTCAGATAATGCATTTTAGGTGGGAGGCCTCGTTAGAATCTGTATTTTAACCTGGAGTCAGGTGAAATTTGTGTGTGTGTGTGTGTGTGTGTGTGTGAGAGAGTATACAGTGTACTGGGGTCATCTGTAGCGTGCCATGAACCCAAGATCATGGTTGAGGCTGTCCTCATGGGTACGGGACTTGGCTATCAGCTTTTGCTCAGCAATTTTGCATTGTTGTGTATCTCGAAGTCCACCTTGGAGGACGCTTACCCGAAGATTGGAGGCTGAATGCCCCCGACCACTGAAGTGCTCCCCCACTGGGAGGGAACACTCCTGTCTGGCAATTGTTGCGCAGTGCCCATTCATCCATTGTCGTAGCGTCTACATGGTTTCGTCAATATACCATGCCAGTTAATGAGATAAACTTCGTTGGGTGAGTCACATGAGTACACGTGGTGGATGGTTTTCCCGCGTGTGTTCTGTTATAAGATCTGAATGATAGGCTGACTGTTAATAGGTCCCCAAATATTGGTAAACAAATTGGTCAGAAGTCGAATATTATTTACATTGAAAAATATTAATACAGGTAGCTACTGAGGTAGAAAGTATGAACTAGAAAGGATGTGTACTTTATAGGTACTATACGGTGTACAAAGACCAGCATAACACGTGCTCAAAGATTCCTTCAATTAATTTTCCCTGAGGCATGCCATACTTTTTTAGTCCGTACTAAGTGAAACCAGTTCCTTCATATGCCAGCAGCAAGGCTGGTAAGGACCTTAGTCAAATGTGGTGACAGGGAGGGGATTACAGCACCCAACCCCATATAAAAGGACCAATCACCATTGGCCTAGGCACTTCAGCCCAATCACAGAGCTCAAGATCCTTGACTGCTGATCTCTAAAGTACCAGATTTAAACCTTGATCTCCCACCTCCTCCCACTCCAGCTCTGAACCCAACAACTATAACCTCCTTCACACACTATACTGTCCCAACTCATAGACTTCACTCTGCATTGTCTCACTCCACCTCCAATCACCCTCATCATCCACAGCCTCTCATCTGGGGGCAATGCAAAGCTAGCAGCATTCTGATTTCTTCGCAATCCTTGCTAATCTTTACCAGTGGTCATTGCTGCGTAGTGCAAATAAGTCCATATTTTTCCAATGTGAGGAAATCCTATCCCTAAGAATCTTCTTCAATAATTTCCCTACCACTGATGTAAGGCTAACTGGCTGTAATTTCACAGATTATTCTCGTTGCCCTTTTTGAAAGAAAATAACAATGTGGCCTATTCTCCATTTTCTGGAAACTCTACTGTGACTAAGAGTGATATAAAGATTTTGGACAAGGCACAGCAATTTTCTCACCTGCCTCCCTCAGCATTCTAGGAAGATCCCATCTGGTCCATGGAACTTGTCTGCCTTAATGTTTTCTAAAACACCCAAAGCCTCCTCCTTTTTTATATTGACAAAACCCAGAATGTCACCATACCCCTCCTGAGACTCACCATCCACCATGTCCTTCTTCTTAGTGAGTACCATTGCAAAATATTCATTAAGGACTTTACCTACTTCCTGTGGCTCCATGCACAAATTCCTCCTTTGTTCTTTGTTCCCTAGCTTCCCTTGTTCCTTATGTTTGTATAAAATACCCAGGGATTTTTCTTAATCCTTTTTATCAAAGATAGATCATGGCAACTTTTAGCCCTTCTAATTCCATGTTTGTGTTCTTTCCTGTTATCTTTGTATTCTTTGAGGGTTCTGTTTGTCTTCAGTTTCCAAAACCTTACGTATGTCACCTATTATCTTTGTGACTAGGCTATCAGTTTCTCTTTCATCCTAGGTTCTTGAATGTTGCTATCTTTACCCTTCATTTTTTTTGGATCATGCTGGCCCTGAACAATCATCAATGAAAATTGCTAGTCTAAGGCATTAATTGAATTAAAATTGGATAAATATATGCAAAGAAAGAATAATAAAAATAATAGTGTTAGGAAGGGGAAGTTGAACCCCGCTGATAATTAAAATCAAATCACAAGTCCCCAAACTGTTTACAGTGAGAGTGGAGGTCTCCTTCTAATAACTTAACCTGAAATACCCAGACAAGCTCACCTCACCTCACCTAATCTGTTAAAAAGGAATGGTTAAATGAAAGAAGATCCCTGATATTCACTTTATAAGCAACAAGTAACAATTTAATTATTTAACCTTAACTGTGATCAAATTAACGGAACTCATAACAAATTGCACAATTCCCCCTTAAGTACTAACTATTCACAAACAGCTCAAAATTCTAATAGTATTTTGTTCCAATAAATACAACTTCCACTTATAAAATCCCGAGTAATAATAAAAATAAATTAAAACTTAGACTCTCAAAAGTAAAGCCAGGTTAAGTCTTCCAGCATATTCTGCCTTGTCTGCTATCTTTCCAGTCATAAGTAACTTTCTTCCACTGATCTTTCTGTCAGGGATGTTTTCTCTGTGAATTCTTCTGTGAGGACTTTTAGCTAGAAGTTTTGTGGTATCTTTTATGGATAGATGGTGTTTTGTCAAAGAGCTTAGTGATTTCTATGAAAGCTAGATGTTTATTCCTCAAATGGTGGTTTGTTCTTCCCTGATTTTCAAAAGCCCTCTCTTATATACCTTGGATGACATATCAATTTTCTTACAATAACATTAGTCCAAGGTTGTCAGAACCATTAGGTTTAAATTCAGTTGGTTTTCAATCTCTAAGTGCTTGGTTTAAATTAATTGGCTGATCTTCAAACTAGTTGCCAAAATATCAAAATAAGCCTAAGGTTTACAATCACACAGCCAATTGATCTCTGTATTAATTTCAGAACTATCTGCACCTCTTCAGCTGCTTACAGACAAATTTTTATTTAAATCTCCAAGCTTAGAAAAACACATAACCTATTAAAGCGACTACGTACTGTTCCCCCCTATCATTTTTACAAACAAATTCTAATTTCCTGCCTTCCAATTCAGAAGTACTTTACACAACTTTGCAACAATTGGTGGGGGGGAATGACTTTAAAATAGCATAGAGTAGAATGCCTTTTTGAAGGTGGTGGTTAGCTGCCTTCTTGTATTACTACAGTACATTGGGGTAGGTAGACGCACAATGCTATTAAGGGGGATGTTTCAGGTTTTTGACCCAGTGACCCTGAAGGAACTGAGATACATTTCCAAGTTAGGATTGTGAGTGGCTTTCAGGTTGTGGTACTCCCATGTATCTGCTGCCCCTGCCTCTCCAAATGGAATTGAATTTGGAAAGTTCTGTCTCAGGATCTTTAATAAATTTTTTGTTGGTGGCCCAGAAAGTTGGTATTGAGCATTGGTGGTGGATGGAGTGGATGCTTGTGAATGAGATATTGATCAAGCAGCTGCTTTGATCTGGATGGTGTCAAGCTTCTTGAGTGTGGTTGGAGCTGTAGTCATCCAGGAAGGTGGGGAGATTTTCATCATACTTCTAACTTGTGCTCTATAGATGGTGGATAGGGCTTTGGAGAATCAAGAGATGAATTACTTGCTGCAGGATTCTTAACCTGTGACCTGGTCTTGTAGCCACAGTATTTATATGGCTAGCCCAATTCAGTTTCTGATCAACCCTTAGGATGTGGAAAGTGGCTAATTCAGTTTTGGTGATCCTAATGAATGTCAAAAGTCAAATTCTATCTTATTGGAATGGTCATTGCCAGATGCAGATGTTTCTTGCCACTTTTCAGTCTATGCCTGGTTGTCCAGGCTTTGCTGTATTTAAGCATGGACTGCTTCAGGTATCTGAGGAGTCGTGAATGAAACTGAACATGTGCAATCATTGGTGAACATCCCCACTTCTAACCTTATGGTGGAGGAAAGTCATCGATGAAGCAGCTGAAGATAATTGAACCAAGGACTCTACCCTGAGGAGCTCCTGCAGAGATGCCCTGGAGCTGAGATAATTGACATTTAAGGGCTCTAACCATTTTCCTTTATGCCAGGCAAGATTCTAACTAGCAGAGAGTTTTCCCTCTGATTCCCATTGATTCCAGTTTTGCCAGGGATCCACAATGTAGTTGTCAGTCAAATATGGCCTTGATGTTATGAACAGTTGTTCTCACTTCACCTTCGAAATTCAGCTATTTTATCCATGCTTGAACCATGGCTGTAATAAAGTCAGGAGTTGAATGGCCCTGATGGAATCCAAACCGGGCATCAGTGAGCAGGTTATTGTTGAGCAAATGTTTCTTCATAGCACTGTTGATGAACCTTTCATAACTTTACTGATGATTGAGACTAGACTGAAGAAATATAATTGGCCAGGTTGGATTTGTCCTGCTGGGCAATTTTCCATATTAATGGGTAGAAGCCAATGTTGTAGCTGTACTGGAACAGTTTGGCTTGTTGTCAGGAAATTTGCAGCATCTAGTTCCTTCAACTGTTTCTTGATATCATATGGAGTAAATCAAATTGATTGAAGACTGGCATCTGTGATGCTAGAGAGCTCTGGAGAATATCCTTTTCAATCACAAATCACTCCTCTCTAAATTACCCTTTATCTAATGTGTTTAAATACCAAGCTATTGCTCAAAAGATATTACAAACATTTCAATCACAATGACAGACACATTCCAATGGAGTACATGATGTATAGTCTTGGTGAAACTTTACAAACTCACTTTAATGAAACTAAGACCACAATATTGAGTCCCTCAATTTAAAAAAAGCTAACTCATCCAATTGATGCAACACAGCGTGTAGCACGTAAATGATTTATGAGTCATACAGTTGAATTAATTTACTGGAAAGAAAATAAGTGAAAGTATTGTGTAGCTGGAACTGCACACTTGTTTTCAGAAGAAATAAGAACCATCCACGAACAGGATTTTATCTCTGTATGGAATTTTAACATATTTGTAATGAAACAGCAATGTGTAGCCAGAGCTGTTGTAAATCTTGTTCTTTAGCACATCAATGGCCTAGTGGTATTATCGCTAGACTATTAATCCAGAGACTCAGCAAATGTTCTGGGAACTTGGGTTTGAATCCCGTCATGGCAGATGGTGGAATTTGAATTAAATAAAAATAAATCTGGAATTAAGAATCGACTGATGACCGTGAAATCATTGTCAATTGTCGGAAAAAAACAATCTGGTTCACTAATATCCTTCAGGAAAGGAAATTTGCCATCCTCACCTTACTTGTGACTCTGGACTCACAGTAATGTTGACTCTTAATTGTCCTCTGAAGTGGCCTAGCAAGCCATTCAGTTGTACCAAAAACGATAGAGTCTCAAAGAACTGAAACCAGATGAATCACCTGGTACCCACCTAGACACCGGAAAAAACAATGATAGAAACAGCCCTGTCGACTCTGCAAAGTCCTCATCACTAACATCTGGGGGCTAGTGCCAAAATTGGGAGAGTTGTCTCACAGACTAGTCAAGCAACAGCCTGATGTTGTCATATTTCCGGAATCAAACTTTAAAGTCAAAATCACAGACACCACCATTGCCATTCATTGTATGTCCTGTCCTAACGGAAGGACAGATCAGGCAGAGGTGATGGTACAGTGGCGTACAGTTGGGAGGGAGTTGGCTGGGGAGTCATCAACATTGATTCTGGACCCCATGAAGTTTTGCGGCTTAATATTAAATATGTACCATGACTGCCATGTAACGTCCACCCTCAGCTGATGAATCAGTACTCCTCCATGTTGAACAGCACTTAGAAGAGACACTGAAGATGGTTCAGGCATAAAATGGTGGGGGATTTCAATGTCTACCACCAAGAGTATCTTGGCAGCAGTACTGCAGATCGAGCTCGTCAGGTCCTAAAGGACATAGCTACTAGACTGGGTCTGGCAGGTGGTGAGGGAACCAGTAAGAGGGAAAAACATACTTTACCTCATCTTTACCGATCTGCCAGCTGCAGATGCATCTGTCCATGATAGTTTAGTAAGAGTGAACACCACAAAGTCCTTGTGGAGATGAAGTCCCGCCTTCCCATTGAGAATAACCTCCATCACGTTGCGTGGCACCATCACCGTGCTACATGGGATAAACTTCTAACAGATCTTGCAACACAAGACTTGGCATCCATAAGGCACCGTGGGCCATCAACAGCAGCAGGATTGTACTCCAGCACAATCTTTAACCTCATGGCAGCATATCCCCTAGTCAATCATTGCCATCAAGCGAGGGGATCAACCTTGATTCAATGGAGAGTGCAGGAGGCCATGCCAGTAGCAGCTGCAGGCATACCTAAAGAGGAGTTGTCAACCTGGTGAAGCCATCAAACAGGACTACTTGCATGCCAAACAGCAAAAGCAGCAAGTGACAGACAGAGCTAAGCGATCCCATAACCAAAGGAGCAGATCTAAGCTCTGCAGTCCTGTCATATCCAGTCATGAATTGTGGTTAACAATGAAACAACTCACTGGAGGAGGAAGCTATACAAATATCCCTATCCTTGATGATGAAAGAGCCCAGCACATCAGTACAAAATGTAAGCAAGAAGCTTTTGTAGCAACCTTTAGCCAGAAGTGCCAAATGGAAGATCCATCTCAGCCTCCTCCAGAGGCCCTCAGCATCACAGATACCAGTCTTCAGCCAATTTGATTCACACCAAGTGATATCAAGAAACGGTTAGAGACACAGGATACTGCAAAGGCTATGACCCTGACAACATTCCGGCAAAAATATTGAAGACTTGTGCTCCAGAACCTGCTGCTCGGCTAACCAAGCTGTTCCTATACTGTAGCAACACAGTCACCTGACAATGTGGAAAATTGCCCAGGAATGTCCTGTATCTAAAAAGTAGGCCAAAATCTAACCTGGCCAAATACCACTACATCAGGATAGTCTCAATAATCATTAAAGTGATGGTAAGTGTCATCAACAGCATTATCAAGCAACACCTGCTCAGCAATAACCTTCTCAGTGATGTACAGTTTAGTGTCTGCCATGGCCACTCAGCTCCTGACCTCATTACAGCCTTGGTTCAAACATGGACAAAAGAGCTGAATTCCAGAGGTGAGGTGAGAGTGACAGCCCTTGACATCAAGGTTGCATTCGACCGAGTGTGGCATCAAGGAGCCCTAGCAAAACTGGAATCAAAGGGTATCGGGGGAAAACTCTCCGTTAGTTGGATTTTTACCTGATACATAGGAAAATAGTCATGGTTGCTGCAGATCGGTCATCTCAGCTCCAGAACATCTCTGCAGGAGTTCCGCAGGATAGTGTCTTAGGCCCATCCATCTTCAGCTGCTTCATCAATGACCTTCCCTCCATCATAAGGTCAGAAGTGGGGCTGTTCGCCAATGATTGCACAATGTACAGCACCATTCACAACTCTTCAGATACTAATGCTGTCCATGTTCAAATGTAACAAGATCTGGACAGTATGCAGTCTTGGGCTGACAAGTGGCAAGTAATATTCACGCCACACAAATGCCAGGCTATGACCATCATCAATAAGAGACAATCTAATCTCTGCCCCTTGACATTCAATGGTGTTACCATTATTGAATCTCACACTGTCAACATGTGGGTGGTAATCATTGACCAGAAACACAACTGGACTAATCACAAAAACACAAAGGCTACAAGAGCAGCTCAGGGGCTAGAAATGCTATGGCAAGTAACTCACCTCCTAACTCCCCAAATTATGTCCATCGCCTATAAAGCATGAGTCAGGAGTGTGATGGAATACTCCCCACTTGCGTGGATGAGTGCAGCCCCATCAAGACTCAAGAAGCTTGACACCATCCAGGGTAAAGCAGCCTCTTGATGGCACTCCATTCACAAGCATTCACTCCCTCCACCACCGACGTTCAGTAGCAGCAGTGTATACTATCTACAAGATGCTCTGCAAGAATTAACCAAAGATCCTGAGACAGCACCTTCCAAACCCATGACCACTTCCATCTAGACTGACAAGGGCAGCAGATTATATGGGAACACCCCTACCTTTAAGTTCCCCTTCAAACAACTCACCATCCTGACTTGGAAATATGTTGCCATTCCTTCACTGTTGCTGAGTCAAAATCCTGGAATTCCCTCCCTAATGGCATTGTGAGTCAACCCTCAGCAGGTGGACTGGAGCGGTTCAAGTAGACAGCTCACCACCACCTTCTCAAGGGAAGGCCAATGAATGCTGGCTAGCCGGCAATGCCCACATCCCACAAATAAATAAATAAAAAGGAGAATGATATTGTTTCAACTTACATTTAGATAGCGATTTCAGACTTAACAACAAATTTATGAGGCACTTCACCACTCAAAACAGTCAAAGAGACAGTTGGACATCCATAGCAGGAGATATTGGTTAGGGTCGTGAACCCACATCAAGCCAGTGGAGTTTGACAAGGTTTTGTGAGGCTGTTGAAGTAGACACATCAATGGATTTGGACAGGAGGTTCCAGAAGGTTTGGTCAAACTACTGAAAGCTTTACCACCAGTGGTGAGATAACAAGGTGTAGAGCTGGATGAACACAGCAGGCCAAGCAGCATCAGAGGAGCAGGAAAGCTGACGTTTCAGGCCTAGACCATGCTTGACCCTTCCTGCTCCTCTGATGCTGTTTGGACTCCTGTGTTCATCCAGCTCTACACCTTGTTATCTCAGATTCTCCAGCATCTGCAGTTCCTACTATCTCCACCAGTGATGATGTTTTTTTAAAAATTCATTCACAGGATGAGGGCGTTGCTGGCTAGGCAGCATTTATTGCCCATCCCTAATTGCCCAGAGGGCAGTTAAGAGTCAACCAAATTACTGTGGGTCTGGAGTCACATGTAGGCCAGACCAGGTAAGGGTGGCAGTTTCCTTCCCTAAAGGGGAAGGAGGATTAATATAAGACCCAGAGAGAGATGACTAGACACTGTTATGTTTTCTGGTGGTTGTGTGGTGAGGGGTGTGTTAGATTAAGTTATAGAGGCAGTTCATGACGTAATTTTATTTTTTATTTAATTCATTCAAGGGATTGGCATTGCTGGTTGGCCAGCATTTATTGCTCATCTATATTTTGCCCCGAATGAATGCCTTGCAGAGGACAGTTAAGAATCAACCACATTGATGATTGTCTTGAAGCATATATGGTAAGGATCAGGCCAGGTAAGAACGAAAGATTGCCTTCCTTAAAGGACATGAATGAATGAGGTGGGATTTTACAATAATTGACAATGGTGACATTGTCATCTTAGACTAGTTTTTCTTAATTCTGATGTGAGGAATTAAATTTTCTGTGATCAGTGAATTAGTGTAGGGTAATTAACATGCATACAGAACATTGGATGTGAGTGCCTTGAATAAGTGGTGTTTGAGGAACATGAAGAATTGAAAGATAGAAAGTGATTAAAGCATTGATAGGGTAGAGACTGTTACAATCATATATGTTGAATTTTCTTACAAGTTCTGTAAAATTCAAGTCAAAATGTTCTTTGTAATGCTTTTGTTTACAAATTCTATGAATAAAATATATTGTGAGAAAAAAAACAGTGAAAGGGCTGCAATAGAAACAGCAATGGATATTAGTGCAGAAGTTTAAGTAGTAAAATAGTAAATGGAATTTGAAACTCAAGTTAGGATTAAATAAGACTGCAAGAAATAACAAGGTCTGAGTCAGACAACCTGAATGAAAAATTATTGGTGTTTGCATTTTCACCCCCATTCTGTGTTCCCTTTGCAATCCTTCTCCAGAAGTATCTCCCAGTATGGTAACAATCTGGGACACACACCAAGATAAAAATCAATTGTGCCTGGAGGACCATCAATTCAGTGAAAGACGCTCTCTGGTCTGTCCGAAACTTGTTGGTCTTCCTGAGCAAGGAGTTGACCCTGACTGAGTATTGCAGAGTCACACATTCCAAGATCTAGGACTACATGCTGAGGGATGCACTAAAGTTTGGGGCAGCTCCTGTTAAGGAGCAGCAGGGAAAGACCATGTCTGAGGTCTTCCTGCTGAAGGTAAAGAGGGGTCCGTTCAGTTATCGGACCTTCCTAGTGCCTCAAATATATGCAAATATTAGTACTGTGCGTGTAAAAGAGGTCTTTGTTTCTTTTTAATAGAGTCAAAGTCTGTTTGTTTATTTGAAATGCAACTGTGCAGAACTGAACTGCATTTGTGATAATGCATACATACAAAAAGATCTTTTATGGGTATAGAGATAGTAGGAACTGCAGATGCTGGAGAATCCAAGACAACAAGGTGCAGGGTGGATGAACACAGCAGGCCAAGCAGCATCGCTCCTATGATGCTGCTGGGCCTGCTGTGTTCATCCAGCCCTGCACCTTGTTGTCTTTTATGAATATAGTTTATTTTTGAAATAAAAAAAACTTGGAACAAGAGTATTTTACAGGTGTTACTTATTTTGTGTGAGTAGCAGATTTTCTATTGTTTTTGTTTGTGAAAGACAGTTTAGCATCAGGCTCAGGAGAACATCCAAAATTCTAACTTCTTAAGGACAGTGCAAGATGCCAAACAGATTAAGGGCTAAAAGTCTGTCTGCACCTATTTTCGGAATTCATGGTCCTTTCAGATCTGGTCCCAGTGAAGCTTTTCAGGAAGGCCTAGAGGCTATCAAAGGAGCCAAGGCCACCTTGGATGTTGACTAAGAAGCAATTCCATGATCCAGCAAGCCCCCCAACCCCCACACACGCCCCCCAGCCCCCAATGCCATTTGCATTGCAGCCAAAAGTAGAGGAAGAAATCAGAAGGCTGGAAAATGAAGGAATCATCAATCAGTCCAGTTTGTGAAATGGGCAGCACCAGTCATACTGATAGTGAAGCCAATGGGTCAGTTCGCCTTTGTGGGGATTTTAAACAAATGGTAAACCGCTTTTCACAGCTGGATAAATACCTAATCTATCTCATAGAGGATTTATACGTAAAACTGGTAGGGGCTGTCCTTCATGAAGCTGGCTATGAGTCATGTGTACTTGCATTTGTGGTTAGATGAAGATTCCCAGAAGTATGCTACAATTAATACCTATAAAGGATTGTACCAATGTATGAGACTGCCATTTCATATCGTGAGCATTTGCAATTATTCTGCGGACAATGGAGAACATTTTACAAGGTCTACCCCAGCTTGCTGTTACTTTACATGATATATTAACCACAGGGAAGCCTAATGAGGAGCACTTAGAGAACTTGGATATACTCCTTAGACATTTATCCCAGGTGGGCATACACCTTAGAAGGGAAAAATGTATGTTCCAGGCACCCCAAGAGACCTACTTGGGCGACAGAGTTGACAAGATCGAGTTACACCATTGGAAGATCATGTGAGGGCCCCAGCTCCAACGTCTATACTGGAGATTAGGTCTTTCCTTGGGCTTGTTATGGAATTGTTATGGAAAGTTCATAGATAACCTGACTTCCATCATGTCACCTTTGCATCAACTCTTAAAAAAAGTTCAGCCTTGGAAATGGTCGCATAGACAAGCCAGAGCTTTCAGGGAAATGAAGAACTAGCAATCATCCTCTAAAGTATTGGCAGACTATGATCCCAAGCCAGATCTGGTATTCACATGCAATGCCTCCCTGTATAGGGTAGTATTAGCTCATTGGTGGCCCAATGGAGAGGAATGCACAACAGAGTATGTATCAAGGAATTTGGCTAATGCAGAGTGTAACCATGCCCAGATAGAGAAGGAAGGTTTGGCAGTTATTTGAAGTCAGGAGGTTTGACCAAGACCTTTATGGACAAAAATTTTTAATAATAATGGACCACAAACCCCTGCTAGGCCTACTTAAAGAGGACAAGGCAGTGCTGCCCATAGTTTCAGGCTGAATTCAGCAGTGAGCTCTAATACTAAGTACATATAATTGCAAGTTGGAACAGTGTTTGGGAGCCCAAGTAACGAGTGTGCATACATTGAGCCATTCGCAGATACACTGCCACTGGAAGAATGTGTAATGATTTTAAATATTCTGGACACTCTTCCAGTCATAGCTGACAATATCGGACTTTGAACACAGAAAGATCTGGTCCTGGCAAAACTGAAACAGCTGGTAGTGATGGGGGAAACCAAAGGACCATCACAACCAGAACTGAAACCTCTTTAGGTCTGGAGAGACCAGATCAACACAGAGAATGGCATATTATTATGAGAAGCAAGAGGGATTGTCCTGAGCAAAGGTTGCCACCAGGTACTGGCTGACCTCCACAACTGTCATCCAGGGGTTTCCAAAATAAAGATGTTGGTGAGAAATTAGGTCTGGGGGCCAGGACTGAATGCAGACATAGCTGCATTGATGGAGCAGTGCCAGAGTGCTCAAAATCAAAAATTACTGCCAGCAGCTCCCCAACATTTGTGGAAATGGCTGTGTAAACCCTGGACTTGATTACACTTCGACTATACAGATCCGTTCATGGGCTTTGTCATTGTGGATGACCACTCAAAGTGACTGGACGTGCATAGAGTTCATTCGTCAAACGCTGGGAGAACGATAGAAAAACTGTGTGCATCTTTTTGCAATTCTTGGACTCCCAGGAGTGTTGGTCACAGATAACGGTCATTGTTTACTAGCAAGGAATTTGAGTATTTCCTAAAGTCAAATGGTATTCGTCATATTAGGCCAGCTCCATACTCTCCATCAACCAATGATCTGGCAGAAAGAGCAGCCCAAAACTTTGAAGGCAGACATAAAGGAACAGCTTACAGCTTCACTAGATACCAAACAGTCCTGGTTTGTATTTGATTATGGGGCCACCCCTCATGCAATTACAGGCATCAGAGACAGATTTGGAGGAAACTGACCCAAGAGGAGCTACAAAAAAGAACTGGCTGAAGTTCTCAGACTCAGACGAGGAGGGATGTAATAATTGTAATAAGGTCAGGCAGGTGGGCCTCATAGAATATAAGTTCCCTCACTGGGGATGTTAACCTGATCCAATCAGTGGGCCCTGGCTGACAGATATAAATTGGAACGTCAGAGGTTCTGTTTACTCTGAGACCTGGTATTGAGGAAGCTGGATCAGTGTCAAGGACTTTCCACATGTAAATACAGGGTGATGGGATACCAGCCTCTGTGGAGTTATTTCACATTACATAATTTTAAACACTTCACCATTTATGAGCTTGTATTATTTAGGTCAGGTAAAACTCTTTGAATATGTCAGATAAATATGAGAATTGTACCAGGACTTGGCCATTCAGCCCCTCATGCCCCTCTACCTTGCAATAAATCATAGCTTGATTGCTGCCTTAACTTTACTTTCCTGCTTGATCTTGATTCTTTTTGAGTTTTAGACTCACTTGTTAATGAAGGATCTATCTGTCTCTGCTTTAAAAGTATTCACTTACCCTACTTCTACTGATCTCTGGTGAAGACATTTTGACAGACTCACAACTCACTGAAAAAAAAATCTCCTCATCTCTGTCTGAATGGAAGATACCTTATTTTTAAAATGCATCCCCTTGGCCTAGTCTCTCCTGCAAAGGCAAACATCCACTCAGCATCCATCCTTGTCAATCCCTCAGGAGCTTAAACATTTTGTTATGATCTGCTCTCACTTCTCTAAACTCCAATAGATAAAGGCCCAAACTGTCCAACCTTTCACCACAAGAGAATTCTAACCTTTTTCTTTGTCATCCTGGGTATCTTTTGAGATAGGTTCCTCTGATCTGCTTCTGATGTGTTTACGTCCTTTCTTAAATAAGGAGACCATAATTGTACACAGTATTCAGATAGCCCCAATGCACCCTGTAAAACTGTAGCAAAACATCACTGCTTGTATATTTCATTCTCCTTGCAATGAACAGCAACATTCCATTCACCTTCCAAATCACTTGCTGTATCTAGAAATCAATTTTTTGGGATTCATATAGCAAGATACTTAGATCTCTCTGTATCTCAGAGTGCTGCACATTCTCTCCATTTAGACAATATGTTGCTTTTCTATTCTTTCTGCCAAAGTGGATGAGTTCACGTTTTACCACATTATGTTCCATCTGCCAAATTTTTGCCCACTCTCTTAACCTAACTATATCTCTTTGCAGACTTAATTTCAAATGCTCAGGTGTAATATTTAAAGGTAAGTTGAACATTACTTCAGATGCTACAAGCATCCCAGGAGCCTGTCTGGTCATTTCTAGAAAGAAGCCGAGAAATATCCAGAAGCTGAAGCTGGCTCTTAGGTTTACTGATGTTGCCTTGCAGCTGGAGCTGAATGGAGTCACTGAGAGAAGATCCATCCCTTTCCTGGATGATGGCACCAGGAGGGCATCTCTTCAGAATGTCCAGCTGAGGAGCAGATCACAGCAAATGCGAGTGTCACTGGCCTAACACAACCATGCATGCTTGTGCATGCTCACAAACTGTTCCTGCACCCATTCCCATCACTCTTAATCCTCCCCTTTATCTCATTGCAGGAAAAATTAACCCATGATTAGACAGAGAGGGGCAAGATCATTGGGAATTGCTGGATATAAAGATGTGCACCCTCTTTGAGGAAAGGACCAGTGAGCTGTTTGAACTGGGACAGTTCCAATGCTGATGGGGAGATACCAATGATCCTGCAACCCACTAAGAGACGTTGCCCTCTGCTCTTCTCACATGAGCATGAAAGTAAAAGCATTAATATTTATAAGCTATTCCCTAACTTCGCTGACTAATTCTTTCTCTTCTGTTCTATAGAAACTGGTGTCATCCATCTCCAGGCCTAGAGTAAGAGGTCACTGATTGAGCCTTTGTGTCAGTACCACATCTGAGGAGGAAGTCAGAGGAAGTCAGCAGCGCATTCATCTGAATCCTCCATCAATACAGAAAATGTCACTTTGGTGGAGGCTTTAGCTAGAATAGACTTGGGGATACAATCTGGTCAGCACATCATTGCACGTGTCTGAAGCTACTGGAGGTGTCTGAAGCACACAGGACTGCAGTAGTTCGCTGCTGAGCCCCATGCAGAATATCTTCCCATGTACTCAGCCTTAAGTCATGTGTTCAACCTGCAGAGTGAGACAGCAGCAGCTGCTGCTGCTATAAGTGTCTCTCTTACATTCTGCCACAATTGATTTTTAGTACTATGAATTCAAAAAGAACAGCTGAATTGGACTTTTCCATGCTTCCACCATATTCAGCAGATCTGTAAGGACTATAAGTGAAAGTATGCAGTATTGGTAAAGAAATGCTTCTCCTCTGGTATCCCTCCCCATGAAGCTCCAGGTCATGCCCACATAGAGGGTAGTGTCGGAGCTGGCCAGGGCCTGCTCTCCATGTGAATCTACATTGCTGTGTTCTTGAGAGAACAGCTCTTGCCAACAACTTCACAGGAAATTGGAGCATCTACTACAGCTGGATTATTTTTAGCCTCACAATACTCCATTGCATGCCCATTGGTCATTCTGTCCTCATGTTGATGGACCAAATTGTCAGTTGGTATGAAGTAATTGCTAGGAAGCCCTCCACCCCAACTCTACTAAATACTTCATCTTATGTGAGGACATAACAGATACAATGTAATAGCTTGTAGCCCTAAAGACTGTGGCCCCTTTGGCCAATGGGGAAGATAAAATATTGAGTGAAAGCCCCTTGCTTCATTGATTTTTGTTGACCTGAAGTTTATAAAATGCCAACTGGGTGATAATGTAGCCTCATTCAGTACTTTGTGACAGCAGGTTGCAAGGGACCACATATTTTGCACTTTTAGGAGTATAGACTGAAATGAAAGTTGGACTTCTCCATAACTGAAATACCAGGAGAATTTTACAGCTTGTAAATTAAGTGCTGCATATTTTTGAGTTGCAATGCAATGTTGCTTTTTGCAGCAAGGGAGCTGAGTAGCCCTGAGTATGTTTTTAGTTGAGGAAATCTGCCTAACGACAACACTCTGATTGGTTGAGCTGCAGAGTATTAAAGGCTATAAATCCCAGGGCAACAAAAGGAGAAACATTAAGAATTAGAAATCTGAAAGTAGTTACTTTCTTCAATCTCTCTCCCTCTGTCTTCATGTGAGTAAAATACAAAAAATCAAGAAAGATTAAAAGAATTTTAGTAAGAAAAGATTTAGGTTCATTCGAGTACCAACCATCTTCCTAGAGCTGTGGTCTCCAATATGTAGATTGCGACTGACTGGTCAATTGCAACATCTCTAACAATGTTCTCTCACTGTGCACATGTTGATCATTATGCCATTGTATGACTTCTGCTGCCTCAGTGTGAACAAACTTTGAGTAGTAGACACCCTTAGAAAGTGAAATAGGACTGCAGTTTAATTCTCCCACTGTAAATATGGAATCAAATTCTTCAACACCACAAAATAATGCAGGTTAGTGTGGGGGTCCTTGAACAATCTTAACCGTCTATTACACGGGTTTGATGGTCTGAGGTATATGTTATTAGATTGTGGCAGTTAAGACCAAAACCAAGACCTTCTAGCTCAGATGTAGGGACATTTAATACTACATCACAAGAAACTGGTTTATGACACTTCGAATTTATTCAATCAAATTAAACCAAGTTAAAGGGTGCCAGCAGATTAAAGAGGCACTGAAGCAAAAATCAAAATTTCAAAATTAAACAAAAGTTAAACTTCCACTCTGGCAGTTTACTCCTGCCCCAGTGTTGATCATCGGCCATAGAAGGCCTCAAGTATGCCACTGGACATTGCATGTTCGCTCTCCAAGGTCATGAAGAGGAGGGGTCGGCAGTCGGGCCAAATAATACATTTGACTATCTGCTGCTTGGGCCTGTTTGTAGCCATTTTGGTTAGATCCAGGAGTAGACTCACAAATCTCTAATCTGCTCAAGACTTTTTTCCCTCACACCAGATGACCAAAGATCAAAAACATTGGACTGAAGTGCAACAAAATGTGAGGAGCAGTCCCTTCAGAGAGTGAAATAGGAGCTTCAATCGACAGCACTCAGTAGACATGCAATACAATATACAATACAATTCAATACAGCACAGGAACAGGCCCTTCGGCCCACCAAGCCTTCACCGATTCCTAATCCTTATTTAAATCCGCTACGTATTGTCCATGTGTAATTTCTATCCCTTTGTTCGCCTCTCATTGATGTGTTCTATCAAGATATGCCTTAAACGTTACTAAGGTGTCTGCTTCCACCACCTCCACTGGCAGTGTGTTTCAGGCACCCACCACCATCTGTGTGAAAAATTTTCCCTGAATTTCTCCCCTAAAATTTCCCCCTCTCACCTTGAACTCTCTTGTAGTTGACCTTTCCACTTTGGGAAAACACCTCTGACTATCCACACTATCTATGCCTCATTATTTTGTAGACATCTATCAAGTCATCTTCAACCTCCATCTTTCCAGTGAAAACAATCCAAGTTTGTATAATCTCTCCCCATAACTAAAATGCATAGAGAACATGGATTCCCGGAGGTTGCAGAAAATGCAAATGGCCCAGGAGTCCATAAATCATCTAAACCTTTGCTGCATACGATTGTTGTGTACAACACCCTCCCTAACAAATCCTTAATGAGAAGGAGTATTAGTCCCATTCAGAGAACTATATCACAGATTGTTGATATTACTGATTAATTTGGAATTGAATTCAGGGGAACAGCATTGAGTAATCATTGTCTCCTTGTACTGGATTAGCCCTTTAGGAGATCCCCCATTCCAGCCCTATATTCCACACTTCATACAAACAGTTGCTTACTCCTCCCACTAGTTGCTTCATCAATATTGAAAGTTTATTGTATAGCTGTTTTTCAAATCAATGTGGTGAGCTTTAGAATTTGCATTTGCTGTAATGAGTTGCAGGTTCCCCCATTGCCTATGATGCACTGCTTCACTTCATTCTTCATCTTCCCCATTTGTATCGTGATCCCTAGTCCCCTGATGATCCTTCACCCTCTCCTCATTTTGCATTTACCCCTTTATGTTAACATGAATATCATTATTTTACAACTAGAGCCTTTGAGTTTTGAGATGTCGATGCACTTTCTGATCCATATCCTTCCCATTCTTGAGGTCAAATTGATTGGTTATGATTTTCATTGACCCCTCCAACTTTGAGACTGTGCAGTTTCCTCTCCTATCTGACTATACTTAATTGTGTTCTATGGCTATCACCATTCCCTCAATGAGGGAACAGAAACAGGACAATCCCAGACTTGAGCTGTGCACAGCCTTGACAATGCCATGGAGACCTGAAAAGAGGTTCTTCCAAAACCTGGAGTCAATCCATCAGCACAGTGTGCATGGAACTTTTTTGATTTGATTTATTATTGTCACATGTACGTAGGTAGAGCGAAATGTTTTGTTTTGCGTGCAGTACAGGCAGATCGTACTGTACAAAGTGCTTTAAGGTATCAGAACATAGCAAAGAATGCAATGCTATGGCTGCAGAGAAGGTACACAAAGAGCAAGATCAACATTTAAATTTAAAATTTGACAGGTTCATTCAGAAATCTGATAACAATGGAAAAGAAGCTGTTCTTGAATCTGTTAGTTCATGTATTTAAGCTTTGAGTCTTCTGCCTGATGGAAGAGGTTGGAAGAGATTATAACTGGCATGGGAAGAGTCTTTGATTATGTTGGCTGCTTTCCCAAGGCAGAGAGAAGTATAGATGGAATCAATGGATAGAAAGTTGGCTTACTTGATGGAGTGGGCTGAGTTCACAACTCTTTGTAGTTTCTTACGGTCCTGGGCAAAGCAGTTGCCATACCAAGCCATGATACATCTGGATAGAATGGTTTCTATGGTGTATCTACAGGTAGTTCACCTACATGACAGTTGCATTCTTACGTGACCTCACGCTGTAGAAAATTGTGCTATAGAAAACCACCATAGAAAATCACATTATTGGGAAATCGCTATAGAAAATCACTATACCTGAACAGCAGAGAGTTTGTGTTATCCAAACAGTGTGCACTATTCATCAATCGTGTTACAGCCAATTTGTGTTAATGAAACATGTGTTATAGCAGATCTACCTGTATATAAATTGGTAAGAATCTTTAGGGACATGCCAAATTTCCTTGGCCTCCTGAGGAAGTAGAGGTGTTGTTCTGCTTCCTTGAACATAGCATCAACCTCAGAGCGGCTGTGCAACTTAGAGGGAATGTTGGCTTCCCCACCTTTCACATTGATGCTTCTCTCTTCATTATATCCACATGCTCCTGCCTTGCCCTCTATATTTTTGCGCTATTCTAAAGCAAAAGCCTGACCCTGTGCACTGAAGTGATATCTGTGACGCTGAAGCTGTTATCTTTCCTTCTCCACTGCATGATCAATGGGCTAGGGACATGTCCTGGCTTTGATTCCATGTGGTTATAGAGGTTACAGTGAAAGTGAAGTCAAGGATCATTGAGTTTCAGTAGAGTTAGTCACAGCAATGTACTCACTAATGAGTAAGGAGGCTAAAGAACAACATCGACTGGGTACATGTTTTATTTATGCAGTTGAGTTTCTGAAGCATCAAATATCTTGCCATCAAAGGCAAAAGTTTATCTTGGCAGTAAGAATCTGATTTTTGGGCTATTGCCTGAATAAGTCATTGTTCTCATCATTGTTCTCACCATTTTAGGAGGAAAATCTTGCCCTTAGTGATTATTCAGCACATTTTGTTCAATAAAATACTAGAAAATACGCAGTTCTCAAAAACAAGTGGTGGGTTTATTTCCTATTTACAAAATGCTTAAAAGAGCACCTCCATATTGCGGTATCTTCACAGGTTCTTGTCTGCCTCAGCAGCTCTGACATCTTCTGATGAAGCTCCAATTGGACATTTCAGCAGATCTTCATGTTGGTTCCCTGGTCCGCCTGCTGTCCTTAATTAAATGGTAAATACAAAGTTGGTTTCTTAATTGACAGTCTCCAAAAGGTTACAACTGACAATCCTCCATGATCACTTCCAGGTTTCTGACTGTGAATTGGGGCTGATGGCGGCATTGTCACTCAGCTGGGAATATTCAACCCAGTGTTACTAGATAATGGGCTTTCATAAAGCACTTTGTAAAGCCTGGCCAGAAAACAACAATTCTGTTGTTGGGTTTTGATGAATGTTTATGAAGCTGAATTGTTAACACTGTGTCTCTTTACAGATATTGTCTAAAGATAAAGCAGTAATTGTTATATTCAGCCAAGAAAATTCAAATACTGTGACCCTTCTCCAGCTTCCATATTTCAGAAGTAATGACAGTGTATCTTCATGATCTAGTTATGATGGGTCAATCAGAAAAAAAATTGAAGCCAGATGACATTTATTTCTGTTAATGTTTCATAGCCACTTTACATTGTATTCATCATTGATTGAGATAAGATTAAGACATCCCAATTTTGCTCTGAGAAACCTAGAAGATGATCTATCTTTCTTTTAAACATATGTATGCAAATAGACAGAATTAATTACGCTTTAGATGGTTTGAACCTTTTATAAGTGTAAGATCGGATAAAATACAATCTTTTAGGTAATGATTGAGTGGCATGTAGTAAAACATCTGAATTGCACATAAATCTCTCATGAAAATGTTTGCAAGGATTTTTTCAGCTGTTGATATTTTCACCTGATTATAGTCTGGTCTTCACGGCAGATGTTCTGGGATGTACATTGGTTTGGAATTTTAATGTTAAAATTAATCTTATTCTTTGTGGGTTTTTTTTGTTTGAAATCCACTCTAGATGGCCAATTAAGGTTCTGAAACCTCAAATTACATGACCCTGAGGCATTCTTACTTTTTACTTCTAAAAAGCATTGACTCTTCAGTGGCTTTAATGGAAGAGCAGAAATACTCATAAATTTTATAGATCAATTCCTTCTCAGACTTTATCCACTGCAACTACATTTCGAGGCTTAAACTGTCTCAACCCTTCAGTGAGAACTGTGAGACTGAGGACCAAAATCGTGGCTGTTGCAACTTGGTCCAAATTCCACAGCAGTCATTGTGATCCAAAAATTTTAGCTTGTGACCACACTAGGGTTAGTGACCCACTTTGGAAACTTATAGAGAATTTCAATGGTATTATATGCTAATTTCTGACTCTGAATTAATCATGAACTACAACATGTTATGTTTGAAGAAAGCTCTGCAGATTTTACCATGCTTCTCATTGGGACTATGAGGCAAGCGGATGAAAAATACTGATAACATTTCTTATCTCAGAAACTTAAATAATTACTCCCATTTATGGGTATGTTTTTGTTCTTTATAGAGGTGCTAATGACATTATTGAACTGTCATAATGCATATAAATTGTTGAAAAAAATGATATTTGTCAATACCCAAGCACATCATGTTTTCCAATGGCTTTGTAAAATGGAGAAATTTGCTTTCCTATTGCTAATGTCAAGTGTCATGAATGTGTTACAGCCTGTGTTCCTTTATTAAAGCATCTAGGAGACAACGGAAAAAAAGGTGATCCACTGGTCATATATCCATGTCCAATAGATCTATGCAAATTTATCTGTGTTTGGCTCTAGCAATACTTAAATGATCAGGACTTATTCTAATTACCTGAATACTCCTCATGCATTTGATATCTTCAAGGCACAAATAATTTATATGGTGTACTGCAATAGCTTAAGCCATCTTCAAGCCAGAATAACGATAATAAACTTACAAAACATTATTGGGTTTTGATGTGCATCGGTACTAGAAGATTCTACATTGTCATCCTTTGACAAAGGAATTGTGTCAAATAACAATTCTTGTGTTTTTTTATTACTTCTGCTTTCATAATTCTGTAGAGATTTCTAAGCTAGCTTTACAAGATCTAAAATTTGATCACAATCTTCATTGAGGAAGAGAATGCCAGTAATACTTGTATAATTAATTGTGTGTCCTCTTTGATACAGGAATATCAGTAGTGAAGGACATATTCTTCCCTAGACTGTAAAATCATTCATAGGAACCTATAACCATAGACATGATCTCAAACTGTTAAATATAAATATCCAAACTCCAAAATAACATAGAAAAAAGCTATACAGAAATGGCGAGGTTAATATTAACCTCAAAGAAATGTAAGCCAGCTGAATCTCTGACTCATTCAATGACTGGAAATTACATAATTGCAAACAAAGGTGCCAGTCAGGGGAGGCAATGGCCTAGTGGTATTATTGTTGGACTATTAATCCAGAGACCCAGATAATGTTCAAGGGACTCAGGTTCGAATACTGCCACACAGATAGTGGAATTTGAACTCAATAAATATCTGGAATTAAGAGTCTAATGATGACTGTGAATCCATTGTCAATTGTTGGAAAAACCTATCTGGTTCACTAATGTCCTTTAGGGAAGGACACTGCCATCCTTACCTGGTCTGGCCTACATGTGACTCTGGATGTGGTCAATGTTGTTGACTATTAACTGCCCTTTGGGCAATTAGGGATGGGCAATAAATGCTGCCTAGCCAGTGATACGCTCAACCCATGAATGAATAAAAAGAAAGGCCACTGCCTAATACAACTAGAAGAATGGAAGAGATCCAACAAATCTGGGGCTAGGTAATAAGTGTTGTGTAGTTTTCTGGCAACACTAGGCTGAATTTTACTTGAAATCAGCAATGTGTCACCAGCTCAGATAGTGTCATATCGGTGGGTACATTAGCTAGAGTCAGGAGCTGGTGAACACTTCATTGCCATGTCTCCACAAGTGGCCAAGGAAGAAATACCCAACATCAGAAGACTACTTGAGATCAGGCACCTGTTCAGCTCCAAAAGGAGAGGACCCCATGATGTCAGGAATTAACAACTTCTTACAAATGCACAAGTAGACAGGTTTGTTGCAAAAAACAAACATACAGAATGCTGGGGAAACTGAGCAGGTCTGGCAGTTTCGGTGGAGAGTTAATATTGCAGGTGCGGTATGACTCTTTGGAACAGCAGTTCTGAAAAACAGACAAATCCTAATCTGCAACATTGTGAAAGATCTCAACCCTTTGTGAGAATACATTTTTTTTTTGTCTGTCTTAAATGACACAGTGAACTTTAGTACAGATCTTTCCGCAAGAGGAAGCATCCTTTCCACATGGATCCTGTCAAGATCTCTCAAGATGTTGTCTGTTTCAATCAAATCACCTCTAACTCTTCTAGAATCTAGCAGATATGCTTCTAGCCTGTTCAACATTTCTCCCTATCATATTCAAGTTCATTGTTGTTCTTAAAATTCATATTATCATGCCAAATTATATTTCAATATATTGTACTTGTCCAGCTAACTGAGGTGTCATAGGAGGGAGATATTCCTGCATAAAGTTTCTTGTCCCCTCTGTACAAATATCCATCTTCCAACCTAAACAAACCTTTATCAGTTTACATGAAAAATGATCCCAGAATTCTGTTTTAAATGATGTAAAAGATATTAATCATTTCAAACAAATTATTTGAACGTTTTCAATTCAGATCACTTTAGCCTCAGAGTTTGAATTCATTTGTAGCAACAATAGTTTGAAATTCATTATTTTTAAGGTAGAACCTATTTGTAGCAGTGAAAGATATAAAAAGCACTAGCGTCGTTTCAATGTATCTATAGTGTATCTGAATGCAGTAAACATGTTTATTTTTCATGCTCCAGTTGTAGGAAATAGAGTTTGTCTATATTACCTCAGTATAGCTTAACAATTATTTCTGTGCTGTAGCTAAGGTTAACTTAAGAAGACACAACAATGTTCCAGCAACGTTAAAAAGAGAACGATCAAAATCACGATAGTGAAACCATAGCAAAGGACGAAATTGGAACGAGTCATAGAGATCTATGGCAATACCAAAAGACTCTTCAGCCCACCGAGTCTGTGCCAGTCAAAAACAAGAACATACTGATTGTAGGGGGGATGGGGTCAGGTGAAGGTGAATGAGAAGAAGGATCTAGAGGTGTGTGGCCATTGTTGAAGCTTCCCATTGTTGAAGCTTACGATCATTGACACATGAAGGAAAAGATTTCTGATGTTTGAACTTTTGTGAGCTGATGAGAGAGTTTGAGAGGATTCAGATGGTGGCACATGGATATCAGAATAAGGTGAGAGCTGTAGTTTAACGGACAATAGATATCTTGCAGTTATTATTGTGAGTATATCTGAAGCAGGAAGATTGAAATCTTTAGAATCATATGACGTGAGTTGATAGTTGCCAGGAAGAAAGACACAGCTGGGAAAGCAATTTTCGGTGGATCAAACATGAGAATAGAGAAAGAAGGCATTGAAGATGAGCAAGATAAAAGAGACAAATGGGAATCCTGACAGAAAAAAGTTAAGAACTTTTTCAAGATGGGCAATACTGGACAAAAGAGAATTAAATATTGGCACAAAAATAAAATACTGCAGATGCTGGAAATCTGAAACAAAAACACCAGTGCTAGAGAAACTCAGGGTGCCAGGCAGCATTTGTGGAGAGAAAAACAGAGTTAGCATTTCATTTTGATTGAGCAAAATCTTATAGGAGTCTAAGTGATGTGGGCTACAGTGAGATATGAGGCAGAATCGGGTGAGAAGTCCAGCAAGGCCGATCTTAACAGAAATTATCTTGTTCCATCCTTTATGCTTTCCACAAAGCCGCATTTCAAGATTCTCACTTGGCAGTAGTAATTGACTGGAAATAACACTAGGTAAACACCTTCTTAATAGCCAACTAACCATATTAATATTTAGACTCCAATGTTATCAAGCTCACTGAACAAGCTTGACATCAAGAAAGCTTGACATGGAAACCAGAGCACACACCTGCAGAAGCAACGAGTGGAGCAGTTTTTTTAATGCAAGGAATGCTGATGATTTATTATCCCACTGAAAATATTAAGATTAGACTGTGACATATATTTTAAGCCTCTTGGTTTATTGTTCTAAGTTAAAGGAGAAATGCGACTTAATGACCAGTATTACAACAAATGTTGTTACTTGCTTCTACTGAGCACTCACCTCACTCAGCATCACAGAGCTTGAATTACTGACTTTCAAGGTAGTTTTCTGGCAACTATTTTTTCACAAGAAGCTAAACTAACCAACATAGAATAAATCGATTGCCAGTGAAAAATAGTTTGCTGTAATTTGCAAAACACAGTACCTAATGTTAAAAAAAAGGAAAGTATCTATATATTTCCTATTAAGCAAGCAACCCAGCACATATTTGGCTGTGTTTAGTGACAGAATTAAATAAAAATGTTAAGTGTGTTAACCTTTAAAAGGTAACAGAAAAATGCATATTTGGCTTGGAGAGTTTGCAGAACTTCTAGACAGAAAAAATTAAAGTGTACTTCCTGTAATCTCTGCAACAGAAAACCAGAGGTTAATTAACCGTCAGTCTAGCAAACTGAAAGATGTTGAAAGAGGCTTCTAAATGTATTTTTCATCAGAGACTCTTTGATATATTCTGAATTTTAACATGGCTTAGCTCAATGTGACAGTCCACCATAAGAGATACTGTATATGTAAGTCACATGTGAGCTTACACAGCTGAATTCCCATGAGATTCTGCCTTCTTTTTTTCCCTCTTATCTCATGGATAGTTTTAACCATTTGAAAACTGATAGCATGAACAGAGCTCTCCATTGAAAAAAAAATGTATTTTCACAAATTTCCAGGTCCAATTCTATTGTGGTTGGTTTGAATTTATATCTTCGACCAGACAATGTTTACCATTTATTAAGAATGGGAAAGTTAAACAAAAACATGAAGTTCTTGCACCAAACCTTTCCAACATGACTCAGATTGATATATCACCATCTGTAATGACGTGCAAAATCTGAATTCTCAGATTTCTTGCAGAAGTGTTTGGGTACCTGATACGATAGAAACATTGACTACTGTGCCATATTTTGTTCTCTCTGATTCTACAGATATTGAGAATAACTTATTTGAATATAATTTCACATTGAATTTAAGGATGCAAATTAAAACTGTTTTCAGGTGTTGATTTTACGCCAGCAAATAAAAGTCACATAGTGGATTGGAAGAGTAGTTATTAGTCCTCAGTAGCACATATACAATGCGATAAGGAATTGAGAGTGAAGTATAATGTTACATTCAAATGCATTATTTGAAGAGATAGCAAGAACTGCAGCTGCTGTGTCAGAGACAACAAGGTGTGGAGCTGGAGGAACACAGCAGGTCAGGCAGCATCAGAGAAGCAGGAAAGTTGATGTTCTTCAGAAAAAGAGGAGCTCGAACAGTTCATCCACTTCACCAACACCTTCCACCCCAACCTTAAGTTCACCTGGACCATCTCTAATACCTCTCTCTCCTTCCTGGACCTCTCTGTCTCCATCTATGGCAACCACCTAGAAACTGATATCCATTTCAAGCCCACCGACTCCCACAGCTACGTAGAATACACCTCCTCCCACCCACCTTCCTGCAAAAATGCCATCCCCTATTCCCAATACCTTCGCCTCCATGCATCTGCTCCCAGGATGAGGCATTCCACTCCAGTACATCTCAGATGTCCTCGTTTTTCAAGGACCGCAACATCCCTGCCTCAGTGGTCGAGAACGCCCTCGACCGCGTCTCCCGCATTTCCCGCAACTCATCCCTCACACTCCCTCCCCGCAATAACAACCAAAACTGAATCCCCCTCATCCTCACGTACCACTCCACCAACCTCCGGATCGAACACATCATCCTCCGACACTTCCGCCATCCGCAATCCGACCCCACCACCAAAGACATTTTTCCCTCCCTACCCTTATCTGCTTTCCGGAGGGACCACTCTCTCTGTGACTCCCTTGTCCGCTCCACACTCCCCTCCAGCCCCACCACACCTGACACTTTTCCCTGCAACCGCAGGAAGTGCTACACCTGCTCCTACACCTCCCCCCTCACCCCCATCCCAGGCCCCAAGAAGACTTACCACATTAGCAGATGTGCAGGCGAACATCTGCTTGATGTGGAAAGTCTTCTTGGGGCCTGGG
>NC_063334.1:44476230-44512470 GCF_021869965.1 Rhincodon typus
GCTTGGGAACCCTGCAGCCCAATGGTATCAATGTGGACTTCACAAGCTTCAAAATCTCCCCTCCCCCTACCGCATCCCAAAACCAGCCCAGCTCGTCCCCGCCTCCCTAACCTGTCCTTCCTCCCACCTATCCCTCCTCCC
Source organism: Rhincodon typus (assembly GCF_021869965.1). NCBI lineage: Eukaryota > Metazoa > Chordata > Chondrichthyes > Orectolobiformes > Rhincodontidae > Rhincodon > Rhincodon typus. Next base: position 44,476,372 of record NC_063334.1, read on the forward strand.
ACCTCAAGCCCCACCCCATCTCCTACCTACTAACCTCATCCCGCCCCCTTGACGTGTCCGTCCTCCCTGGACTGACCTATCTCCTCCCTACCTCCCCATCTACACTCACTTTTACTGGCTCCATCCCCGCTTCTTTGACCTGTCTGTCTCCTCTCCATCTATCTTCTCCTCTATCCAACTTCTATCTGCCTCCCCCTCTCTCCCTATTTATTTCAGAACCCCATTCCCCTCCCCCATTTCTGAAGAAGGGTCTAGGCCCGTAACGTCAGCCTTCTTGCTCCTCTGATGCTGCTTGGCCTGCTGTGTTCATCCAGCTCCACAAAGTATTGTCTCTTGAAGACAACAGCTTTACCAATAGGTACCATGACCTGAATGAACTGGAATGTTGTCATACTCATAAAAGAAGCAGCAGTTCTGTACAATACCCAGCAATGACCCAATCCCTTTTTGGTATATTTAAATTAAAGGATTCCCATCTGATCCCGTAATGTTCCCTAGCCCTGTGTAGGCCATATTTCATCATTGACAATGGCCTGTGACCTACTTTGAAGAATAATATAGAAATAGAGATGCTTTACAGGAGGAAAGGAGGTCTTTTACTTCAGTTGTGTCAGCTGATCCCATGTTCCAATTATTTTTCTGTAGCCCTATAAGTTACAGCACTTCAGCATAGCCAAGTGTTTTTTAAAATGAACTAAGAGTTTTTGCCTCTTGCACCCTTTTCAAGTGTTGGGTTCTGGAACATCGCCACATTGTGTGTGAAAATTTTTCTCCTCATCTTCCTCCTAATCCCTCTTCCAATTATATTAAATTTATGCCCGCTAATTATGCCCGCTAAGATAAATGGACCCTTCATGTCCTTTCTATTTAGGTCCTTCATAAGTGGTACTCTAACTGTGATCTAACTAGCAATTTACACAGTTCTAGTGTAGCATCCTGGAAACTGAAGGGATCAGTTCCTCTCCACATCTCTGCATGCTACCATTTAATTTGTATTCCTTTGCCTTATTTGACCTCAACAAGTGCATTACTTCAATTTTCTGGATTGAATTGTATTTTTTCTGCCCATCACACAAGCCAATTTATGGCTTAGCTCATTCTATAGTTTTCTTCATTACTGTCAATTGCCTGTTCAATTTTAGAACCATAAAACATTTCTGGAGTGTTTGATGGGCATGGTGTCAAGGGAACTTTATTTTCCATTTCATTTCGGTTTTAAAAAATGTAGAGGAAGATACACATTGTATCTGTCCTGTTCTGGGAAGTGTTTGATGTGGACAGTTTTGAGAGAGCTTTACTTTCACGTTACGTTCAGTTTAAAAGGGTAGAGAAAGTTTTACTCTGTATCTAACCCTGTGCTGTCCCTTTCTTGGGAGTATTTGTGGGGACGGTGTCGAATTTGCTTTACTTTCAGTTTAAAAGGGTAGAGAGAGCTTTACTCTGTATCTAATCCTATGCTACCCCTGTCCTGGCAGTGCTCGATGGTCAGTGTTTAGGAAACTTTATTTTCCATTTCCTTTAATTTATACTATTCTTACTACTTTTAAAGGAATGGAAGTAGCTTTACTCTGTATCTAACCCTATGCGGTCCCTGTCCTGGGATGTTTGATAGAGACATGTTAAGGGTCATTTACTTTATGTTTAAAAGAGTAGACCACAAAACATAGAAAAGTTATGACTGAAATAACTAACCACCCATTCTAATCCCACTTTCCAATACCTGGTCTGTAGCCTTGCAGGTGCAGTTCCAGATTCTTTGTAAATAAGTTGAACATTTTCACCTTAACCATCAAACTGGACAGTGAATTTCAGACACCCACTGTCATCTGGGTCAAAAAATGTTTCCTTATGTCTCCTCTAATCCTTCCACCACTTACCTTAAATCAGTGACCCCTGTAATTGACCTCTCTGACAAGTCTTTCCTGACCATTTTCTCAAAGCTCCTCATTATTTTGTACATCTCAATTAGGTAATCCCTCAGCCTCCTTTGTTCTAAGGCAATCAACCCCTAGCCTATCCAATCCGTCCTCTTACCTCTAATTTTCAAGTCCTGGCCACATTCTTATACATTTCCTCTATACTGTCTGTTGAGTAATTTTGTTTGTGCGTCGTGTGCTGATCGGAAATGTACACAAAACCCCAGCTGTGACCGAACCAGTGACTATTGCAGTCCCGGTATTACATTCCACTTTTATATTCAATACCTTGACAATGAACAAAGTATTCTGTGTGTGGTGGTAAAAAGGTAATGTCACTAGATGTGGATTCCAAAAACCCATAGTTGACATGGGTTCAAATTCCACCATGGCAATTATTGAAACTTTGAATGCAGATTTTTCCTTTTTTTATATTCTCCTGTGGGATGTGGGTATTGATTGCTGGCCAGCATTTACTGTCCATCCCAAATTGCCCCTGAGAAGCCCTTCTTGAATCGATGTAGTCCATGTGCTGTAGGTAGATTCACAACGCTTTTAGGGAGGGAGTTCAAGGATTTTAACCCAACAACAGTATAGGAACAGTGATACATTTCCACGTCAGGACTGTGAGCAGCTTGCAGGTAGTATTCTCATTTATCTGCTGCCCTTGTCTGTCTAGATCAACATGGTCATGGGAAGGTGCTGTCTAAAGATTTTTGGTGAAGTTCTGCAATGCACATTATAGATAGGAACAGCAATGTGGTGGAGGGAATGGATACTTGTGGATGTGGCGCCGATCAAGCTGGCTATTTCTTCCCGGAATGCGTCAACTGCTTGAGTGTTTTGGTGTTACACACTTGTAGGCAAGTTGGAATATTCCATCACACTCCTGACTTGTGTTTTGTCCTTGTGGACAGGCTTTAGGGTATCAGGAGGTGAGTTACTCACTGCAGTGTTCATAGCCTTTGACCTGCTTTGTAAATACAGTATTTATGTGGTTAGTCCAATTAATGGCAACCACCAGGAAGTTGAAAGTGAGGGATTCAGTGATGGTAATTCCATTGAATGTGAAAGGGCATGGTTAGATTGTCTCTTAATGCTTGGCATTTGTGTGGTGCAAATGTTACTTGCCACATTTCATACCAAGCCTGGTTATTATCCAGATTTAACTGCATTTAGACATGGACTGCTTCAGTATCTGAGGGATTGTGAACAGTGCTGAACATCACAATCATTAGCAACCATCACCTGTTTGAACTTATGATAGAGGACAGCCATTGATAACACAGCCAAGGATGATTGGGCATCTGACATTACCCTGAGGAACTCCTACAGGGATCTCGTGGAATTGAGATGACTGACCTCCAACAACCATAACCATCTTCCTTTGTGCCAGGATGACTCCAACCAGCAGAGAGTTTGTCATCTTATTCTCATTGATTCCAGTTTTGCTAGGGCTCCTTGATACTTGGTCAAATGTGGCCTTGATGTCAAAGGCTGTCACTCTCACCACATCTTTGGAATTCAGCTCGTTTCCATTCTTGAACCAAGGTTGTAATCAGGTCAGGAGCTGATTTGATGAATAGAGTATTACAGATGGGAGGTTACATTAGAACTGCATAAAACTTTGGTTAGGCCATAGCTAGAGTATTTTGTGCACCTCTGGAATCCACATTACAGAGGCATGTGTCAGCATAAAAAGGGTGCAGAGGAAATTTACCAAGATGTTGCCTGGGCTGGAGAGTTTCAGTTATGAAGACAGATTGGATATACTGGCGTTGTTTTCCTTAACATAGAGGAGATGGAGAGGGGCATGTTTGAGTTATATAAACTGAGGAGCATAGAGGGGGAAATGTTTTTTCTTGTCTACCCTTTAATGGATGCATCATTAGCCAGGTTCATAGATTTGAGGGAAGGGACAGAAGGTTTAGAGGAGATAGGAGGAAAATCTTTTTCAGCCAGAGAGTGGTGGGAATCTGGATCTCACTGCCTGTAAAGAATAGTAGATGCAGAAACCCTTAGAACAGTTAAGAAGTATTTAGATATGCACTTATGACGCCAAGGCATACAAGACTATGGGCCAAGTCTTAGAAGTTAGGATTAGAATAGCAAAGTGGTTGTCTTTGACTGCTGTGGATGCAATCAGCTAAATGGCCTTTTTCTGTATAGTTGATCTTTTATGGCTATCTGCCCTCTTCATCACTTCATCTAGATACCCAGCAACTTTCAAGAGGCTGTAGACATGCACACAAGGCTCTTTAACTTCCTCTACCCCTTTTCAGTGCTCTCCCAATTATTGTGTATTCCCTTAATTTATTTGCCCACCCCAGTTGCATAATTTAGCACTTTTCTGGGTTGAATTCCATTTGGGGCACTCAATCAAACCCTTGATACAACATTGCAGTTGACAGCTGTCCGCTTCAGCATCAAATACCTGTTCAAATTTTTTGTCATATTCAACTTTCTGAATCATGCCTCTCATACTTAAGTCTTAGTTATTGACGTATACCACAAATGGGAGAGGGCTCAACAGTGAAACCAGCAGAACACCACTGCATGCATATGTATGAAATCAATGATTTTAGAGGATAACATTTTGCAACTTTCTTGGTGTGCAGCATCAGTGGTAAGCACAGAATGCTCCAAAAAACAAAAAAAAAGGTACTTTGTGTTGCCCAGGTTTTGGACACTGACTAGTTTATGTATTAAAAACACTTTACCCAAGTACTCTTATCAATGAAGTAGACAAAGGGACACAGAATTCAGTTTACATTCAACTCAGTTTTATGAACAAAATATTCATTATTTAACACACCATGTGAGTATTTCCCAAATTCCCACAACATCTATTCTCTGTCTGGTCTATCCATCTGAGAAAGGATATCACCTGCAATGACCCACATGTTTGAGTTGGGTCATTTGAGTCTCTTTCTCCTCTGGCATAGGGATGGATTTCTTCCACAAACGTTGGTCTTGTGGGTCAGGGCAGATCTTCTCCTGGGTCTTCGGAGATTGCTGCAGGATCTTCTGCCATGGTTCTTGCTATGAGTCTTAGAGTCATAGAGATGTTCCATATGGACCTTTCGGTCCAACTCGTCCAGACCAACCAGATATCCTGATCTAGTCCCATTTGACCCCTATCATTAAATGTTATTATTGTACCACACTCCACCACCTCCTTGGGCAGCTCATTCCATGCACGCACCAACCTCTGCATGAAAGAGTTACCCCTTGGATCCCTTTTAAATCTTTCCCCTTGCACCTTAAACCTATGCCCTCTAGTTTTGGATTTTCCTGCCCTGGGGAAAAGATCTTGGCTATGCATGTCCCTCATGATTTTATAAACCTCTATAAAAGAATCCCCCCTCAGATTCCGATGCTCCAGGCAAAATAGCCCCAGCCTATTCAGCCTCTTCCTGTAGCTCTAATCCTCCAACCCTGGCAACATCATTGTAAACCTTTTCTGAACCCTTTCAAAATTTCAGAAAATCTTTCCTGCAGCAGGGAGACCAGAATTGAATGCAGTATTCCAAAAGTTGCTTAACCAACGTCCTGTACAGCAGTAACATGACCTCCCAATTTTTATAGTCAATGCACTGACCAATAAAGGCAAGCGTACCAAATGCCTTTTTCACTAACTTGTCTACTTGCAACTTCATTTTCAAGGAACTGTGAGCCTGCACCCCAAGGTCTCTTTGTTCAGCAAAACTCCCCAGGACCATACCATTCTGTGTATAAGTCCTGCCCTGCTTTGCCTTACCAAAATGCAGCAGCTCACATTTATCTAAATTAAACTCCATCTGCTATTCCTCGGCCCTTTTGCCCATCTGACCAATGTTCCAGTATACTCTGAAATAACTTTCTTCAATGTCCATTACACTATCAATTTTGGTGTCATCTGCAAACTTACTAACCATACCTCATATGTTCACATCCAAATCATTTACATAAATGACAAAAAGCAATGGATCCTGCACCAAATCTTGCGCTGGTCACAAGCCTCTAGTCTGGAAAGCAATCGTCCACTACCACCTTCTGTCTCCTACCTTTGACCCAATATTGTATCCAAATGGCCAGCTCTCCTTGTATTCCATGCGATCTAACCATGCTAACCAGTCTACTATGCATAACCTTGTTGAATGCCTTGCTAAAGTCCAAGTAGACAACATTCACCACTCTGCCTTCATCAATTGTCCTCTTCAATTCTTCAAAATACTCAACCAATTTAGTGAGACATGCTTTCCTATGTACACAGCCATGTTGACTATCCCTAATTAATCCTTGCCTTTCCAAATACATATAAATTCTGTCCCACAGAATCCCCTCCAACAACCTATCCACCACTGATGTCAGGGTCATCGGTCTATAGTTCCCTAGCTTTTCCTAACCACCTTTCTTAGATAATGGCACTACATGACCAACATTCAGTCTTCCAGCGGCTCACCTGTGATTATTGATCATTCAAATATGTCAGCAAGGGTCCCAGCAATTACTTACCTAGCTTCCCACAAAGTTCTGGGGCACACCTGTCAGGTCCCGGGGACTTATCCATCCTTATGTGTGTTAAGATGTCCAGCACCTCCTCCTCTGTAATATTGTCACTTTTCAAGATATCGCTATTTATTCTTTCAAGTTCTCTTGCTTCCTTTCCTTCTCCACAGTGAACACAGATGCAAAATACTCATTTAGTATCATAACCATTTTCTGCAGTCCCATACATAGGTGACCTTGTTGATCTTTTAGGGGCCGTATTTTCTCCCCAATTACTCTTTTGGACTTAATGTATTTGTAGAATCTCTTTGGATTCTCCTTAACCCTAATTGGCAAAACTATCTCATGTCTCCCTTTTGCCCTCCTAATTCCCTCTTGAGTATACGCCTGCTGCACTTATACTCCGAGGGAGTCACTTGATTGCTACTGTCTATACCTGACATATGCCTCCTTCTTTTCCTTGATCAGAGCTTCAATTTCTCTAGTCATCCAGCATTTCCTACACCTATCAGACTTGCCCTTCACAATGAGATACTGTCTATGGAGTCTCATTTTGAAGGCCTGTCAGTTAGAAATGTTGAGAACCAATAAAACACTGGACAAAGTAAATTCTTTAGATCTTCAAAAAGAGTTGTGCAGAATTCTAGAGTTTAGGGATGGTCGACGTGACTTTGTGTGTGGGAAATTGTATCTCTCTAACTTAATTGAGATTTTTGAAGAAGTAACGAAGAGGATTGATGAAGGTAGAGCGGTGAACTTGAACTATATGGAGTCAGTAAGGCATTCGACAAAGTTTCCATTGTAGGCTGATTAGCAAGGTTAGATGATATGGAATACAGGGAGAACAAGCCATTTGGATACAGAACTAGCTTGAAGGTAGGAGTTAGAGGGTGATGGTGAAGGATTGTTTTTCAGACTGGAGGCCTGTGACCAACATTGTGCCACAAAGGTCAGTGCTGGGTCCACTGATTTTCGTCATTTATATAAATGCTTTGGGTGTGAACATAGGAGGTATGGTCAGTCACTTTGCCGATGACATCAGAATTGGTGGTGTAGTGTACAGTGAAGAAGGTTACCTCAGAGTACAATGGAACCTTGATCAGATGGGCCAATCTGCTGAGGAATGGCAGATGGAGTTCAGTTTAGGTAAATGTGAGGTGCTGCATTTTGGTAAGAAAAATCAGGGCAGGACTTTTACACTTAATTGTGAGGTCCTGGGGAATGCTGCTGAACAAAGAGACCTTAGAGTGCAGGTTCATAGTTCCTTGAAAATAGAGTCGCAGATAGACAAGATAGTGAAGAACGCGGTTGGTATGCTTGCATATGGTCAGTGCATTGAGTACAGGAGTTGGAAAATCACATTGAGGCTGTTCAGGACATTGTTTAGGCCATCTTTGGAATGCTGCGTTCAATTCTGGTCTCCCTGCTGTAGGAAGAATGTTGTGAAACTTGAAAGGGTTCAGAAAAGATTTACAAGAATGTTGCCAGGGTTGGAGGGTTTGAGCTATGGCAAGAAGTTGAATAGGCTGGGGCTGTTTTCTCTAGAGAGAGAGTCGGAGGCTGAGGGGTGATCTGATTGAAGTTTATAAAATCATGAGTGACATAGATAGGGTGAATACACCTGGGTAGCAGAGTCAAAAAAAAAAAATAGAGGGCATAGTTTTAAGGTGAGAGGGGAAAAATTTTAAAAAGGGACCTAAGGGGCAACTTTTTCATGCAGAGGGTGGTGCATGTATGGAATGAACTGCTAGAGGAAGTGGTGGAGGCCGGTACAATTACAACATTTAAAATGTATCTGGAAGAGTATATGAATGGAGAGGATTTAGAGGGATATGGGCCAAATGCTGGCAAATGGGACCAGATTAATTTAGGATATCTGGTCGGCATGGACGAGTTGGACTGAAGTTGGACTGGTTTTCATGCTGTACAGCTCTATGGCTTTATGACTCTAAAACAAAATATAATCTATTTACCAGATTTCAACCTGAGATCTAACTTGCCAGTAATAACGTCATCTGAGATCATAACACCATAAAATTCTCATTTTTGATTGTCCTCCATCGCATTTCCTTCTCATAGCCATATCCAGTCCACTTTTACCAGATCATCTATCTCACTGAGTGGCTTTAATCAGAATTAATAGATACAAGTATGTATTAGAAGCGTAACCACATCTTCTGCAACAGAATCAGAATTTTCCAGAGAAACTCAGCAGGTGTGGCGGCATCTGTGGAGAGAATGCAGTGTCATTGTTTTGGGTCCCTTGACCCTTCTTCAAAACTAGCTGTAGCTAGGTAAAAGTAATACATTTGCCCCACCACCCTGTCGAATTCAGCATGTGGATTGTACAGGGCAGGAGGTTGTGTGGAAGGAGTAAACGATAGGTGGGAGATGGATCCCAGAGAAAGAAAACAGCAGTGGATCAGCATGTGGAGTGATTAGAGAAGGTTGACATCATGTCAAGTAAGTGTAATAGGAAGAACAGGCAGGACCAGGTTAATGAACAAGGTGGGACTGACTCTCTTGAAGTGTATTTATTTTAATGCCAGGAGCGTAACACATATGGCAGATGAGCTTAGAGTCTGGATTAGTATATGGACTACAATGTTGTATCCATGTTAGAAACTTGATTATGAAGAGTGCAGGACTGGCAGCTCAACATTCCAGCATTTAAATATTTCATGTGAGATAGAGAGGGCTGTAAAAGGGGTGGGGAGTTGCATTACTGATTAAGGAGAACTTAACAGCTATACTAAGTGAGGATACCTTGGAGATCTCATCCAGCGAGGCCGTTTGCATACAATTTAGAAACAAGGAAAGTGCATTCACTATGATGGGATTGTACTATGGACCTCCCAGTAGCCAGAAGGAGATAGAGGAACAGATATGTAAGCAGATCATGGAAACATGCAAAAACAACAGGGTTGTTGTAAAGGGTGGTTTTTAACTTCGTCAATATTGACGGGGATTTCCTTCATGCCTGGGGCTTAGGTGGGACAGAATTAGTTTGGTGCATCCAGGAGGGTTTCTTGAAACAACTCAAATAGTCCAACAAGGGAAGGGACTGTACTAGACCTTGTATAGGGGAATGAGTCTGGGAGGAGATGGAACTTTCAGTGGGGGAGCATCTTGGGAACAGTGATAATAATTCTGTAAGTTTTAGGGTACTTATAGATAATGATAACACCGAGTCCCCTCGAGTGAAAGTGCTAAATTGGGACAGTATTAGGCAGGAACTGGAAAAAAAAAATCAGATGGGGGGTGGGGTGGCTGTTTGAGGGTAAATTCACATTTGAAATGTGGGAGTCTTTTAAAGGCCAGTTACTGGCATGTTCCTGCGAAGATGAAAGGTTAAGATGGCAAGATTCAGGAGTCTTGAATGACAAGAGATATTGAAAGTTTAATCAAAAAAAGAGAAAGGAAGCATATATAAAATTTAGGGAACTGAGGTTAAACAAAGTCCTTGAGGAGTTTAAAGGAAGCAGAAAATAACTTAAGCAAGAAATTAAGAGGGTTGAAAGAGAACATGAAATGCCTTTGACAAGTAGGTTTAAGGAGAATCCCAAGGAATTTTATATGTATATTAGGGAAAAGGGGTTAGTTAAGGAAAAAGGTAGGGCCACTTGAGGACAAAGGAAAGAATTTATGCATGGGGCCAAAGAAAATAGGGGATGTCAGTAATGAGTACTTTGCATCAATATTCACCAAGGAGAAGGACATTGTTGGTGGTAAGTTTAGGGTGGGAAATATTGATACTCAGGGGCATGTCAATATGAAGAGTGGGTTTGGCATGTCTTTAAAAACATTAAAGTAGGTAAGTTCTCAAGTTCTGATGGGACTTTTCACAAGATATTGAGGGAGGCAAAAATAGAGTTGTTGGGGCCTTGACAGAAATCTTGATATTCTCTTTAGCCACAGGTGCGGTCCAAGAAGACTAGTGAGTGACTAACGTTGTTTTTTTGTTTAAGGGCAACAGGAATAATCCAGGTAATTATGTGCTGGTGTGCCTTACGTCAGTGGTTAAGAAATTATTGGAGAAGATTCTTAGGTGACAGGATTTACTCGCATTTGGGAAAAGATGACTTTGAGAGGAAGGTTTTGTCTCACAAATGTAATAGAGTTTTTTGAAGAAGTAATGAAGATGATTGAGGAGGGTAGAGCAGTGGATGTTATCTACATGGACCTTACTAAAGTATTGGGTCAGCATTGGCCTAGTGGTACTTTTGCTGCACTATTAATCCAGAGACTCAGGTAATGTCCCGGGGACCTGGGTTTGAATCCTACCATGGCAGATGGTGGAATTTGAATTCAATAAGAAAATCTGGATTTAAGAGTCTAATAATCACCCTGAATCCATCGTCAATTGTTGGAAAAAAACCCCGTCTGGTTCACTAATATCCTTTAGGGAAGAAAACTGCCATCCTTACCTGGTCTGTCCTAAACATGATTCCAGACCCACAGATATGTGGTTGACTCTTAACTGCTTTCTGGGCATTTAGGGATGGGCAATAAATGCTGACCTAGCCAGCAATGCTTTCATATCATGAATGAATAAAAATTTGACAAGGCTCCTCATGGTAGGCTGCTCCAAAAGATTAAGACACATGGCATCCATGGTGAGTTGGCAAGTTGGCTTGGTCATAGATGACAGAGGGTAGTTACAGAGGGGTATTTTTGGAGGTCCATAACTAGTTGGTATTCTGCAAGGATCAGTGCTGGGACATTCATGACTTGTAATACATATAAGTGATTTGAATGAAATGTAGGTAGTCTGGAAGGCAAAACCAGAGTCTGTTTGAGTATATAACAGAGTAAACTTACTGGTGCAGAGAACACTTAAGAGAGAACACTGCGAAACTAAAAAAAAAACTAATTAATTTTAAATAATTAACTAAGTAGAGATGGCAGGTCAGGTGATGTGTTGTAGCTGTATGATGTGGCAGCTAGCTGATCGCATTGAGAACGGCAGAGACCACATCTGCAGCAAGTGTTGGCTGCTTGAGGAGCTCCAGCTCAAAATTGATGAGCTGGAATCCAAACTCCAATCACTGCAGCACATCTGGGAGGAGGAGAGATACCTGGATGCTGTGTTCCAGGAGGCAGTCACACCTAGTAGATTAACTAATGTTAATTCGATCAGCGGCCAGGGACAGCAGTGTGCGACTGCAATTGAGGCAAGTAGAGGGACCCTGCAGACAGGAACACAGGAGCCGCAGCCCTTGACATTGTCCCACAGGTATGAGGCACTCGCTCCATGTGTGGACGAGGAACAGGGCTGCAGGAAGGACGAGTCAACTGACCATGGCACCATGGTTCAGGAAGCCATTCAAGAAGGGGGAAGCTAAAGGACGGATTGTAGTGGAAGGGGATTCCATCATCATGGGGATAGACAGTATCCTTTGCAAGAAGGATAGAGAATCCCACATGGTGTGTTGCCTGCCCGGTGCCAGGGTGGAGACATCTCTGACCAGATTGAGAGGATACTAGACAGGGAGAGGGAGGATCCAGTTGTTGTGGTCCACGTAGCTACCAACAACATAGGCAGGACTAGGAAAAAAAGACCTGTTTCGGGATTATAAAAAGCAAGGAACAGAATTAAAAAGCAGGTCTTCAAGGGTTATAATCTCTGGATTGCTGCCCGAGCCACGTGCAAATTTGCATAGGGAGGCGAGGATCAGAGAAGTAAACACGTGGCTAAAAGAGTGGCGTGGGAAAGAGGGTTTCCTTTTCATGGGGCACTGGCATCAGTTCTGGGACAGGAGGGATCTATACCGCTGGGATGGACTTCACCTGAACAGGGCCGGGTCCAGTGTTTTGGCGAAAAGGGTAAATAGGGTGGTCGATAGGACTTTAAACTAGTAAGTAGGGGGAAAGGGAGGAGTGAGCATACTGAGCATAACAATTAATGCAAGGCAAAGGAGCAGGTTAGCAGGTGACGAGGAAGGTTCAACTCCATTGAAAGTTAGGAAAAAATTTAAAGGGAAGGAGAACTCAAGAGCTGTTACTAATGGAGGTGATAGGACCCAAAAAGAAGGTGCAAAAACTGGCATAAGGGCACTTTATCTGAATGCTCAGAGCATTCAAAAGAAAGTGGATGAGTTGACAGCGCAAATCATGGCAAATGGGTATGATTTAGTGGCCGTTACAGAGACATGGTTGCAGGATGGACATGACTGGGAGTTAAATATCCAGGGGTATCAAACTGTTCGGAAGGACAGACAGGAAGGTAAAAGAGGTGGTGTCGCTCTGATTTTTAAAAATGATATCAGGGCAGTAGTGAGAGATGATATAGGTTCTACTGAACAGAAGGTTGAATCCATTTGGGTGGAAATTAGGAATAGCAGGGAGAAGAAGTCACTGATAGGTGCGGTCGATAGGCCACCAAATAGTGATATCATGGTGGGGCAGGCAATAAACATAGAAATAGCTAATGCATGTAAAAATGGTACAGCAATTATCATGGGGGATTTTAATTTACATATAGATTGGTCAAACCAGGTTGGTCATGGCAGCCTTGAGGAGGGGTTCATAGAACACATCCACGTTAATTTCCTTGAACAATATGTAATGGAACCTAGGAGAGAGCAAGCTATCCTAGATCTAGTCCTGTGTAATGAGACAGGAATAATTAATGATCTCACGGTTTGGGATCCTCTCGGAAGGAGCGATCACAGTATGGTCGAATTTAAAATACAGATGGAGTGAGAGAAGATTAAATCCAGTACCAATGTCCTGTGCTTAAACGAAAGACACTATGATGGGATGAGGGAGGAGTTAGCCAAGGTAAAATGGGAGCAAAAACTTTATGGTGGGTCAATTGAGGAACAGTGGAGGACTTTCAAAACGACTTTTCACAGTGCTCAGCAGAAGTATATTCCAGTGACAAGGAAGAACTGTAGGAAAAGAGATAGTCAGCCATGGATGTCTGTCTAAGGAAATAAAAGGAAAGTATCAGATTGAAAAAAAACACATACAAAAAAAGCAAAGAGTAGTGGGAAACTAGTAGACTGGGAAATCTTTAAAGGCCAACAGAAAGCCACAAAAAAAAGGTTATAAACAAAAGTAAGATAGATTATGAGAGTAAACTAGCTCAGAATATAAAAACAGGCAGCAAAAAGGTTTCTATAAATATGTAAATTGTAAAAGAGTGGCGAAGGTAAGCATTGGTCCTTTAGAGGATGAGAAGACCGATTTAGTAACTGGGAATGAGGAAACAGCTGAGGCATTAAAGAGTTATTTTGTGTCGGTCTTCACAGTGGAAGACACAAATAACATGCCGAAAACTGATGGCAAGAAGGTTATAGCAGGTGAGGATGTAGAAACTATCATAATCACTAAGGAGGCAGTGCTGGGCAAGCTAATGGGGCTAAAGATAGACAAGTCTCCTGGCCCTGATGAAATGCATCCCAGGGTACTAAGAGGTGGTGGGGGAAAATACCAAATGCACTAGTAATTATGTACCAAAATTCACTGGACTCTGGCTGTTTTCCAATCTGCAGGAACCACCCCAATGTGACACCACTGTTTAAAAAATGAAATAGACAAAAAGCAGGTAACTATAGGCCAGTTCGCTTAACTTCGGTAGTGGGGAAAATGCTTGAATCTATCATTAAGGAAGAAATAGCAAGACATCCGGATATAAATTATTCCATTGGGAACACCCATCATGGGTTCATGAAGGGTAGGTCATGTTTAACTAATTTGGTGGAATTTTTTTGAGGATATTACTTGCATGGTGGACAATGGGGAACCTGTGGATGTGGTGTATCTGGATTTCCAGAAGGCATTTGACAAGGTGCCACACCAAAGGCTGCTACACAAGATAAAGTTGCACACTATTACAGGTAATGTATTGGCATGGATAGAGGATTGGTTGACTAGTAGAAAACAAAGAGTAGGGGTAAATGGGTGTTTTTCTGGTTGGCGGTCAGTGGCTAGCGGTGTGCCTCAGGGCTCAGTGTTGAGACCGCAATTGTTTACAATTTACAGAGATGATTTGGAGTTGGGGACTAAGTGTGGTGTGTCAAAATTTGCAGCTGACACTAAGGTGAGTGGTAGAGCAAAGTGTGCAGAAGACACTGAAAGTCTGCAGAGGGATATAGATAGTCTAAGTGAGTGGGCAAAGGCGTGGCAGATGGAGTACAATGTTGATATGTGTGAGGTCATCCATTTTGGTAGAAATAACAGCAAACAGGACTGTTTTAAGTGGTTAAAAAAAATTGCAGCACGCTGCTGTGCAGAGGGACTTGGGTGTCCTTGTGCTTGAATCGCTAAAAGTAGGATTGCAGGTGCAGCAGGTAATTAAAAAGGCAAATGGAATTTTGTCGATCATTGCTGGGGGGATGGAGTTTAAAAACAGGTAGGCTATGCTGCAGCTGTATAGGGTCTTGGTGAGGCCACATCTGGAGTACTGTGTGCAGTTTTGGTCTCCTTACTTGAGAAGGGATATACCAGCACTGGAGGGGGTGCAGATGAGATTCACTTGGTTGATTCCAGAGTTGAGAGGATTGGATTATGAGGAGAGACTGAGTAAACTGGGATTATACTCATTGGAATTCAGAGGAATGAGGGGAGATCTTATAGAAACATATTATGAAAGGAATAGATAAGGTGGAGGCAGGGAGGTTGTTTCCACTAGCAGGTGAAACTAGGACTAGGGGGCATAGCCTCAAAATAAAAAGGGAAGCAGATGTAGGACTGAGGTCAGGAGGAACTTCTTTACCCAAAGAGTTGTGAATCTGTGGAATTCCCTGCCCAGTGAAGTGGTTGAAGCTACCTCGCTGAATGTGTTTAAGGCAAGGCTAGATAAATTTTTGAACAGTAAGGGAATTAAGAGTAATGGTGTGCTGGCGGGTAAGTGGAGTTGAATCTCAAAAACATCAGCCATGATCTTATTGAATGGCGGCGCAGGGTCAAGGGGCCAGATGGCCTACTCCTGCTCTTAGTTCTTATGTTCTTAAGACCTGTAAATTTGCAGATGACACGAAAATTGATGGAGATGTGCATAGTAGGGAAGGTTATCAAAAAACAGAGCGGTTGGAAAGTTGGGTGGAGAAATGGCAGATGAACTTTAATCTGGACTAGTGTGAGCTGATTCGTTTTTGGAGGAAAACGCGAGAGGAAAGTTTACAGTAAATGGCAGAATCTTGAGGAGTATTGATATGCAGATGGACCTTTTGGGAAGCTAGGCCCCTTGCTGAGATACTTGTATTATCAATGGCCATGGATGAGGTACCGGAAGTCTGCAGTTTGGCCAATGTGGTGCCATCATTTAAGACTGGTGATAAGGAAAAGCCAGGAAACTATGGACCAGTGAGCCTGATGTCGGTAGTAAGTTGTTGGAGGGGATTATGAGGGATAGCATTTACATGCATATGGAAAGGCAATGACTGATTAGGGATAGACGACATGGCTTTGCACATGGGAAATCATGTCTCACTAACTTGATTGAGTTTTTTGAAGCAGTTACAAAGATGATTGATGAAGGCAGATGTTGTTAAGGTATTCAACAAAATTCCACATAGTAGACTGATTAGCAAGATTATATCACAATATATTCAGGGGAATCTAGCCAATTGGACATAAAATTGGCTTGAAGGAAGGAGACAGAGGGTGGTGGAGAGTTTTTTTTAGACTGGAGGCCTGCACCAGTGGTATACTGCATGGATTGGTGCTGGGTCCAGTGCTTTTCATCACTTATATAAATGACTTGAATATAGGAAGTATGGTTAGTAAGTTTGCAGATGATACCAAAATTGATAGTATAGTGGACAGCGAAGAAGGTTATCTCAGAGTAGAATGAAACCTTGATCAATTGGGCTGAGCGTGGCTTTTGAGCTTAATTTAGATAAATTTGAGGTGCTGCATTTTGGTAAGGCAAATCAAGGCAGGACCTTTACAGTGAATGTTAGGGAACTGGGGAGTGTTGCTGAACAAAGAGACGCAAGGGTTCAGGTGTATATTTCCTTGAAAGTAGTATATCTGGTAGACAAAGTGGTGAAGGCGGCATTTGGCATGTTTGCTTTCATTGGTCGGTGCATTGAGTATAGGAGTTGGGATGTCATGCAGTATCTGTATAGAACACTAGTGAGGCTACTTTTGGAATAATGCATATATTTCTGGTCACCCTTCTATAGGAAGGATGTTGTATTACTTGAAAGGGCGCAGAAAAGATCTGCGAGGATGTTGTTGGAACTGGAGGGCTTGAGCTATAGGGAGAGGCTGAACAGGCTGGAGTGTTGGAGGCTGAGGGGTGAACTTAGAGGTTTATAAAATCATGAGGGGCATGGTTACGGGGAATAGCCAAGGTCTTTTTCCAGGCTAAGTGAGTCCAAAACTAGAGGGCATAAGTTTAAGGTGAGTGGGAATAGATTTAAATAGGGCCTGAAAGGTAACATTTTCACACAAAGGTTAATCTCTGTATGGAACAAGCTGCCAGAGGATGTGGTGGAGGTGGGTACATTTGCATCATTTAAAGGGCATCTGTGTGGGTATATGAATGGGAAGAGTTTAGAAAGATATGGACCAAATGCAGGCAAGTGGGGCTAGGTCAGTTTAGGATATCAGGCTGGCATGGACACGTTGGACTAAGGGTCTGTTTCAATGCAATATAACTCTACAACTTTAAGCTCCCTGAACGAGGCAACAGAAGTGGATAGGGTGGTAATGGACATATGGCACGGGAGCTTTCATTGTTTGGGGAATTGAACATAAAAGTTAGAGAGAGTCATGTTGCAGCTGTATAAAACTTCATATTGGCCATATTTGGAGCATTGTCAATACAGTGTGGAGTTGGAGGAACAGAGCAGGTCAGGCAGCATCAGAGGAGTAGGAAAGTCAACATTTCAGATTGGGACCCTTCATTGGGACTGGGGAGGGGAAAGGGAGCTCACAAATAAATAGAGAGAGTGGGGTGGGGCTGGAGGAAGGTAGGTGGGATGGTGATGGATAGATGCAGGTAGGGAGTTGTGGAGGTTGGTCATTGGGAAGGATGGGGTGGCTGGTGAGAAGGAAGTTGGACAGGTTGTGTCAGGTCAAGGAGGCGGGGATGAGAGACAGAGGCTGGACATGGGATGAAGCCTTAGGTGGGGAAATTTTGAAGTGAGTGAATTCTATGTTAAGGCCATTTGGCTGTAAGGTCCTGAGGTGGAATATAATGTGTTGTTCCCCCAGTTTACGTGTGGCCACATTGTGACATTGGAGGAGGCCCAGGATGGACATGTTGCTGAGGGAGTGGGAGGAGGAGTTGAAATGGCTGCCAACCAGAAGGTGGTGTTGATTGGAGCGTAGAGCGCAGGTGCTCCACGAATTGGTCACTGACTCATTCCAAATCCGACAGGGATTCATCTGTACATCATCTAACTTGGTCTATTGCACCCATTGCCCCTGATGTTGTCTCCTCTACATCGCTGAGACCAAGTGCAGACTCGGTGACCGGCTTCATTCCAGTTCAGCCCTCCCTCTCATCCCCACCTCCTTGACCTGACACAACCTGTCCATCTTCCTTCTCACCTATCCGTCCCACCCTTCCCATTGACCAATGTCCACAACTGCCTACCTACATTCATCTATCACCATCCAACCTACCTTACTCCCACCCCACCCTCTTCCCTCTATTTATTTCTGAGCTCCCTTTCCCCTCCCCAGTCCTGATGAAGGGTCCCGACCAAAAACAATAACTTTCCTGCTCCTCTGAGGCTGCCTGATCTTCAGTGTTCCTCCTGCTCCACACTGTATGGACTCTGACTTCCAGCATCTTCAGTTCTTGCTATCTCCTTTGGAGTATTGTGTACAGTTCTTGCCACCACTATAGGAAGCATGTGGAGATGTTGGAGGGGGTACAAAAGAAGTTTACCAGGATGTTGTCTAGATTGGAGTGCATTAACTATGAGAAGATGCTGGACAGACTTTGATTGTTTTTGCTTGAACATTGAAGGTTGAGGAGCAATGTGAAAGAAGTGTATAAAATTACGCGAGGCATGGATAGGGTGAATAGTCAAAGTATTTTTCCCAGGGTGGAAATGTCAGTAACTAAGGGACATAGAATCAAAGAATCATGACAGTGTGGAAAGAGGCCATTTAGCCCATCAAGGTTTTCTGATCCTAAAAAAAAAAGTATCCTACCAGACCCAGCTCCCCATTCTATCTCCCTGATACTGCATTGACCATGGCTAATCCACCTAGCTTGCACAGCCCAAGACACTATGGGGTAATTTAGCATGGCACATCCACCTAACTAACACATGTTCGATTATAGGTTTAAGGTGGCAGTGGTAAAAAGTTTAAAGGAGATGTGCGAGGGAAGCTTTTTACATAGACGTTGTGGGTACGTGGGAAATATTGCCAGGCAAGGTCATAGAAGCAGAGACGATAGCAACATTTAAGAGGCATTTTGACAGGCACATGAATAGGCAGGAAATAGAGGGAGATAACAAGAACTGCAGATGCTGGAGTCAGAGTCAATACAGTGTGGAGCTGGAGGAACACAGCAGGTCAGGCAGCAAAGGAGCAGGGAAAAAAAAAATCAAAAAAAAAAATGACGTTTTGGGTTGTGACCCTACATCAGATAATAGAGGGATACAGACCATGTGCAGGCAGGTGGGATCAGATTAGAATAGAATGGCTTTGTGGTTGGCACAAACATGATGGGCCAAAGGGTCTACCTGTGCTGTACTGTTCTATGTTCTAACAAGCATTGGGAAGACAAAATAATTGATAGTGGTGAGCTAGGGAAAACAAAGCTGCTATTGGGAGACATTAGTGGATAAAAATGGGTTGGCTGTGATGAAGTCAGCCCATGTGATAACAAGGGGTGTAAGGTGGGTGAAGGACATGGAGAAAGGTGTTCAGGCCCCGAAATTATTGTACTTGATATTAAGTCCTGAAAGTGACAGGGTCCCCAGGCAACAAATGAGATCCTGTTCTTCGAGCTTGTGCCGAACCTCACTGGAATACTGCAGCAAGTCCGAGATAGAACTGTTGGCCAGGGAACAAGGTGTGTTGAAATGGCGGACAACTGGAAGCTCAGGCTCTTTGTTGCAGCCAGATTTAAGTGTTCCACAAAACCATCACCCAGTCTGTGTTTAGTCTCCCCGCTGTAGAGGATACCACATTGCGAAGAGTGAATACTGTGCATTAGATTGAGCGAAATGCAGATGAATTGCTGCTTCACCTGGAAGGTGGTGTATAGGAGGCCTTGGATGGTTAGGAGGAAGGAAGTAAATGGGCAGATGTCACACCTTCTGCTATTGCATGGGAGTATTAGGAATGAAGGAGGAGTAGACCAGTATCTCATGGAAGGAACAATCCCTGCAGATAAATGACAAGGGATGGAAGAAGATGGAAATGTGTCTGGTGATAACAACCCACTGAAGGTGTCTTTCTCCCCAATTCATCATTACTTATTCCTTTGGCCAACTACTGTTCATTCTTTCTAGTCTCCATTCCCATCTGCTGTTTACAGCTCCCCTGTGGCCTACTGCTCCCACCCCGTCTTCAGCACTTATGCCACCTTTTCCGAACTGAAATCCGTTCTGAAGATAGGTCACTGAACATGAAATGTTGAGTCTGCTTCATTCCACAGATGCTGCCAGAACTATTGCATTTCTCCAGCAATTTCTGTTTTTGTTTCAGATTTTCAGCATCTGCAGTTTTAGGTCCATATCTTCTGCCTCATCAGGTTTCCTTTGTTTTTGTTGACTTGCTTGCTGAGCTGGTAAGTTTGTTTGCAGACGTTTTGTTACCGTGCTAGGCAACATCATCAGTGCACCTCCAGTGAAGCATTGGTATTCCATCCTGCTTGCTATTTGTGTCTCTGTTTGCTGGGGGCTGGGTGGCATCACTTCCAGGTTTGTTTCTTAGTGGTTGGTATATGGAGTCCAGCTCTACATGTTTGTTAATGGAGTTCTGGTTTGAGTGCCAGGCCTCCAGGAATTTTTGAGAAAGACCCCATATACCAACCACTAGTATGCAAACAAACTTACCAACTCAGCGAGCAAGTCAACAACTGCATCACTAACATGAGCTACACACCTTCTCAAAAACCTTGAGGTTTCCTCTTGCACAACTTGCCATTTGCCTTTAGATTTTGAATTACTGTTAGCTCCAAGTTCCAGAATGTTCTCAGACTGGTGTTAAAATTGGAGTTATTACAGACATTTAGGGTAGAATGTCATAGGGGTCGGAGTGAAGTCAGGTATAAGATAAAATAAATGGTAGAACCCAGTGACAGGTACCTTGAGGCACATCTGGATGTTGAGAACATCTCACCCCATAATTTATGCTTTTTGTAAGTGGTGTGGTGAGTGAGAAACCAATTGACAGTCATTATTGATTGTTAAATCAGATAGTAAGAACTGCCGATGCTGGCGTCAGAGATAACACAGTTTGGAGCTGGAGGAGCGCAGCAGGCCAGGTAGTATCAGAGGAGCAGGAAAGATGACGTTTTGGGTAAGGGTCCCGAACCAAAATGTCAACTTTCCTGCTCCTCGGATGCTGCCTGGCCTATCGATTGTTAAATGCCTTGTCAATATTCAGACTTCCACTTTACCAAACTTGGCAAACAAGCTCAATGTCAGGAAAAATTAAAAAGGAAACCAAAGTGAGAACCTGGCAAATTCAACTCAGACAGAGTGACCTCCATGTTGGAAACCAAGCAATAACATCAGAGGGTAAACACCATGGGAACTAACCCCACAGCCCATGTCATGGGCATTGACTTACAAAACGTGCCAGTCTCTTAAAAACCCTCTTGGCACATCTGGTCTATTTATAGGACACTTCTGCTCTTCAGTTCTGTACCTCAGCCTGCATTGGCACCTATCATTTGTAATGCAGCAGCAAGGTCATGCATCCAGCTCACGGACCAGGCTACATCTCCAGGCTCTTTACCCATTGTCATAGCACTCACTCACTGAGCCTACCTGGATGCTCACGATATTACTACTTTGCATTGTCTTGCCTTGCCTTTATATATGTTGCCTCCTCAGGTAGTGATAGTGATATTGATATCAGGCTAATATTACTGCTGGCTTCCCAGGCTGCTTAGTACAATCAAAGCCAGGAAGCTTGTTATGGTTGTCAGCAGGCCACAATCAATCAGTCAAAAGGAATAGCCTTTGCTCAGACAGTCCTTGCACAATAAGCAAAGGGCAGCCTCTGATAATAGTCCAGGCCCTGTTCAGGGCAGTCAGAGTTGGGATCCTCTCCCCATAAGGAGTGAGGAGCCAAACGTCAGGCAGACCATTGTGCATCTTTCTGTCCTGTTATGGGTTGTTTTCTGTCTGAAGAGAGAAAGAAACATCAAAACATAGGAGCAGAAGTAGGCCATTCATCCCTTCAAGCCTGTTCCACCATTCAACAAGTTTCATAGCCAATCTCTGGCCTAACTCCCTATATTGTGCCTTTAGCCCATATCCCTTAATAACTTTGCATAACAAAAGTGTATCTACCTCATTTAAAATTAACAGTTGTCCAGTATCCACTGTCATTTGGGGAAGAGAGTTCCAAACATCTACCACTCTTTGTATGTGGACCTGAACAGTCTGGCCCTAATTCTCAGACATGTCTCCTTGTTCCAGAGTCCTCAACCAGTAGAAATAGTTTATTTTTATCTAAGCTGTCTTTCCTGTTACTATCTTGAAGACTTTCAAATCATCCCTTAAGCTTCTAAATTCTAGAGAAAACAGGCCTGATTTGTATAATTTCTTATCATAACTTAACCCCTGAAATCCAGGCATCATTCCTGTAAACAAGGTGCAGGGCTGGATGAACACAGCAGGCCAAGCAGCATCATAGCCGCTAAGCCTCTCTGCTCCTATGATGCTGCTTGGCCTGCTGTGTTCATCCAGCCCTGCACCTTGTTGTCTCGGATTCTCCAGCATCTGCAGTTCCTACTATCTCCTATCATTCCTGTAAACTTGCTTTGTAAACCTCCAAGGACAATAAAGCCTTCCTAAAAAGTGTAGTTCCCAGATCTGCTCACAGTACTCCAAGTGGACTCCAACCAGGGTTTTGTATTATTGAATCATAAATTCTCCATCCTTGTACTCCAGTTGTCCAGAAATAAAGGTCAGCATTCCATTACCTTCCTTGGTTATTTCCTGTATCTGGTTGTGACATTTTAACGATCTATGCAACTGAATCCCCGCGTCTCTTTCGACATTTACATCCAAATTAGACAGGAACTGGGGAATGTGGATTGGGAGCAGTTATTTGAGGGCAAATCTACATCTGACATGTGGGAGGCTTTTAAAGACCAGTTTATTAAAGTGCAGGACATGTATGTCCTTGCAAAACTGAAGGATAGGAATTGCAGGATTCAGGAACCCTGGATGACAAAGGAAATTGTAAGCTTAGTCAAAAGGAAGCATACGATACGTCTAGGCAGCTACAAACTAATGAAGCCCTTGAGGATTACAAAGAAATTAGGAAGGAACTTAAACATGGAATAAAATATGTCTTCAGCAAACAAGATCAAGGAGAATCAGATGGCTTTTATGCATGTATTAAAAAAACGAGGATAGCAAGGGAAAGAGTAGGCCCAGTCAAGGCCAAAAGGAGGGAAGTTATGCGTGATGCCACAGGAAGTGGGAGAGATCCTTAATGAATATTTTGTATCAGTATTCACCTAGGAGAAGGACATGACTGATGTTGAGATCAGGAATGAATGTGTAAATATTCTAGAGAATGTCAATATATTAAAAAGGAGGAAGTTTTGGGTATTCTAAATTGCATTAAGATAGACAAATCCCCAGGGCCAAATGGTATCTATCCCAACTTACCGAGAGGCAAGGGAAGTAGTAGCTGGGGCATTAGCAGACATCTTCACATCCTCTTTGGTCACAGGCGATGTTCCAGAGGACCGGGAGATTAGCCAACATTGTTCCCTTGTGTAAGGAAGGAAGAAGGATAATCCAGAAATTATAAGCAGTTGAGCCTAACATCAGTGATGGGGAAGCTCTTGGAAAAGATATTCAGGGACAATATAAATGCATATTTGGAAGAAAACAGACTAGTTAATGACAGGCATCATGGTTTTGTAAGGGGAAGATCATGTCTCACCAATCTGATTCAATTTTTTTGGAGAGGTGACAAAGATAATTAATGAGGGAAGGGCTCTGGATATAATTTATGTGGACTTTAGTAAGGCATTTGATAAAGTCCCATGTGGCAGATTGGTACAAAAACTGAAATTACATGGGATTCGGGGTGAGCGGACTAGATGGATACAAAACTGCCTTGGTCACAGAAGCCAGAGGGTAGCGGTGGAAGGGTGTTTTTCAGAAGGGAGACCAGTAATTAGTGGTGTTCCACAGGGATCAATCTTAGGTCCTCTGTTGTTGTAGTGTATATGAATGATCTGGAAGAAAATGTAGGTCATCTGGTTAGAACGTTTGCAGATGACACGAAGATTGGAGGAGTTGTTGATAGTGCCAACAGTTGTGAAAGGATACAATAGGATATAGACAGATTGGTGACAGAAATGGCAGATGGAGTTTAATCCAGCCAAACCAAAGATGATGCATTTTGGAGGATCAAATTTAGGTGTGAATTATACTCTAAATAGCCTTAGGAACATTAACATACAGACAGATCTGGGTGTGCAGGTCCACAGTTCCCTAAAAGTGGTAACACTGGTGGCCAAGGTTTTTAAGAAGGCACATGGCATGATTGCCTTCATCAGCTACAGGGACCTGGATACAATTTCTGCCTTGGATAACTGTTTGTATGTTGTCCCCATGTCTGCATGGATTTCCATCAGATGCTCTGGTTTCCTCCCATAGTCCAAAGATGTGCAGGTTAGGTGGATTGGTCATGTCAAATTGTCTATAGTGTCCAGGGATGTATAGGTTTGGTTAATTAGCCATGGTAAATGCAGAGTTATGGGGTAGAAGCATGGGATTGGGTTTGGGTGGGATGCTTGTTAGATGATCGATGCAGATTCAATGGGCTGAAATGACCTCTTTCCGCATTGTAGGGATTCTATGGTCTCCACTGAGTAACAGCTGCGTCACTCATTTTCCTCCAAGTGTGCGGTTATTCATTCTGGACTGATAAAGGATAGACCAGACTGCTTTCTAGATGGTATGAAGTAAATACGGTTTATGTAGACAAAGACAGACAGAAAGACAGACAGAGGCCCTTCAGCCCTCCAAGCCTGCGCTGATCATCATGCCCCATCGAAATTGTAAAAAACCTTCTGCCCTTCCAGATGCCTCTTAAGTGTCACCAACGTGCCTGCTTCCACCATCTCTTCTGGCAGCACATTCCAGGCTCCTACTATAGTCTGTGTGAAAAAGCTTCCCTTGCACATTTCCCCTTTAAACTTCTCCCTCTCACCTTGAACCTATGCCCCCTTGTAATTGAAGCTTCAACCTTGGAAAAAAGCCTCCGACTATCCATGCCTCTCATAATTTTGTAGACCACTATCAGATCTCCTCAGCCGCCGTCTTTCCAGTGAAAACATTCCTAGTCTTTTTAACCTTTCCTCACAGCCAATGCCTTTGAGACCAAGCAGCATCCTGGTGAACCTTTTGTACTGTCTTCAAAGCTTCCACATCCTTCTGGTAGTGTGGTGACCAAAACTGCATACATACTCCTAATGTGTTCTAACAAGGGTTTTATGGAGCTGCAACATGGTTTGCCAACTCTTGTATTCCATGCCCCAGCTGATGAAGGCAAGCGTACCAGGTGCCTTCTTAAACACCTTGGCCACCTGTGTTACCACTTTTAGGGAACTGCGGACCTGCATGCCCAGATCTGTATGTTAATGTTCTTAAGGTTTCTGCTATTTAAGAGTATAATTCATACCTAAATTTGATCCTCCAAAATGCATCATCTCAGGTTTGCCTGGATTAAACTCCATCTGCCATTTCTGTCCCCAAGTCACCAATCTGTCTATATCCTTTCACAATTGTTAACACTAATCAACAATGCAGAGGACATACAGAGTTAGCAATGTCAGGGGGCTGTAATGGGCAAGAGCAAGTTGAGAAGATGTTGCAGAGGATTGAGAGAGTAGTAGAGCCTTGGTGGAAGTTGGGTATGGTAGCAAAATTACTAGCAACAAACTCTTGATATTTTTAGAAAGTAGAATTTTTGTTGTGCATTAAAATGCAAGGGATTTTTGTCGCAAGACCACATGAAGAT
The DNA here is from genome assembly GCF_021869965.1 of Rhincodon typus. Lineage (NCBI taxonomy): Eukaryota > Metazoa > Chordata > Chondrichthyes > Orectolobiformes > Rhincodontidae > Rhincodon > Rhincodon typus. Next base: position 44,501,928 of record NC_063334.1, read on the forward strand.
ACAAGGAAGAAACAAATAAAACAACTCCTTTTGATATTGACAGATGCAGCAAGTTGATGTTTGTTCACTTTTCAGATCAATATAACATTTCTTCTAGAAACTAAGCTTCAAAGAATTTGAATCTTGAGGCAGGCTTTGCTCAGTATAGAGGTTAGCTGTGATGTTAGACCCCAGATTCAAAGCAGACTGATGTTAACATTAAGTAGATCCTTACTAGAAGGATGCAAGCAGTCCAGAAATCACTAACCACCAGAGAAGACAGATGTCCATCATCCACCTAAGGAGAAGGAGAATATTAGCACCTCCTCAAACTAAGCTTTTATGCCCCTGGTAAATCCATTGTTTCTTTGTATCAGATATTTAGAGAGCCATTATTTCAGGCATATTGTGCGTCTATAGTTACCATTTGTTCAAACTGGCTGAACATCAAGTCTGCTAGTGTATGGACTGCAAGGTACGCAGAATGTAAGGCTATGACTTTCCAAAATGAAGAAGTCTGAGCAACTGCAAATTGGAATCCTTCAAGAAATTACGGTCAATGTGTATTACGTGAACAGTGACAGCTGTGTTTTAGTCTGGCAAAGTTTTTAACAAAATAAGGTATAGCTTTAACACAATTCATGACCTCTTTTCACGCCTCATAGACATGACAAAAGGCTATGTTTTCCTTGTAGCCAGCAAGGAAAAGACTTCTGAAGAGTCACTGGTCTTGAAATGTTAACTCTGCTTTTTCTCCACAAACTGGATGCTGCCAAACCGAATGAGTGTCACCAGTAATTTCTGTTTTTGTTGGAAAAGACTTAACATCCTTAATGCCATTTTTTTGGCCCGATTAGAAACTTCAAACAATTGGAAAGAAGTGTGAGCATGACAACAAAACCATTTTAAAAAAAAAACTTAACTGGATAAGAACTAGAAGAGAATTGACTGGAAACTGAACTGGAAGACCATTTTGCATAATCGCAATTCTAGCAATGTGGTCTAATTCTAATATAGACCTTGCTGAACTTTCCTATGCTGCCCATATGTTATACATTATTGAAGTGGATATGTGAACATAGATTATGTCATAGTGAGGAAATGTATTCTGACATTATGCAGAGTAGCCTGCATTATTTTTTTAAATGTTGCAAGGGAAATGGTGCCTTTGCGATATACATGATAACAGATCTGAATTCCTACCTCCTACAAGAAAAAAGGCAATTAAATGTTCTTTCAAACTCAGGACTTTATCTTGAATTTGTATGGATGAAGGGGTTGGAAACATCTGTATTTTGTCTATACACTGACCTCTTCGGTGCGAGTTCCACCTTATGGAATATGTCATTTCCCAGCATGATCCAGTCTGAAGTGAACTGCACCTCCTCCACAGTCCTCCTCAAGTGATGCCTTCTTTTGAGAGTGATAAAACTGTCTGTTTTGGTGCTTGTGAAGTCATATTTTGAAGCAAGGTCCTCTGCAGTAAGGTTTGTTCTGCAGCTAATTTAAGTTTTTTTTTCTTTGAATGGTTCATTTTTGGCTACTATGAGCTATTTGCAGGGGAAATTTATTGATGCAAATAACATGATATTGCTAATGTAATTTGTGTTGCAGTTATGGAAAGAATGATCTCGCTCAGCCTTTCCTTTCTCCAGATACTAGTTTACCTACGTATTTCCAATATTTTCTCAATTCCTTTCTAGCCCTCTTTTGACTTTAAAAAAGGTTTTTTTGTTATTGTATTCTGTTTATATGCCACTATTCTCTTTTGTCACCCCGATTGTTGGTTTTGACTCCAAGAAGGCAGATGGACCAGCAGCTGCCAGTGGAGTCACCAATGATTGATATACCAGTCCAGGAGGAACTGCTTGAGACCATACAGCCTCAACTTCCTCCCTTTCCAATTTTCATTCTAATGTCCCTTGCAATTCCCCATTCAGCATTGTTCAAATTATATCCCCATTGCATGAGATATGCAGCAATGCCTCAATGCAAATAATCTTAACCAGAATTTAAAGCTGTATAATCAGTGTCAGCTGATCTCAACTGTGAATTTTAAATTAGAAATATTATAATCTTTACTAAATACATGTTTTAGTTTTTCTTGTATGGTGGGAATATTCAATTCTGGAACCTTTCTTTCAGATTGATATGTACTTTAATGCAGTGTCTAAAATGAAAGAGCATATTTGTCTCAATCATTTCACCCAGTTAGCAAACAGAAGGCAGCCCAAAAGCTTAATTGGCAATTTCATCCGAATCTGGGTCTGCTACTAAATTTAAAATTTGCATAAGTTATTAAACAAGCACAGCGACACAAGTTTTTGCAGCAGCAGATCAAGCATCTGCCACTGTGTAAGACTTCCCTGGTGACCAAGATGGCAGAATTATAGCCTGTGCTTTTAGAGCTGGCTTTTCTGCCTGTAAACATACTCAAGATGAGAACATTCCTTTTAATCCACATGAACAGAAGCAGGAATTTCAAATTCAACCATGGACATCAGAAAGGGGTTTGATGTTCTGTTTTTCTTCATCAGTACAGTATCTATAATCACATGAGACAATGGAGTTGATGGCCAAGTGGGAAATGACCAGGCAAGAGATGAACAAACAGGCAGTGGCTCTTGTGACCATCCCTGCAATCATTCTGCAGACTTATGTTTCCAGCAGGCCTTTTCTACTGTCCAGAGAAGATCTCGCCTATTCTGTGTAAGACTTATGTTTAATCTTCAAATTAATGGAAACTGGATTTAAATATGTCTGTAAAAATCAGTGATTTCCTTACAGGGAGTGTACAGTGTGCCTAGCACTTGTTGGAGAAGAAGATGATCAGACATGCATGGAGCTTTGTAGATTTGTGGTTTTGAAAGTTGTGTTTTTGATTGCTAATGCAGTAGTGAGCACAGATATATCACAGCTCCACCTTGCTGTTGAAGCCAGATGAATAGGTCCTATCTGCTGCAATCTGACCTCTACCCAAAGGGCAGAATTGCCAGTCCCACTGGTAGTCACCAGCAGTTCAGACTAGTGGCCATGTATGATTGAACAGATGCAGGTTATACACTATTGCAACTTACAGGGTATATATTTACATACTCCAATGAGAGCCTGCAACACTAAGTAGAACAACCTACGCACTTTTGAGGACATGAGATCCAAATGCCCAAACTGTGCAGCTGAAATGGTGAATGGACACCTTCTCCCCCACTGTAACCATCTCCTCATTAGAATTTTATAATTTACTTCGTGTATCCTCCTTAAACTGACTGCCTAAATTCGCTTGGATGGCTGGATCTGCATTGCAACAATAAATAGCGTGGCACTTAGATGCTTTACTTTGTTACAGGTGCAATGTAAGTATTTCACAAAAGCATCAGAGAAAACTGAACACAGACATTAAGAAATATTAGAATCAGTAACAAAAAGCAAGTGAGGCAAATTTTCAGGAGCAGTTCAAAGGAGAGAGAGATACAAAAATTCAAAATTTATCATCTGGTCATTTAAAGATAGATCAATGAATGGAGTGGTAATGGAAACCAGAAATGCAAGGCACCAAAATTAGAGGAGCTCAGAGATTTTCAAGACTTGCAGAGCAAGAGGAGTTCACAATGAGCAGAAGTGAGGAAGGCAATGAAGGCATTTGTGCAAGGAAGAAAAATTTTTTAAAAATGTGAAACTGCCTTATTGGGAGCGAGTGCAGGGTAATGGGCGATTGGGACTTGATGCATTACAGGATACAGGCAGCAGTCTTTGATGACCAGAGTTTTGGAAAGAAGAAATTGCAGTGCTGGTCAAATGACTATTGGGATTATTCAGTACAGAGATAACAATCCCTAAGGAATGACTGTTTCCATAGCAGGAGTCACAGGCAATCAATCAATCTTACAGGCAATTAAGGAGAATATCATAGAACATAGAAGAGTACAGGCCCTTCGGCCCATGATGTTGTGCCGAACTTTTACCCTAAACCCAAGGTCTGTCTAACCTCCACCCCTACCCTATACTATCATTCATATGCCTATCTAATAGCCGCTTAAATGCCCCTAATGAAGCCAACTCCACTACCCTCTCCGGCAATGCATTCCACAAACCTACCACTCTGAGTAAAGACCCTACCTCTGATATCTCCCCTGTATCTACCTCCACTCACTTTAAGACTATGCCCCCTTGTAATAGCTACCTCCATCCCCTAGGAAAAAGTCTCTGGCTGTCCACTCTATCTGTACCTCTGATCATTTTGTACACCTCTATCAAGTCACCTCTCATCCTTTGTCGTTCTAAAGAGAAAAGCCCTAGCTCTCTCAACTTTTCCTCATAAGACCTTCCCTCCATGCCAGGCAACATCCTGGTAAGTCTCCTCTGCACCTTTTCCAATGCCTCCACATCTTTCCTGTAATGAGGCGACCAGAACTGGACACAATACTCCAGAGATAACGAGGTGTAGAGCTGGATGAACACAGCAGTCCAAGCAGCAGAGGGGCAGGAAAGCTGACGTTTCAGGCCTAGACCCTTCTTCAGAATGGAACCAGGCTTTTGTATAGCTGGAGCATAACTTCACGGCTCTTGAATTCGATCCCTCTATTAATGAAAGCTAACACACCATATGCCTTCTTAACAACTCTATCCACCTAGGTGGCAGCTTTCAGGGAACTGTGAACATGAACCCTGAGATCCCCCTGCTCCTCCACACTGCCAAGAATCTTTCCATTAACCCTGTATTCTGCTTTCAAGTTTGTCCTTCCAAAATGAATCACCTCACACTTTTCAGGGTTAAACTCCATCTGCCACTTCTCAGCCCAGCTCTGCATCCTATCAATGTTCCTTTGTAACATAGAGCAGCCCTTCGCACTGTCCACAATGCGACCCACCTTCGTATCGTCCACAAACTTGCTAACCCACCCTTCCACTCCTTCATCCAAATCATTTACAAAAATCACAAATAGAAGAGGACGACCCAGGACAGATCCTTGTGGTACACCACTCGTAACTGAGCACCATGTTGAATATTTTCCGTCCACTACCACCGTTTGTCTTCTAAAGGGTCAGCCAATTCTGAATCCAATCTGTTACATTTCCCACTATCCCATACCTCCTCACCTTCTGCATGAGCCTACCATGGGGAACCTTATCAAATGCCTTACTTAAATCCATGTATACCACATCCACTGCTCCACCTTCATCCACGTGTTTGGTCACCTCTTCAAAGAATTCAATAAGGTTTGTGAGGCATGATCTACCCCTCACAAATCCATGCTGACTATCACGAATCAAACTGTGCCTTTCCAAGTGATCATAAATACTATCTCAGAGCCCTTTCCAATAATTTGCCCACCACTGATGTAAGACTAACTGGCCTGTAATTTCCAGGGTTATCCCTATTCCCTTTTTTGAACAAGGGAATGACTTTTGCCTTTCTCCAATCTTCCGGCACTATACCCGTGGACAGCGAGGACGAAAAGATCACCAAAGGCCCTGCGATCTCTTTCCTTGCTTCCCATAGAATCCTTGGATAAATATCATGCCTGGGGGACTTATCTATCTTCAACTTCCTCAAAATTCCTAGCACATCTTCCTTACTAACATCAACCTTCTCTAGCCTCCCAGCCTGTTTCACACGGTCCTCCTTTACAACTAGGTTGTGAATACCGAAGAAAAGTAAAGTATTCATTAAGGACCTCTCCTATCTCTTTAGGCTCCGTGCACAAATTCCCTTTACAATTCTTGATCGGCCCTACCATTTCTCTGGTCATTCTCTTTTGGATGATAGTACAAGGTAGGGGTGGAGGTTAGATAGACCTTAGGATTAGGGTAAAAGTTTGGCACAACATTGTGGGCTGAAGGGCCTGTATTGTGCTGTACTGTTCTGTGTTCTTCTTCCTCACAAATGTGTAAAAAGCCTTGGAGTTCCTTGATTCTATCTGCCAAGGTTTTCTCATGCCCCCTTATAGCTCAAAGTTCTTTCTTCAGCTCCTTCCTGGATAACTTGTATCCCTCTAGAGCCTTTTCCGTTCCTTGTAAGGTTTAGGAAACATAAGCATCCTTCTTCCTGTTAACCAGTCGTTCGATCTCTCGAGAACCAAGGCTCCCTCACTCGACTGAATCTTCCCTGCCTGCTAGGGACAAACATATTGAGCACACACAGTATGCATTCCTTAAACAATCTCCACATTTCAATAGTGCTCTTCCCTGACAGCATCTGTTCCCAATTTATGTTACCCAGTTCTTGCCTAACAATTGTAATTACCCTTCCCCCAATTATAAACCTTACCCTGCTGTATGTATCTATCCTTTTCCATGACTATTGCAAAAGAAACAGAGTTATGATCGCTACCGCCAAGATGCTCTCCTACCAACAGGCCCTCCTACCAACAGGCCTAACACTTGGCCCGGTTCATTGCCGAGCACCAAATCCAAAGTGGCCTCTCCTCATGTTGGTCTATCTACATACGGTGTCAGGAATCCTTCCTGAACGCACTGGACAAAATCCGCTCCATCTAAACTATTAGAACTAAAATGTTTCCAATCAACGTTTGGAAAGTTGAAGTCACCCATGACTACAACCCTGTGACTTCTGCACCTTTCCAGTATCTGCCTCCCAATCCACTCCTACTTCTCTGCAACTGTTAGGGGGTGTGTAAAAAAAACCCCAAAGTGACTGCTCCCTTCTTGTTCTGGACCTCAACCCAAACTGACTCTGTAGACACATCATTCTCGAACTGCCTTTCAGTAGCTGCTATACTAGCCCTGACTAGCAATGCCACTCCCCCGCTTTTTTTTCCCCCCACTCTCCCTATTTCTTTTAAAGCATCTAAATCCCGGAACTTCCAACAACCATTCCTCTCCCTGAGTTACCCACGTTTCTGTAATGGCCACAACATCATAGAGCATGGGTGGGTACTTGGAACTAAGTTCATCCACCTTATTTCTGATACTTCTAGCATTGAAGTATACACACCTCAAACCGTCTGTGTCCACAATTATCCTCCATCGACTGCATTTCTTTGTAGACAACCTCACTCTCTGCTGTGTCTGTTGGAAGGCTGAATACCTCATCCTCTGAACTATAAATCCGGTTCCCCACCCCCTGCCAATCTAGTTTAAACCATCCTGTATAGCACAAGCAAACCTCCCTCCCAGGATATTTGTGAACCCTTCCGGTTCAGGTGCAACGCGTCCTTACTGTACAGGTCCCACCTTCCCCAGAATGTGCTCCAATTATCCACATAATGGAAACCCTCCTTCCTACACCAGCCCTGTAGCTATGTGTTTAGCTGCACTCTCTCCCTATTTCTTACCTCATTATCACATGGCACTGGTAGTAATCCAGAGATAACTACCCGGTTTGTCCTGGACTTCAGCTTCCAACCCAACTCCCTGTACTTGTTTTTCACATTCTCTGTCCTTTTTCTACGCATATCATTGGTACCAATGTGTACCATGACTGCTGGTTGCTCACCTTCCCCCTTAAGGATCTTGAAGGCACAATCCGAGACATCGAGGACCCTGACACCTGGGAGGCAACATACCATCTGTTCATCTCGTTCATGTCCACAGAACCGCCTGTCTGTGCCTCTTACTATCAAATCCCCTATTACAATTGCTCTCCTATTCTCCCCCCTTCCCTTCTTTGCCACAGGATCAATTGGGATAGCCGTATTATGAACAGTCTGGTTCACAGTGGGTAGGAAGTGGTATAAAATTGATGGCTAGGGAATAGAAATCTAACTGGAGCTGATGTGATTAACTTTAGTCTTCCTGATATTTAATTGAAGGGAACTACTGACCGTCCAGTGCTAGATGAGCAGCATAGGAAAAGGGGAAGTGGTAAATACCACAGGAGACAAAACCGTAAGAAATATCAGGCACCATGAGTGCAAGGGAGGGATGTTGGGTGGTGAGCAGTTGGTAGGAAGAGGCATGAGGGAGCATGGGACAGCTTGGAAGAGGAATGAGGCAAGATACAAGGGAGAAAAAGAAGGAGAGATTTCAAAGTCATGGCAGAATAGAACATTTGGGAATGTTTGGCTTCATAAGCCACAGGCCATGGGCCCTGACAATATTCTGGGAATATCACCAAATACTTGTACTCCACAACTAGCTGCACCACTGACCAAGATGTTCTATTACAGCTACAACACTGGCACCTACCTGATAATATGGAAAGTTGCCCAGCTATGTCCGGTCCACATAGCACATGACAATCAAACCAAAACAATCACATCCCTAACATTCCACTCTTCATCATTGGCTAAATAATGAAAATGGTAATAGAGTCATACAGCACAGAAACAGACCCAGACCCTTCAGTCCAACTTGTCCATGCCAACCAAGTTTCCCAAACTAAACTAGTCACACTTGCCTGTGTTTGACCCATATCCCTCTAAACCTTTCCTATTCATGTACCCATCTTTTAAATGTTGTAACTGTGCTTGCAACTATCACTTCATCGGATAGTTCATTCCACATATAAACCACCCTCAATGTGAAAAAGCTGCCCTTCAGTTTCATTTTAAATCTTTCTCCTCTTGCATAAAAAAAATGCCCCCTAGTTTTGAACTCCCTAACCTTGGGGAAAAAGACCTTTGCTATTCACCTTATCTATGCCCCTCATGATTTTATAAACATCCACAAGGTCACCCCTCAACCTCCTACGCTTGAGTGAATAAAGTCCCAATCTTTCCAGCCTCTCATAACTCCAACCCTCCAGTCTCAGCAAATCTTTTCTGAACTCTGTCCAATTTAATAATATCCTTCCTGTAGCTGGGTCACCAGAAACTGTACAAACAATGCTCAGGTGATAACCTGCTCAGTTTAACTTCTTGCAGGGCCACTTGGTTCCTGATTTCATTACAGACTTGGGCCAAACATGGACAAAAGAACTGAACTCCAAGAAGGGAGGTGAAAGTGATTGGTCTTGACAGCAAGGCAGCAAAGGATCAAGTACGGTATCAAGAAGCCTAGCAAAACTAGAGTCAATGGAAGTGAGGGAAAAACTCCATGAGTTAGAGTCAAACCTAGCACAAAGGAAAATAGGAGAGGATGGTCAGCTCAGTTTCAGAACATCTCTGAAGGAATAAAACAAAGAACTGTGGATGCTGAAGATCTGAAACAAAAACAGAAATTGCTTGAGCAACTCAGGTCTTGCAGCATCTGAGGAGAGAAAGCAGAGCTAATGCTTCAAGTCCTGTTATCTTCAGTTCTGAAGAGTGGTCACTGGACTCAAAACATCATCTCTAAAGGAGTTCCTCAGGTTAGTGTCCTAGGCCCAACCACCTTAGCTACTTCATCAATAACCTTCCCTCCATCATAAGATTGATGATTGCACAATGTTTAGTGCCATTCATGACTTCTTGATACTGAAGCAATCTGTGCCCAAAAGCAGCAAGACCTGGACAATATCCAGGTTTGGCTTGAAAAGTGGCATGTAACATTTGTACCATACAAATGCCAGACAATGGCCATCTCCAATAAGAGACAGTCTAACCATTACTGCTTGACATTCAAATGATATTACCATCATTGAATTCCCAACTAACAACAAGCTGGGGGTTACACTTGACTGGAAGCAGAACTGGACTAGTCATATCAATACTACTGCTACAAGAACAGTTCAGAGACTGGGATTTCTGGGCCTGTAACTAGCCTGACTCCAATGCCTATCCACCTTCTACGAGGTGGAAGTCAGGAGTGTGATGGAATTCTCCTTGCTTATCTAGACAAGTACAACTCCAATGACAGGAATTAGCAGGGCAGAAAGGGGCCATTAAATCTCCCTGGCAAACAGGACCAAGGAAAATCCCAACGTGTTTCATACAAATTGAAGGAGCAAGAGCATAACTAGGGAAAAGGTAGGTCCACTCAAAGACAAGAGAGGAAATTGTTGGAGCCAGACGAAGAAGTGGGTGAGGCCCTTAATGAATACTTTGCATTGGTATTTACAAAAGGAGAAGTACATGGTGAGTCCTGGGATGGGTATGTTAATATTTTAGGGCATGTCAATATAAAATAAAGGTGTGATGGGTATTTTGAAATGTATTAAGTTAGGCAAATCCCTGAGATCTGATTGGATCTATTCCAGAATGTGATGTAGGCAATTAGGAACTTGCTGGGGTCTGGCACAAAAAATTTTTGTATCCTCTTTAGTCACAGATGAAGTCCAGAGGACTGAAGAATAGCTAACGTTGTTCCTTTGTTTAAATAGGGCAACAGGAATAATCTGGGAGTGATAGTGAAATTATTGGAGAAGATTCTTAAGGATAGGATTTATTCTCATGGGAAAATATAGACTTAACTTGTAGGGGAAGATCACGTATCACAAACTTAATTGAGTTTTTTTGAGGAAGTGACAAACGTAAATTGATGAGGATAGGGCAATAGATGTTGTCTATATAGATTTTAAACAAGATCTTTGACAAAGTCCATCATGGCAGGCTGATACAAAAGTGAGGTCACTTGAGATCCACAGCAAACTGGTAAGATGGATACACAGAGATAATAGGAACTGCAGATGCTGGAGAATCTGAGATAACAAGGTGTAGAGCTGGATGAACACAGCAGGCCAAGC
>NC_063334.1:44512870-44542506 GCF_021869965.1 Rhincodon typus
GTGTTCATCCAGCTCTACACCTTGTTATCTCAGATGGATACACAACTGGTATGATCATAGAACAAGACAGTCACAGTGGAAGAGTATTTTTCTAACTTTAGATCTGCGACCAGTGGTGTTCCATAGGGTTAAGTGTTGGGATCCCTGTTGTTTGTAATATATATAAATTATTTGGAACAGAATGTATTTAGCCTGGTTAGTAACTGTGGACAACACAATGGATATAGCAGAATAAAAATTGGCTGGAGACTTGGTGGAGAAATGGTAGATGGAGTATAATCTGGACAAATGAGAGATGACACATTTTGCTAGATGAAATGCAAGAGGGAAGCAAACAGTAAATGGCAAAACCCTCAGTAACATCAAGATACAGATGGATCTAGGCATACAGGTCCACAGTTCCCTGAAAGTAACAACATAAGAGGATAAGGTAATCAAGAAGGCATATGGCATGCTTGCCACCATTGGTTGGGGCATAAGTGGAAAAGTTGGCAAGTCATGTTGCAGCTGTATAGAACTTTAGTTTGGCCATATTGAAAGATGGTGTACCGTTCTGGTTGCCACACTACCAGAAACATAGTGGCTTTGGAGAGGTACAGAAAAGGTTTCAGGAAATTAACTGGTTTGGAGTGTATTAGCTATGAGAAGAGATGGACAAACCTGAATCAGAGATAGTAGGAACTGTAGATGCTGGAGAATCCAAGACAACAAGGTGCAGGGCTGGATGAACACAGCAGGCCAAGCAGCATCATAGGAGCAGAGAGGCTGACGTTTTGGGCCTAGACCCTTCATCAGAAAAGGGGGAGGGGAAGGGGGTTTTGAAATAAATAGGGAGAGAGTGGGAGGCGGATAGAAGAGGGATAGAGGAGAGGATAGGTGGAGAGGAAACGAACAGGTCGAAGAGGCGGGGATGGAGCCAGTAAAGGTGAGTGTAGGTAGGGAGTTAGGAAGGGGATAGGTCAGTCCAGGGAGGACGGACAGGTCAAGGGGGCGGGATGAGGTTGGTCGGTAGGAGATGGAGGTGCGGCTTGAGGTGGGAGGAAGAACAGGTTAGGGAGGCAGGGACGAGCTGGATTGGTTTTGGGATGCGGTAGGGGGGAGGGGAGATTTTGAAACTTGTGAAATCCACATTGATACCATTGGGCTGCAGGGTTCCCAAGCGGAATGTGAGTTGCTGTTCCTGCAACCTTCGGGTGGCATCGTTGTGGCACTGCAGGAGGCCCAGGATGGACATGTCGTCTGAGGAATGGGAGGGGGAGTTGAAATGGTTCACGACTGGGAGGTGCAGTTGTTTATTGCGAACCGAGCGTAGGTGTTCTGCAAAGTGGTCCCCGAGTCTCCGCTTGGTTTCCCCGATGTAGAGGAAGCCACCGGGTACACCGGTCTAGGTCCGAAACGTCAGCCTCTTTGCTCCTATGATGCTGCTTGGCCTGCTGTGTTCATCCAGCCCTGCACCTTGTTGTGATGGACAAACCTGGTTTGTTTTCACTTGAACATCACAGGACAAGGGGTGGCCTGATAGAAATTGACAAAATTATGAAAGGCATCAATAGAATGGATAGTCAGAGACTTTGTCCCAGGGTATAAATGTCAAATACTATGGGACATAGGTTTAAGGTAAAATGGAGTAAGCTTAAACAAGATGCGGGAGGCAAGGTTTTAAAAAAAAAGGGTGGTATGCGATGCCAGAGGAGGTGGTAGAAGCAGATACAATAGCAAAGTTTTGGAGGCAACTTGTCAGAAACATGAATAGGCAGGGAGAGTTTGAGACTGTATAGAGGCAAAAGATTTTAGGTTAGAAAGACATCGGGTATTGGCACCATCTTGGTCGGTAGAAAGGCCTTTTCCAGTGCTGTACTGTTCTTTGTACTTTGAGTACTCTCAAAGTTTGACACAATCCAGGACTTAGCAGCTTACTTAATTACTATCCTAGCCACCACTATCAATATTCACTCCTTCCATCAACACATAATGGCAGCAGTGTGTACAAGTGTGCTGCAACAACAACTCATCAGCATTTCTTAATGGCATCTCCTGAACCTGTGACCTCTACTGTCCAGAAGGACAAGGGCAGCAGATGCATGGATCACTGCCTGAAAATTCCTTTCAAAATCACATCACGACTTGGAAATATATAAGTTTATCTTCAATGTTGTTGGGTCAAAATCCTGGAACTCCATTTCAAACAAAACTGTGGAAGTACTTGCAGCATACAAACTGCAACAGTTCAAGAGGAAGCTCACCAATTTTAAAACAAGTAAAAAACAACATAGACAACTCAATGGATGACCTCAACCTTTTGACAGGTAGAGAGGGAAAAAAAATGAGAGAGAGAGAGAGAGAGAGAACGAGAAAGAGAAAAGATAGAGAGAGTATTCCTTGAAGTACATGCTTCTATATGACATTGGGATGTGTGGCTGGTTTGGAGGCTGGCTAGAGATTCTCGATCACACAATGTACACAGTTGAATAGAAAATATTGCTGGATCCATAATTTCTCTAAAATAGCCACTATGTGCAAGTTCTAGCCAATGATGCAAGGTCTGGCCAAGTGACCATTATGTGCCATGGCTTGTGCTATGCTGGAATGAGAACAGAGAGAAAGAATCACATTGAGTAATGGTATGAACTCTGAACTTGGTCTCCAGGATGAAGTCTCTAGCTTTGTCCTCAACTGCTTATTCTGTGCCTTCCAAACATAGGACCTGCCAAGTGGCTACTTGGAAAAGAGATGTGGGCTGAAAGTTGCAGAAAAGTCTTCCAATAGAGATCTGCTCCAGGGTGAATCGGATATTTGTACAATGTAGGATTTCAAAAATTGTATAACATTCATTGCACAGACTAGAATCGATCACTGTAAATTCATTGTGCAGCAAGATAGAGATAGTTAACTTTTATGAACAAAAAATAGTTATCTGCGATTCTTTGGAGGTCAAAGTCAGGCATACAAACTGAAGGAAAGTATTCCTGTGTGCATTTACCAACATATACTGTCCTAAGTTTGCTCCAAAATGAGCCATGACCCTCAGTTTCACAAAATTGCAATCAGTGGGTGCCAGTTTGATATTTTAAATGTAGCTCGTTGGCCACAGCATTTGGAGAAGTAACCAGTTTGGAAGATTAAATTAGACTAATTACACAATATAAATTTAATTTAACTTATCTTCCATAATATTTGAGGCACATGCTCAGAAACAGTTGCTGTACAACAGAACTCAAGGTCATTCTGCTTCATTTACATTGTCAGAAAATGAAGTTTCAATGCTATTTTCTAGTGTGTCCAACAGGAATATTGCTGTCACTATGTCGTCATCATAAGGCAAATGTAGTTAACCAACAATAATATTAAAAAATGATAACAGTAAAAACATTCTATAATATATCTGCAGCTGAGAGTTAATTGATAATCTGGAAACCAAGAGATTGAATGCCTCATGCTTGGTGATTTATAGTTGTACAATGCAGCAAAAATTGCAAATTGCAAATTGCTCAGTAATAAATAACTCATGAAGTTCAATGATTTTGATTGGTTGATTCTGCTGAGTCATTCAACAAAAAAAACTTTTCCATTATACCATTAGGAGAGGCAGGAAGTTATGTAATGGTTGATTTTTAAATTAAGTTAGACCGAAGGACTAATTTGCTTAATTTAGTCATTTAAATATAATTCACCCTTTCAAGTAATTAACTTCTTGCCTCATGCAATGCACCTGATCAAAATTACATAGATTGAATGCATTTTAGAAATGCACATCACATTGCATATGTTTATTAAAGCGAGACGCTATCCAATTTCTATGGGCTAATATTGGATTATGAAGTTGTGGTTATTTTGCACCTTTAAGTTTAATGAAAAGAACTTTCAAAAGTTCATGTGCCAATTTTCATACGGATGGAAAATTAAACAAGCAAAGCCATTTGCTCTCACTCCGATCACAGATTTTCAATCTATTATGTGCAGTCTGTATCCAGCAACCTGCTAAATTTGTAGGGCAAGAACAAAGATACCATACAATGACATTTGTGACCTGTACCCATCCCACAAAAATCAAAGGAAGTACAGTTATATTTCTATTATGTACATTTTGCTGTATCCAGTTCCTAATGAAATAAATAAAACAGGATACCAATGGATAGACAAGCAATAAGAATCAAAGAGTAATTTGAGTCTTGCTGACAATATTGGTCTAAGCTTTTCATCTGACACTCAAAGGACAATTTGCAAGAATACCAATTTAGTGAGAAACATTCATTTACACAGTATGAATAGACAGACTTGATTGGCTGGCAAATGGATTCTGTTTAGTAGAAGTGTTGCCATGGCGAATGCACTAGATCATTATGATTGATAGTAAGCTGCCAGGCTTTGTTCAAATTTTAAATCAGGCCAGGTTTACTGTAATTGGTCAAGACATTAAGCACCAAATGGATGTCACCTAAATTATTGAGATGAAACAGACAGTGCATGTACAGGTTCTTTCTGACTGCAAAGAACAGGGCCCTATCTTTTCATGTATGAAGCTACCAGTACACACAAATGTCTTGCACTGAGAGTGTTGTCGAAATGCAGAATCGCTACTAATCACAGCTAATGTTGTACACTGTGTGCAAGTTTTGCCAGCATGGCTGGTTGGGAGCAAACAGCTAAGGGGACACCCTATTTGAACCAATCCATGGCCTACACACCAGGCATTGCACCAGCACAGAACTTCACTTACCACATTGCATATTTCTGTGATAGGCAAAGCATTATTTTGGCTTGACAGCAGTATCTAGTCAGCCATGAACACTTGTGTTTCCTCTGTATAGCAGCATCATGAAACAGCTAGTTTCAGGTTCAATTCCACACCATTTGTGATAATTTAAGGAGTCCTGCCTCCTCACCTTACCCAATGCTTATCAAGTGATTATCCTCAAGATGTACATAGATAATGGTTCTTTGTAGACTATAGCTTCATACTATATCCTTGTATACTAATTACTCGGTCTTCATGTTTAGGTCACATTTCTATTAATGCCACTGTGTCACATTTCTACACTACAGTATAGAAACATAGAATAAAGACAAAGGATGTAGGAGCAGTAGAAGATTATTTGGCTCTTCAAGCCTGTTCCACCATATAGTTAGGTCATGGCTGGTCATCCAACTTACTACCCGGTTCCCCATTTCTCTTCATACCGTTTGATCTCTTTAGTCTTAAGAACAATACAAATATCTGACTTGAAAGCCTTCAATGTTTCAGTCCCAACAGTTTCCACATGTTCACTGGTCTCTAGGTGAAGGAATTCTGCCTCAACTCTGTCATAAAAGATTTACTTCTTGTCCTTGGACTGTGATCCCTGGTTCTGGACTCCCAGATCATTCAGAATATCTTTCCTGCATCTACCCTGATTAATCCTATTAGAATTTTAGAAGTGTTTATGAGATCCTCCTCTTATTCTTTTAACCTCCAGTGAACATAATCCTAAGTGATCCAGTCCCTCCTTGTAACTCAGTCCCACCATCCCAGGAATCAGTCTGGTAAATTTTCTTTGCACTTGCTCACTGGCCAGAACAGTCTTCAAAAAGACTAAGAAATAGGAACAGGAGTAGTTCATTTGGCCTCTGAAGCCTGGTCCATCATTCAATAGGATCATGGCTGATCTGACATTCATCATGTCCACTTTCCTCCTGCTCCCCCATAACCCTTGATTCCCCTATTAATTAAGAACCTATTTATCTCAGCCTTAAATATATACAAGGACTCTTTCTGAGGAAGGGTCACTGGACCCGAAACGTTAACTCTGATTTTCTCTTTCACAAATGTTGCCAGGCCTGCTGAGATTTTCCAGCAACTTCTGTTTTTGCTCCTGATTTACAGCATCCGCAGCTCTTTTGGTTTTTACCAGGACTCTTCCCTGACATCTATGACAAGGAGTTCTAAAGACACAACCCTCAGAGAAGAAATTCCTCCTCATCTCAGTCTTAAATTGGCACCCTGAGACAGTGCTCTCCAGACCTAGACTTTCCCACGAGGGAAAACATCCTCTCAGCATTTACCATGTCAAGGCCCTTAAGAATCCTTTATGTTTAGCCTTGCTCATATGACAATCTGTACAAGCCAAGTATCATCCTAGTGAACCTTCTCTGAACTATCTCCAAAGAAAAGATATCTTTCCTTAAATAAGGGGACCAAAATTGCTCAGTACTCCAGGTGTGATTTGATTTATTACTGTCAAATGTACTGAAATATTGTGAAAAGCATTGATTTGCATGCTAACCAGACAAATCATGCCTTATATAATTACATCAAAGTAACAGAACAGAATGCGGAATACAATATTACAGCTACAGAGAAGATGCAGAGTAAAATCAACTGTAATATGAGAGGTCTGTTCATAAGTCTTGATAACAACAAGGGAGAAACTGTTCTTAAATCTGTTGGTGCGTGTTTTCAAACTTTTGTATCTTCTGCCTAATGCAGGAAGGTGGAAGAGAGTATAACCAAGGTGGGAGTTGTCTCCCACCTGGTATAGTTGCAGTAAGACTTCCCTACTCTTATACTCCAATCCCCTTGAAATAAGGGCAAACATTCCATTAGACTTCCTGATTACCTGCTGCACCTGTGTGCTAGCTTTCAGTATTTCTTGCACAAGTACCTCCAAGTATCTTTCTGTTGAAGCTTACTGCAATTTTTCTCCATTTAAGAACTACTCTTTTGAGCAGCACAGTGGCCCAGTGGTTCGCACTGCTGCCTTATCACCAGGGATGCAGGTTTGATTCCACCCTTGGGCGACTGCGTGGAGATTGCACGTTCTCCCTGTATTTGCATGGGTTTCTGCCGGGTGCTCCAGTTTCCTCCCATAGTTCAAAGATGTGCACGTTAGGTGGATTGGTCATGCTAAATTGGCAATAGTTCTCAGGTATGTGTAGATTAGCTATGGGAAATATAGGGTTACAGGGATAGGGTAGGGGAATGGGTGCGGGTGAGATGATCTTTGGAGTGGTGTGGACTTGTTGGGCTGAATGGCCTGTTTCCACATCGTAGGGATTCTATTCTATCTATTTCTTTCCTTTTGTTCTTCCTTCCAAATGAACAAGCATGGCTTTGAGGGGGACAGGTCATGCCTCACAAGCCTTATTGAACTCTTTGAGGATGTGACAAAACACATCGATGAAGGTAGAGCAGTGGATGTGGTGTATATGGTTTTCAGCAAGGCATTTGACAAGGTTCCACATGGTAGGCTCATTCAGAAAGTAAGGAAGCATGGAGTTTCAGGGAAATTTGGCTGGCTGGATACAAAACTGGCTGTCCAATAGAAGACAGAGGGTGGTAGTTGATGGAAAGTATTCAGCCTGGAGGTTGGTGACCAGTGGTGTTCCGTAGGGATCTGTTCTTGGACCTCTGCTCTTTGTGACTTTTATAAATGACTTGGATGAGGAAGTGGAAGGGTGGGTTAGTAAGTTTGCTGATGACATGAAGGTTGGTGGAGGGCTGTTGTAGGTTGCAAAGGGACATTGACAGGATGCAGAGCTGGGCAAAGAAGTGGCAGATGGAATTCAACCCAGAAAAGTGTGAAGTGATTCATTTTGGAAGGTTGAATTTGAATGCCAAATACAGGGTTCATGACAAGATTCTTGGCAGTGTGCAGGAACAGAGGGATCTTGGGGTCCAAGTCCATAGATCCCTCAAAGTTGCTATCCAAGTTGATATGGTTATAAAGAAGGTGTAATGGTGTGTTGGCTTTCATTGGCAGGGGAATGGAGTTTAAGAGCTGTGAAGTTATGCTGCAGATCTACAAAACCCTGGTTAGACCACACTTGGAATATTGGTGTTCAGTTCTGGTCACCTCATTGTAGGAAAGACGTGGAAGCTTTAGAGAGGGTGCAGAGGAGATTTACCAGAATGCTGCCTGGACGGAAGGGCAGGTCTTATGAGGAAAGGTTGAGGGAGCTAAGGCTTTTTACATTGGAGAGAAGAAGGATGAGAGGTGACTTGATAGAGGTGTACAAGATGATGAGAGGCATATATAGTGGATAGTCAGAGACTTTTTCCCAGGGCGGAAGTGATTATTAGAAGGGGGCATTTTTTTAAAAATGTGATTGGACAAAGGTATAAGGGAGATGTCAGAGGTAGGTTCTTCACACAGAGTGGTGGGCGTGTGGAATGTGCTGTCGGCGGTGGTATTGGAGTCAGATACTTTAGAGAATTTTAAGCAACTCTTGGATAGGCACATGGAGGATAGGCAAATGTAGGGTATGCAGGGTAGATTGATCTTCGTAGGATAATAGATCGGCACAACATTGTTGGCCGAAGGGCCTGAACTGTGCTGTACCATTCTGTTGTTCACATTTTCTCATATCATACTCCATTTGCCAACATTTTGTTCACTTACTTACTCTGTAAACGGTTTGCATCCCTCTCACAACTTGCCTTTCCACCTATTTTTGTGGAGTCCACAAATTTGGCCACAGTACATTTGCTTCCTTCCTCCAAGTTATTAATACATCAATGAAGTGGGGGGAAATTCTCTGCTGGTTAGAGTAATACCATGAAGGATAATGTTCATGGTTGATGGAAATCAGTTCATCTATGACATAATAGAATCCCTAGTGTGGAAACAGGCCCTTCAGCCCAACAAGGCCACATGGACCCTCAGAGCATTCCATCCAGACACATCCTGCATAACCCACCTAATCCACACATCCCTGAACACTATGGGCAATTTAGCACGGCCAATCTACCTAGCCTGCACGTTTTTGGACTGTGGGAGGAAACCAGAGCACCCGCAGGAAACCCACGCAGACACGGAGAGAATGTGCAAACTCCACACAGAGTCACCAGAGGATAGAATCAAACCAGTGTCTCTGGCGCTGTGAGGCAGCAGTGCTAACCACTGAGCCACCGTGCTGCCCTCTCTACAGAAAATCCTCAGGTTAGTATACTATGCCCAACCATCTTTGGCAGCTTCATCAATGGCCTTCTCTCATTATAAGGACAGAAGCAGGTATGCTCACTAATGACTGCCCAATGTTCAGCACCATTCACGAATCCTCAGATACTAAAATAGTACACATTCAAATGCAGCAAGATGTGGATAACATCCGGGTTTGGGCTATCAAGCAGCAAATTATTTTCATGTCAGACAAATGCCAGGTAACGACTAAATCAAGCAAAAGAGAATTCAACCACCATCCTTGAAATTCAATGGCATTATCACCACCCTATCAATCACAATCAACATCCCAAGGGTTACCATCGAGCAGAACCTGGGTTAGCCAAATAATACAATAACCACAAAAGAATGTCATTAGCTAGGAATGCTAGAGTGAGTAACTCACCTCCTGACTCCCCAAATCCTGTCCGCCATCGACAAGGCACAAGTCAGGAATGTAATGGAATACTCCCCACTTGCCTGGATATATGCAGCTCCAAAAATACTTAAGGAGCTTGACACCATGCAGAACAAAACAGCCAGCTTAATTGGCATCACATTCACAAACATCTACTCTTTTCACCACGGATGCTCAGTAGCAGCAGTGTGTACTATCTACAAGATTTACTTTAAAAATTCACTAAAGGATATACAGTTCCTTCAAATCCATGACAACTTCCATCTAGAAGGACAATGGCTGCAGATTTCTGGGAATACCACCACTTGTACATTTCCCTCAAAGCCACACACCATCCTGACTTGGAAATATATCATCATTCCTTCAGCGGCACTGGTTAAAATACCTCATGGCAAAGCACATCTACCTACAGCACCTGGACCACAGTGGCTCAAGAAGGCAGCCCACTACCACTTGTCAATGGCAACAAAAGTAGACAAGTGACTTTGGTCCAGCCAGTATTGCCTACATCCCACAAGAGAATCAAAAAAAAAAAAAAAAAAAAAAAAAAACAGTTTGAACAAACTCAATGACTGAACTTCCATCACCCTCTGGGGTTGACAATTCAAAAGATTCACCACCCTCTGAGTTAAGAAGTTTCTCCTCATTTCAGTCCCATATGGCTAACCTTTTATTCTATGACTTTGTCCCTCATGTCTGGACCACAAAACCAAGGGGGATCACTAATTCTACTTTTACCCTGATTAATCCCTATCTTCATCTGAACTCCAGCCAATACAGGCTCAGTATCTTCAATCCCTCCTCATTAGACAGTTGCAACACCTCTGGAATTACCCTGGCAAACCTTTGCTACAGTCCTTCTATGACAAATATTTCCTTCCTCAGGCAAGAGGACCAGAATGAAACACAATACTCACCAGTCTTACACAATTGAAATAGCCTCTATCCATTAGATTTGACATAAAGTGCCTATCTTTAAAAGACCTCAGGATTTTGTGTCCAATGAAATCCAGCTGACCATGTGTTAGTGGTCCAGCCTTGACCTTGAGGTGATCAGAATTTTACAATGCTGAACAGATAGCTAATCATCTAAATTGGCTAATTGTGACTATCTCTGACACTAATCAAAGTCTGGCAATAAACCTCATCACCATCACATGGAGTTCAGTGCAGAAATTGGTTAAGATAAAGGTTTGAATGGAAATTTCTCACATTGACAGGTCTGAATGGATTTGATTTATATGGAATAAGAATGTTCATATATCAGTTAATAATCTGCTGTATTCAGTAAGAAATAGCTGTGCAAATAATCAAAGTCTTTCTATGTTTGATTTCAAATCTTTTAAAAGACCACAAAGATATGCACTAAATATAGGTAGAAACCAATGTCAATATGTGAGTGGGTGGGAAGGATAATAAGCCTTTGGTGCTTTCAGCCTAATTTTCAAGGCATGAAATTTGTGCATGTTGTGACAAGTGCTATAGTATCTGTGGCACAGGTAAATGCAAGCTCTCCAGTGCAGATGGTGGTCTGCCAAAAATGGAAAATTTTCCAACAAAGCTAAGTTCCAACAGCACAAATATACAAGTACATATAAAAACAAAAAGAAAGCACAGAAATTTATTTTCTCCTTAAAGTGGCCCACTTTGCGATCTTGTGGGTATGACTTATATTTTGGCTGGGACCTCACATAACATCAGAATGTGCTGATATGGGCTCTTGAAGGCTTTAATTCAATCAAATTAGGAGGCGTGCACATTCTGGTTGAGTAGCCCTCAAGAATCGAAAAGTATCATAGAGTCATTGAAGTCTACTGCACAAAAAAAGGCCCTTTGGCTCATTGAGTCTATGCCGTTCAAGAAATTACCACCTAAATATTCTAATCCTACTTTCTAGAACTTAGCCAGCATTTGGTTGTGTATTCATGACATCGTAAGTATACAACTAAATATTTCTCAAATGGTATGAGAATTTCTGCCTCGACCACCCTTACAAGCAGGGAATTCTAGATTCCCAGCATCCTCTGGATGAAAATATATTTCCTCACATCCACTCTAAACTTTCTACCCCTTACCTTGTTTGATGGCCCCTTGTAATTGATCCTGTCACCAAGGGCACCGTTGTCTTCCCGTTTACTCTTTCTATGCCCCTCATAACATCTCAATCATGTCTCCCCTCAACCTCCTTTGCTCTAAAGAAAACAACTCTCCAGCTCAGGCAACCTCCAGGTAAATAGCCTTTGCAGCACAATCATATCCTTCCTACAATGTGGATTTCAGAACTGCAGACAATATTCTAGTTGCGGCCTAACCAACATTTTATACAGTTCCAGCATCACCTTAAACTCTATGCCTCAGCAAATAAAGGCTAATAAAGGATCTCAGGCATCAAGTGAATGTAGTTCTGTAGTGCCGTGGCTGACTTCCTGATGATGGGCAGCAGCAAATGAGATCCCACTCATGTTGCGAGGCAAGAAGAATAAGATCTCATGGGCATCATACCTTGTTAGACTGCTTGAGATATCAAGTGTGAGGTTCTAGGCCAGAGGTGTATTACACATCGTCAGCATGGGTCACATATGACTGGATTTATCCATTTTAACCCCTTGTTTCCCATTCGTTCTGATTTTACTGCTCAATGCTCTGACTGACAGACACGTCCTACTGCTAATACAGCCCATATGTTCTAGGTCAGAAATAAACATATCAAAATGCTGCAGCTGAATGTTGGTTTCATGTCCTAATATCATTTAGAGGACAGTAACAAAAGAGAATCATTCGGAGGGCACGGCGGCTCAGTGGTTAGCACTGTTGCCTCACAGCACCACGGACCTGGGTTTGATTCCACCCTCAGGTGACTGTCTGTGTGAAGTTTGCGTGCTCTCCCTGCATCTGCATGGGTTTGTGCTGGCTGCTCTGGTTTCCTCCCACAGTCCAAAGATGTGCAGGCTAGGTGGATTGGCCATGCTAAATTGCCCATAGTGTTCAGGCATGTATAGGTGGGTCAGCCGTGGGAAATGCAGCATTACAGGGATGGGGCAGGGGGATGGGTCTGGGTGTGATGCTCTTTGGATGGTCAGTTTGGACCTGTTGGGCCAAATGGCCTGTTTCCGGACTGTAGGAATTTTTTGAATAAAAGTAGAGTTCATTTTATTCAAATCCAGAACCACAATGGTAATTTGAATGCTTATTTATTCCATTGTTAACTTTTACGGATAAAGATTATAAAATTAGTTTCCTGAGAATAAAAGATGCACGGTGGCTCAGTGGTTAGCACTGCTGCCTCACAGCACCAGGGACCCAGGTTCGATTCTACCCTCAGGCGACTGTCTGTGTGGAGTTTGCACATTCTCTCCGTGTCTGCGTGGGTTTCCTCCCACAGTCCTAGGTGGATTGGTCATACTAAATTGCCCATAGTGTTCAGGGATGTGTAGATTAGTTGGGTTATAGGTGGATGGGTCTGGGTGGGATGCTCTGAGGGCTGGTGTGGACTTGTTGGGCCAAAGGGCCTGTTTCCACACTGTAGGGATTCTATGATATAATCTACAGATACTATCTTATTAAATTCTGGCATCAAATGATTGCTGAAAATAATCTCTTTCTCTCTCAGATGAATCTGAGTAAAATCCATAACTTTGCAAATGGTTGTTGAGAATCGATGAAGACTTTAGATTAGAAATTGTTCTGTGCTGTTTCAGTGGCCATAGCCAGCCATAATCATTGACAAGAAGGAAGGCAGAACATAATTTGGTGCAGCCTGATGAAAGTGTTGGTCTGAGCAGGACCCATGTTGTAGGCTACCTGAATGTTCAACAGGGAGGCAAGATACTTGAGTGATAGCACGTGAAGCAGAAACCTGCCTTTCTTAAAGACAATCTGTTCCTTTTAAAGGGAAGCAGCAATTAATCCAGAGGGAGCTGCTGCTGAATACTCCTGCTGCAATTTTGAACAGGAAAATGGAAAATCAGGGCAAGGAAAAGGTCACAGGTTCTTAATTATGGAAATGAACAGGAGGAGAGATGCAATGGTTCCACAAGGAAGCCTCCAAGGTGACTGAATCTGAAGGTAATGGCCAATGTAGGATGTCGGGGTTAGAAGATCAGGCAACCATGTCACAGGAAAGTGAATGACTTCATGGAGGTAATCAAGGCCATTGGATGCAGCTTTACATGCCACCTCCAATCAACCAGACTGGCAAGCTCTCATATCACTCAATGCATTCAGATTCCATTATAGCCACCAAGAATTGTTGGCTGCTAGGAAACAAACAAAACAGTCAGATCTTCTCCTAACTCTCAAACATTCCAATGATGCCAGCCTCAAACATAGCTCTTCCTGTTATGAAGTAGATCTAACTATTCACCTGTGGTAGATGTAGCTTATTTTAAAAATAATTATTCATGGGATGTGGGTATTGCTGGCTGGGTCTGCATTTGTTGCCCATTCCCATTTGCCCTGGAGAAAGTGATGGTGAGCTGCCTTCTTAAACTGCTGCAGCCCTTGATATCAGGAACAGCCATTTTAAAACATCAACAGTAATATTGTTCCATGTCAGGATGGCCAGTGGCTTGGAGGGGAAATTCCAAATGACATTATTCTCATAAACCAATTCCTATGTCCTTATGGATGGTAGTGGCCATGGGTTTGGAAGATGCTGTCATATGAGGCTAGGTGAGTTGAAGCAGTATATCTTGTAAATGGTCAACTCCCCTGCCTCTGTTAGTAAGCGGTGAAGTGAGAGAATGTTGAAGGTGGTGGATGGATTGCTGTCAGTGGGCTGCTTTGTCATGGATAGTGTCAAGTTTCTTGAGTGTTCTTGGAGCTGCAGCCATTCAGGTATGTAGAGAATATTTCATCACACTTGTGGCTTCAATTTCTGGTCAATCGTAACCCCCAGGATGTTGATAGCGGGGGATTCACTGGTGGTAATGCCATTAAATGTCAAGAAGTGATGGTTAGATTATCTCTTGTTGGAAATTGTCATTGTCTAACATTTGTATGGTGCAAATAACACTTGTCATAGCACAATCCTGGATATGATCTGTGGCTTCATAAAAACCGAAATTGTTCTGAGGAAGGGTCACCGGATCCGAAATGTTAACTCTGATTTTTTTCTTCATAGATGCTGTCAGACCTGCTGAGCTTTTCCGGCAACTTCTGTTATCGTCCAGTGCTTGTTGCATTTGGACATGTCCCGCTTCAGTATCTGAGGAGTCACGAATGCTGCTGAATATTGTGCAGTCTTTGGTGAACGCCCTCACCTCTGACCTTAGATGGAAAAAAGGTGAATGCAGATGAAGCAGCTGAAGGTGGTTGGGCCTAGCACGTTATCCTGAGGAATTCCTGCAGAGAAGCAAACATGACTGGCGACCAACAACTTAACTACCTTCCCTTGAACTGGTTAGTTTTGCACCAAAATGCAGTATTACATAATCATTAATAATTTTTAACCCTTCACTTGTAGGATAAGTTGGCACACAATAACAAGAAGCAGAGCAGAACTAGTTATGTTTAACACACCATATCTGCTTAACTTACATCATATATTTTTCTTTGTATAATGGGGCTGGCTGTGGCTGAGTTGCTGAGAGCATTGAAGATGAAAGCACATTCTTCTTCTCAACTCCCAGCTCCCCTTCATCCTGCTGTCTTGCATGGCCAGCTGCAGACAGTAAGCCCATAGACATATTTCACCTCAACTATATTCCCTTAGCCTGATCTTCCTCTTTCTGATTTCTGCTTTAAATATCTGGCCACAGCACAATCATGAGGCAGAAACGGAGCAATGGCTCTGTTATAAAATTATGAGGAACATAGCAAAGGTAGACAAAAAGAAACCTTTCCTCTTGCTGGAGAGACCAATGACTAAGGACATAGATATAAGATACGAGGCAGAAATGTGAGGAAAAACGGTTTCACCCAGAGGGTGGTAGGACTCTGGAACTCACTGCCTGTAAGTGTGGTAGAGGCAGAAACATTCATAACATTTAATGTATATTTTGATGTGCACTTGCGATGCTAAAGCTTTCAAGGCTATGAACCAAATGCCAGAAAATGGGATGAGAATAGTTAGGTGGTTGTTTCTGACTGGCACAGATTGGATGGGCTGAGGGATCATTTTCTGTGCTGTGGATGCCTGTGACTGTATGACTCA
Source organism: Rhincodon typus (assembly GCF_021869965.1). Taxonomy (NCBI): domain Eukaryota; kingdom Metazoa; phylum Chordata; class Chondrichthyes; order Orectolobiformes; family Rhincodontidae; genus Rhincodon; species Rhincodon typus. The sequence goes on from NC_063334.1 coordinate 44,528,358, forward strand.
CATTTAGCACAGTAGGTCTGGCAGCATCTGTGAAGAAAAAATCAAAGTTAATATTTCTGGTCCGGTGACCCTTAGAACTGGACCTGAAATGTAAACTCTGACTTTTTTCTTCACAGATGCTGTCAGACCTGCTGAGCTTTTCTGGCAACTTCTGATTTTTTGTTCCTGATTTACAGCATCCACATTCTTTCCGGTTTATTTTTGGTTTACATTTAGCACAGTGATAGTGTCATATGATAGGACGGAGGGTGTCTCAGTGTAAAGATGAAACTTTGTCTCCACATGACTGTGTGGCAATCACATCTACTGATTGTGTCACGGAGAAACTCATCTGTGACAGATAGCTTGATGACAATGAGGTTCAAGCAAGTTTTTGCCTCTTAATGATTCCCTAATTACCTGCCACAGTCCAGTGCAGCTGTTTGCTAACTCTAATTTATCAGAAGGGGTGCAGAGCTTATTCCCTCCACAGCCTCTGTTCTAACCTGTTGTGTTGTTACAGGGTCAGACTCATGGCATCTACAGTCCCATATATTTAGCAATTGTTGTATAATAAATTTGCTAAATCTTCTGTCATCCCTGTGTGGACACAGTAACACTCTATGCCAAATCCAGCAACTCAACATAAGCAACTTCAAAAATTTCCTTAGTACTCCCAGACAAATTGATGTGGCAAATATCATTCGAAATCGTCTTACTGTCAATTGAACACTTTGCCCTTTTAACTGACGTAAGCGCTGGGCCCCTCTTACAACTAAGTGTATGTTCTTTGGTGAGGTACAAGTGAATCTATGGGATGGATCTGCATGGATGATGTTTGAAAACCGTGTTAGGAATCAGCTGTGGTAAAAAGGATGAACCATCTTTATTTGAAGAATAACCACCAGGCATGTGTGAAATGAGCTACTTTATAGTGATATCAGATCACAAGGAACAGGAGCCAGAGTCTGTAGAAACATGCAAAATAGGAGCAGGAGAAGGCCATTCCACCCTTTGAGCCTGCTCAGCTATTCAATATGATCATCATTGATTATCCGACTCAGTATTCTGTTCTTGCTTTCTCCCCATAACTTTAGCCCTAAGAACTATAATTAACTCTTTCCTGGATTTGCCCCCAGCAGAGTCAGAGGTGCTGGAGGAACAGCACAGTGGCTCAGTGGTCAGCACGGCTGCCTCACAGCATCAGGGACCCAGGTTTAATCCCCGTCTTCAGTGACGCCTGTGTGGAGTTTGCGTTTTCTCCCCATGTCTATGTGGGTTTCCTTTGGGTGCTTCAGGTTCCTTCCACAGTCAAACGTTGTGCAAGTTAGATGGATTGGCCATGCTAAATTGTCTATAGATTCTAGGGATCTGCTGACCTAGGTGGATTAGCCATGGTAGAATGCAGCGTTGTAGGGAGAGAGTAGGGGGCTGGGTTTGGATGGGATGCTCTTTGAGGTTTGGTGTAGACTCAATAGGCCAAATGCCCTCTTTATGTACTATAGGGATTCAATGGTTCTGGTGTGACACAGTGAAAGTTTTTCCAACTTCCATAGTGCTGTATTCATGGTGCCACGGATCCAAACTTCATGTTCTATGAGTTTAATTCATAAAATATTTAAAGATTGTGGCTGCATAATTCAGCTCCATCATGGGTGTGATTCTGGTACTGCAAAGATTGGTTGAGATAAAAAAATGCAAGGCTGTGACACATCCATCTACTTCAGGTATAGTAAGAATTGCAGGGGGCTGCCGGGAAGGTAAGTTATTCCTTTGAAAACTTACCTCGTGAATAGGCGGAGCGCACGCTGAGCAGGAGCGGACACAGGACGGCTGAGTATGTGAGGTAATATATTTGGGCGGTTGCTTTACCTGAAACACTACTTAAGTAGTGTCTCCCACCCATCCTCCTCCTCTAACCAAAAAAAAAATGTTCTGAGCACCGATTTGGTAAGGTTACTAGTTTTTTTTTCAATAGTCTGTTTGGGAATTCAGAACAGTGGGAATGGATGTTAGGGCAGTTGCATGCTCCTCCTGTAGAATGTGGGAGGTAAGGACACCACTAGTGTCCCCACTGACTTTATCTGCGGGAAGTGCACCCAACTCCAGCTCCTCGGAAACCGCGTTAGGGAACTGGAGCTGGAGCTGGATGAACTTCGGATCATTCGGGAGGCTGAGGGGGTAATTGAGAGGAGTTACAGGGAGGTAGTCACACCTCCGGTACAAGAAAAAGGTAGATGGGTTACAGTCAGGGGACGGAAAGGGAACAGGCAGACAGTGCAGGGATCCCCTGTGGCCGTTTCCCTCAATAACAAGTATACCGTTTTGGATACTGTTGCGGGGGACGACTTACCAGGGGTAAGCCATGGGGTACAGGTCTCTGGCACAGAGTCTGCCCCTGTTGCTCAGAAGGGAAGTGGGGAGAGGAGGAGAGCATTAGTCATTGGGGACTCCATAGTTAGGGGGACAGATAGGAGATTCTGTGGGAACGAGAGAGACTCGTGGTTGGTGTGTTGCCTCCCAGGTGCCAGGGTCGTTGTGTCTCGGATCGTGTTTTCGGGATCCTTAAGGGGAGGGGGAGCAGCCCCAAGTCGTAGTCCACATAGGCACCAACGACATAGGTAGGAAAAGGGATGGGGACGTAAGGCAGAAATTCAAGGAGCTAGGGTGGAAGCTTAGAGCTAGAACAAACAGAGTTGTTATCTCAGGTTTGTTACCCGTGCCACGTGCTAGTGAGGCGAGGAATAGGGAGAGAGAGCAGTTGAACACGTGGCTACAGGGATAGTGCAGGAGGGAGGGATTCAGATACCTGGATTATTGGGGGTCATTCTGGGGTAGGTGGGACCTCTACAAACGGGATGGTTTACACCTGAACCAGAGGGGTATCAATATCCTGGGGGGAAATTTGCTAATGCTCTTTGGGAGGGTTTAAACTAATTCAGCAGGGGGATGGGAACCTGAATTGTAGCTCCAGTGTACAGGAGGTTGAGAGTAGTGAGGTCATGAATAAGGTTTCAAGGTCGCAGGAGTGTACCGGCAGGCAGGAAGGTGGTTTGAAGTGTGTCTACTTCAACACCAGGAGCATCCGGAATAAGTTGGGTGAACTTGCAGCATGGGTTGGTACCTGGGACTTCAATGTTGTGGCCATTTCGGAGACATGGATAGAGCAGGGACAGGAATGGTTGTTGCAGGTTCCGGGGTTTAGATGTTTCAGTCAGATCAGGGAAGGTGGTAAAAGAGGGGGAGGTGTGGCATTGTTAGTCAAGGACAGTATTACGGTGGCAGAAAGGACGTTTGATGAGGACTCCTCTACTGAGGTAGTATGGGCTGAGGTTAGAAACAGGAAAGGAGAGGTCACCCTGTTGGGAGTTTTGGCCTCCGAAAAGTTCCAGAGATGTAGAGGAAAGGATTGCAAAGATGATTCTAGATAGGAGAGAAAGTAACAGGGTAGTTGTTATGGGGGACTTTAACTTCCCAAATATTGACTGAAAACGCTATAGTTGGAGTACTTTAGATGGGTCAGTTTTTGTCCAATGTGTGCAGGAGGGTTTCCTGACACAGTATGTAGATAGGCCAACAAGAGGCAAGGCCACATTGGATTTGGTACTGGGTAATGAACCAGGCCAGGTGTTAGATTTGGAGGTAGGTGAGCACTTTGGTGATAGTGACCACAATTCGGTTACGTTTACTTTAGCGATGGAAAGGGATAAGTATATACAGCAGGGCAAGATTATAGCTGGGGGAAAGGCAATTATGAGGCGATTAGGCAAGATTTAGGATGCATAGGATGGAGAAGGAAACTGCAGGGGCTAGGCACAATTGAAATGTGGAGCTTGTTCAAGGAACAGCTACTGCGTGTCCTTGATAAGTATGTACCTGTCAGGCAGGGAGGAAGTGGTCGAGCGAGGGAACCATGGTTTACTAAAGAAGTTGAATCTCTTGTCAAGAGGAAGAAGGAGGCTTATGTAAAGATGAGGCATGAAGGCTCAGTTAGGGCGCTTGAGAGTTACAAGTTAGCCAGGAAGGACCTAAAGAGAGAGCTAAGAAGAGCCAGGAGGGGACATGAGAAGTCTTTAGCAGATAGGATCAAGGAAAACCCTAAAGCTTTCTATAGGTATGTCAGGAATAAAAGAATGACTAGAGTAAGTTTAGGGCCAGTCAAGGACAGTAGTGGGAAGTTGTGCGTGGAGTCCGAAGAGATAGGAGAGGCGCTAAGTGAATATTTTTTGTCTTTTTCCTGTGTGAATACTGACGATGTTGTCGAGGAGAATACTGAGATACAGGCTATTAGACTAGACGGGATTGAAGTTCATATTGAGGAGATGTTAGCAATTCTGGAAAGTGTGGAAATAGATAAGTCCCCTGGGCCGGATGGGATTTATCCTAGGATTCTCTGGGAAGCTAGGGAGGAGATTGCAGAGCCATTGGCTTTGATCTTTATGTCGTCATTGTCTACAGGAATAGTGCCAGTCGACTGGAGAATAGCAAATGTTGTCCCCTTGTTCAAGAAGGGGAGTAGAGACAACTCTGGTAATTATAGACCTGTGAGCCTCACTTCGGTTGTGGGTAAAGTGTTGGAAAGGATTATAAGAGATAGGATTTATAATAATCTGGAAAGGAATAGTTTGATTACGGATAGTTAACATGGTTTTGTGAAGGGTAGGTCATGCCTCACAAACCTTTTTGAGTTCTTTGAGAAGGTGACCAAACTGGTGGATGAGGGTAAAGCAGTTGATGTGGTGTATATGGATTTCAGTCATGCGTTTGATAAGGTTCCCCATGGTAGGCTATTGCAGAAAATACGGAGGCATGGGATTGAGGGTGATTTAGCGGTTTGGATCAGAAATTGGCTAGCTGTAAGAAGACAGAGGGTGGTGGTTGATGGGAAATGTTCATCCTGGAGTTCAGTTACTAGTGGTGTACCGCAAGGATCTGTTTTGGGGCCACTACTCTTTGCCATTTTTATAAATGACCTGGATGAGGGCATAGAAGGATGGATTAGTAAATTTGTGGATGACACTAAAGTCGGTGGAGTTGTGGATAGTGCGGAAGGATGTTACAGGTTACAGAGGGACATAGATAAGCTGCAGAGCTGGGCTAAGAGGTGGCAAGTGGAGTTTAATGCAGAAAAGTGTGAGGTGATGCACTTTGGAAGGAGTAACAGGAATACAGAGTACTGGGCTAATGGTAAGATTCTTGGTAGTGTGGATGAGCGGAGAGATTTCTGTGTCCATGTGCATAGATCCCTGAAAGTTGCCACCCAGGTTGTTAAGAAGGCGTACGGTGTGTTAGGTTTTATTGGTAGAGGAATTGAGTTTCGGAGCCATGAGGTCATGTTGCAGCTGTACAAAACTCTGGTGTGGCCGCACTTGGAGTATTGCATACAGTTCTGGTCGCCGCATTATAGGAAGGATGTGGAAGCATTGGAAAGGGTGCAGAGGAGATTTACCAGGATGTTGCCTGGTATGGAGGGAAGGTCTTATGAGGAAAGGCTGAGGGACTTGAGGCTGTTTTCGTTAGAGAGAAGAAGGTTAAGAGGTGACTTAATAGAGACACACAAGATGATCAGAGGATTAGGTAGGGTGGACAGTGAGAGCCTTTTTCCTCGGATAGTGATGACATAGCTTTAAATTGAGGGGCGATAGATATAGGACAGATGTTAGAGGTAAGTTCTTTACTCAGAGAGTAGTAAGGGCGTGGAATCCCCTGCCTACAACAGTAGTAGACTCGCCAACTTTAAGGGCATTTAAATGGTCATTGGATAAACATATGGATGATAATGGAATAGTGTAGGTTAGATGGGCTTCAGATTGGTTTCACAGGTTGGCGCAACATCGAGGGCCGAAGGGCCTGTACTGCGCTGTAATGTTCTATGTTCTATGTTCTATAATTGCAGATGCTGGAGTCAGAGATAACACAATGTGGAGCTGGAGGAACACAGCTGGCCAGGCAGCATCAGAGGAGCAGGAAAGTTGATGTTTCGGGTCAGGATCCTTCTTCAGAAATACCTTATCATCTACTTCAGGTGCTCTGCCATGGAAACCAATGATTTGGGTGTCTTGTGTGTGCACCCAAGTTAAGCACAGGTGGTACAATGTGACATTGGTTAGCAATTCATACTGATTAGATCGCAACTCACCTTTTGACCCGTGCAGCTCCTCTTCACTCATTTATGAAATATTTGAGACTGAACAGCCTATCAGCTGCATGAAGGAAACTTTTCCCCCGTCGTCTTCTCACTAGACTTGCTTCAAGATCGCACCATCCAACTTGCCACTGACCTGCCTCTGTCTGCCCATTTAACTTTGCTGAGTTAATGACGTGTAGTGTTTTTGAAGTAGTCTAAATCTGAAGGATCTGCTGCTGCATATTTGGAAGGAGTGCCTCTGAAATGCCTTTGAGAGCACAATTTGCTTCCGGTCATGGGAATATATTTATAGTTTGCTTAGAGTGATAGCTTTAGACTGAGTTGGAGAAGAGGCAGGGAAGAGAACAGATTGCTCTTTGATGGAGGAGGAGGAGGGCTCTCAATTGCACCACTTACTTACTTAAGGCTATTTCTACTTCCATTGGAGGCAGGAGTAGTGTTTTTGCTAGTTTTGCTTCATCACAGAGGGAAATTTTTCTGCAAGATGTTTCTACATAGGACATTACCAGAGAGAGAGAGACAATAACACGGCATGATCTTGACTGTAGTTCTGAGGAAGGGTCACCGGACCCGAAACGTTAACTGTTTTTTCCTTCACAGATGCTGCCAAACCTGCTGAACTTTTCCAGCAACTTTGTTTTTGTTCATGATCTTGACTGTACTGTCTCCTGTCTGATCATGCAGCCCATGCCTCTAAACTCATCTCCTTCAAAATGAGTGTGTGGCAATAAATTCTGTTCTTAGTGTGCAAGCATGTTCTAAACATAATGTCCGTGCATGCCTGTATTCTGACAGTTGCATGTAACTTTCATCCTGTGCCAGTCTGTAGTTCTAACCTGTCCTGCCATTCAATATGATCAAAGGTGATTCTCTGTCTCAATGCTAAATTGTGCTTTCTCCACATAACATTTGATGCCTTTTTAAAATCTCAAAAATTGATCTATCTCTTTCTTGAATATATTCAGCACCTTAGTCTCCACAGAATTCTGCAGAGGATTCCATAGATTCAAGATCCTTTGAGTGAAGATCTCATGAAACCATATTATTCAGCATCCAGTGTCTATTCAGTGGCAATGGCTATCAGCTGAACACATGTCCAAGAGCTATCTTCCACACCCCACCACATGTGACCACTGACATCCTATGAGAGCCATGGTGTAACTAGAAATATTGGAACAAGACATCAAAGTTGTAAATCATGGGGATAACTCTCTATTACTTACCGGAGCTTAGCTTCTGATTGTGGGAGTCTGCTGCATCTTCCAGAACTGGGGAATTGTGAGGATGCAACCATTCCCAGGGCTTTGGTGACTACCTCAAGAGCAAGCGAAGAGAGTCAGTGAGTGTCTGGTCATCTAATTGGTAATGTGCCTTTGGAGCGCTGTAACACCCTGGTAGAGCCATGGAACACTTTTTATGAGTAACTGTAGTCCACGGGAATAACAGTTATCTGCTAATATCTGCACTGCATTATCAGTGATGTCAGATCACATAGAACTAGGATCTGAATGAAGAAAGTCCCGCTCAGGCATGCCTTTATATCTAGCCCAGGATATAACCACGAAATTTTTTATATTAGGATTCCTCTCAAGGACTACTTTTTAGTTTTTGAGGGACTACGTTGTCATTTTCACTAATTCCTTCACTGGGTGGCCCAGTCACTTAGTAACATCATTCTTCCTAATCATGTTGACGTATGGGGTACTTGAACTCACACAGGAAAAGATTTAGAAGAATTCATCAAATTCTGAAAAGCTATCAAATATTGATCAAAATTAAAGCTGGAACCAACAGGAAGGGATTCATTTCCTGGGCACCACAGCATTTATTTTCGCACAAGACATCAGATATAAGTAAGCATTAAACACATCTACATCGGAAATGCCATCACCCTAAAAAATACCTCCCAAATCAGTGAGGTCACCATCTGATTATTTCATCTTTTCCATCTCATATGCACAGAGCTGGAATATTTAATCAAGCCGTTGCTACATTTTATTTATAAACTGTGTCTCTTTGATTTAATTATAACAATTGACACTGTTTATTACAAGCAGGTGAGGAGTTGTAGCTCTGCACTGAATTAAGTTGAATATCGATATCCATTTGCACACTGATTATAATATTAGCATTTAATTCAATTTCTCCATGAAACATCTCCCAAACATATGCACCATTAAACTAGAGATTCTATATTTATTTGCACAAAATTCATTAACTCAGTGTTTTGAAGCATTCCTACCTCCTAATTTGCTGAGTGATCCTTGACCATTTGAAATTATTCTCTCTTCTTTGCAGCCTCTCTCCATCTTCCCCACCCATGCCGATTCCACCACTCTGCCTTGTCCTCACAGCCCCTCTCTCTCTCTCTCTATCTATCTCTCTCACCCTCGTTGTAGTCCTCCCTTCTTGCTCTTGAAGTTTTCATCTCTATCCCAAACCCCTTACAGCTTTACACTTTCTTCCATCCCCTATGCAGCTTCCAGCTCTCCCCAACCCCTGAAGCCTCTATATCACCCCAAACCCTAGTAAATGTCCTGCCTCCCTGAAATCCCCTGCCCCCTCCACTACCTTGCAACCTTCCTGTGCCCCCCTTCCCCAGCCCACTATCTCCCCCAGTCCCCTTGCAGTCTCCTTATTTCCTATAGCCCACTCAAGTCTCCCCCATCCTCCCTGAAGACTTCTTCTCCCACTCCAACCCTCTCCCACCCCTGCCTCCCTCAACCCAGTGAGCAGATGGCCACCTCAGCAAACGGTCCCTTCTGGGCCTGGTTCTTATTTCAGCTTTGGTAAAATAGTGTCTAGCTCCCAGCTCTGACTTTTAGCTCATGTCCCACTCCCAGGTCTAGGTATCCCCACTCCCTACTCCTACCTGTCACTTCTTCTGGATGGTAGAGATTGTCGGTTAGTTCAATTTGGCTAGATGGCTTGTTTGCAATGCAGAGTGACACCAACAGCACGGGTTCAATTCCTGCACCAGCCGTGGTCATCATGAAAGTCCTATCTTCTCAACCTTGTCCCTTGTCTGTGGTGTGGTGACACTCAGCTTAAAACACTACCAGTCATTTCCCTCTCTAAAATGAGAGTAGCCCTACAGTCCTCTGGGACCATGGTGGCTTTACTTTACCTAGAGGTTGTGTGTTTGCAAGGTTAGTTCCAAGAATAAAAAAGCTAAAGCACTCTTGTAAAAAGGTGGTTTCATGTTGGAACTAGCAGTTCCAGGAAAGAACTGTTAGCTCCATTCGACATGTAAGTTATTCAGAATTGCACTTTTGTTGTGTTTTAAATTTACCTTTCTAATCTTAGGAAACAAGCCATTAATCTTAGCAGCAGGCAAAAAATTAAGGGAGTAAAATAGATAAATGTTAGGTAGGCCTGTACATTAAGCAGACAAAATATTAATTTTAACTTATACCAAGAAATACCGATTGGGAAAATGCTGTCAGTTTTGAGTCAAATCATGTGTGGGAAAGTAAGACTAGAATTTCTCAGCCTCTCCTCTAGCTGTGCCCATTGTGTTACAATGCTCACAAACCTCTTCCATCCTGTCCTCTAAAATACCCATAAACTGGGAACCCCACTGAGTTACCCCTTCATTCATCCAGGGCTGCGAAGTCAATAGAAAGGGTCCTGTTAGTATTCTGGCTGAGATCAGTTAACTCATTGTGAACTGAGGATGTCAGCTAAAGCTTTTCTGGTGTAAACTGATTAACAGTGCACTTTTTGCATTTATTCACTAAACCATCAGAGAGAGCCAAGAGTTACAATGTTCATTTAATTTTTTACTGATGTGGAGCATGTTAGCTTAGGCTGAAGAGGAAAGTAGTTAAATTGATCTGTTCATTGTATTGTAACAACATCTTAACAGTTAAACAATATGTGTCTGCATTATGAGCCCTTCTCTGAATCCAAGCTAACCCCAATTTAACATTCCTCTTGAAAGCCATCATGTGCAATCAAAAATACTTCCTCTATTCAGTTTTAAAATACAAAGGGGCCATCATTCCAGTTTAGAAAATTGAAAAATGTAAACATTATTAACATTTGTATTCAAACATTGCCCCAAAACTAGGACTGGAGGATTTGACTTCCTGAAGAAAAACGGTTGATATGTATTTCCTTTTGCTCACCTCCTCCCCCAAACCCCTCTTCTAAAAAGGAGATATTTTTTGCTAACTCCATCATCTTAAACTGAAGAGAAAAGTCTGCTTGATTAGAAACAAAGACATCTGTTGCAGTTTATAAAATTACACTCAGTTGGTTGCAGCTCTCGTTCTAAGTCAGAAGGTTATACATTAAAAACCCTCTCTAATATCACAGTCTGGAATGTTCTGTGTCTTGTGGTGCAGTAGTAGTATCCCGATTGTTGCATCAGAGGTCTGGGTTCCAGTCTCAAATGCCCTGTGGTATGTCATAACATGTCTGAATCTGACTGATTATAGGTATAAATAAGGCCTAAACTTTTTGAGCATTTTCCAGGGTATGTAACAAACTCTTGAACTTTATCTTGCTACAGAACTGTGTCTTTTGAATGCAGACTGTAATGAAATAATCTTTTATTTCCTAGTGATCAGCAGTGGATTATTACTTGATAAACAGGTATTGGTAACTGTTAATCCTGCAGTGCTACCATTGTGCAGAGCTAGGCAGATACATTGGCTGTTGGTGGTCCCCAGGGTGCCTGTAGCTAGAAACAAAAATTCAATAAACACCATCATGTACTCCATTATTATACACGTTAAATTCTCACATGAAAGACGTTTGCAGATTGTTACCTTATTTCATAATTGAGATGATGGTTATAAAGCAGTTGATCTTTACTGTTGCAGATTATAACATAGTTGAATCCCTTGTTTTCACTGTAATATATGCTCTTTTTAATGAAGTCTTTTGATTACATATATCAGAAGGCTGCAAACAACCTACAAAGGAGGCATCTTTTAACAAGAGGTGAAACTTCTAAATACTTCTGACATTAAGTTTGGTTTTATTGACAAACTACCAATTTTGCAAATTTGAGTCTATTTTGTGATGCAGCACTTTTTAAAATTCCTCTACTGTGTTGAATAAATGTGGGGTTCATCAGCAATTCCTTAATTCCAGTGATAGTATCTATGTAATTATAACAATAAAGAAAAATAGCATCAATGAAAACTCTTGCAATTACCTCCACCTTCAGTGGGAGGCAGGTTATGGTGAGATTATTACTTGCACAGTGACAGCCAATCCCACCAGGTGGTAACAAGCAAACGTATTATCATTAAGGGTGATCTGCCATGTAAAGAACAAAACTGAGTTCAGGCTAGCCTTTAGATCTTATTCCGTTATTCTGCAAGGAACTATCATTGGGGCTTAGGGAAAGTAACATGCTGGTGGACTTGACAACCTTCCACAGTGTCATCAGTAGAAGATAAAGTACAAAATACTGACCAGTGTTCCCTTGCTGCAGAATTTCTTGCAAAAAGGATAAAAATACTCATTTGATCACTCTTTCATAATATAGCCTGGATCTGTGGCACAGTAGAATGCCAAGTAAATTGTCAAGTTGTACTTCACACTAGAATCATTACAATTTCCTCGTTCTCAAAAATAAAGTGAACCAGCCGAAATTTGGGCTAACTAGAACTCTTCCTGAACTCTAGCTCTAATTGAAAGTGTAAACTAACATGTAAACATTGTATTTTCTAATCGTCTTTTACCAACAGATTTCTATTAATATCATCACCCATTGTGGGGAATTCACATCTACGGTGTTTCAATTAGGTGAATCTCTTTTAGAATCTCTTTTTATTGCAAATGATATAACACATAACCAATGTAAGTTAGATGAATATACCTAATATTTTTAGAATATGTTGCAAAGCCATTTGAACAAATGAAATGAACAAATGAAAAAGTACAACACAGGAACAGGCCCTTCAGCCCTCCAAGCCTGTGCTGACCATCATACCTCAATTAATCTAAAACAGACGTGCCAACGTTCATCCATACCCCTCTATTCCCTCCCTATTTATGTATCCATCTTGGTACTTCTTAAATGTCTTCAATGTGCCTGCTTCCATCACCTCTTGTGGTAGTGCATTCCAGGCTGCTACCTCTCTTCACATGAAAAACTTCCTTTGCACATCTCCCTTAAACTTTCCCCCTCTCACCTATGCCCCCTTGTAATTGAAACCTCAACCATGGGAAAAAGCCTCTGACTATCCACCCTATCTGCGCTTCTCATAATTTTGTAGACCTCTATCAGGTCTCCTCTCAGCTGCCGTCCTTCCAGTGAAAATAATCCTAGTCTTTTTAACCTTTCCTCATAGTCAATGTTCTGGAGGCCAGGGAAATTCCTGGCGAACTTTCTCTGTACTCTCTCCAAAGATTCCATATCCTTCTGGTAGTATGGTGACCAAAACTGCACCAATACTCCAAATGCAGTCTATCAAGCATTTTTATATAGCTGCAACATGTTTTGCCAACTCTTGTACTCCACACCCCAGGTGATGAAGGCAAGCATGCCATATGCCTTCTTAAACACCTTTGCTACCTGTGTCTCCACTTTCGGAGAACTGTGGACCTGCACACCCAGATCCATCTGAATTACTCTATACAACCAGAGGCAACTCCCAAAACCGCAAACAAATCTGCTAACCACTTAAATTTCACAGTGGCAGGAAACATTAGAGGGGATTAGCATTCATTTTTGTTTTTCACTTTTCAGTCCACTGAGGGAGAACTTTTGCCATGAAGATATTGTACAAGTTCAAGTGTGGTGACTGAAATATGGCACACTTGAGATTGAGGCCGTGTTGGATTTTGGATTTTCCCAGATTTTGAAATAACCATTACCAAACAATTAAAGCTATTGGAATCTAAAGGGAAATACAGATTTTTTTTAATGTATCTCTTTATGTGACCTTTGGTTTAAATCTGTTGAAACAGATTTAAATAACTAAGCTTTCAGAATGTTTCTGCTAGGTGTAATCAAGTGCACAAAGATGTATTCTACATGAATGATTTCAGTGCTTGTCTATTGCTCTCTGGCATATTTTGTTGAGATACTCCATTTCTGATTGAAAGGAACCTGTTTGCCTGATTAAATGATTCAGGCAGTAGGCACCTTCTTAATCAGATATGCAAAGCAGTTATTACATGGACAGTTGTCAGATGGTAGTTATTACATGGATGCAATAAATTATATCAATGTTGAAAATGCTGAGGAGTGCCTAGAAAGAAAAAGACTGGATTTTGGATATTTCTGGTTTTTGCATAGCTGGATTTGCAACACAGTACCTACATAAGTAAAAACAAGTTCCTTGGTAATGAAAACTGAAAGAACTGCGGAAGCTGTAAATCAGGAACAAAAACAGAAGATGCTGGAAAAGCTCAGCAGGTCTGGCAGCATCAGTGAAGAAAAATCAGTTTCGGGTCTGATGATCCTTCCTCAGAATTGATGGTAGCTAGGAAAATGTTGGTTTATATGCAAAAGATAGGGTGGGAGGAGGGGTAAGGAGTAAACAATAGGTGGGGATAGAGTCCAAAGAGAGAGAAGAACAATTGAACAGACAAAGGAGTGGATAACAGTCTGGCTAGGAGAGTGAATAGCTGTTAATTGAGACTGTTAGTAGCTGACAATAGGTATGTGTAATGGAAAGCTATGTGATAACAAGGCCTGGTGTGTGGTGTTGGGGGCTAGGATATGGGAGAGTTCAGGCCGTAAAATTATTGAGTTTCAAATTGAGTCCAGAGGGCTGCAGGTTCCCCAAGTGGAAAATGAGGTGCTGTTTTTCTAGTTTGCGCTGAGCTTTGATGCAACACTGCGGCAAGCCTGAGAGAGAGATGTTAACCAGGTAACAGGGTGGTTAAAGTGGTTTCAGAGATCGCAGGAACTACAGATGCTGGAGAATCTGAGATAACAAGGTGTAGAGCTGGATGAACACAGCAGGCCAAGCAGCATCAGAGGAGCAGGAAGGCTGACGTTTCGGGCCTAGACCCTTCTTCAGAAATTTCTGAAGAAGGATCTAGGCCCGAAAC
>NC_063334.1:44542906-44561783 GCF_021869965.1 Rhincodon typus
GCTGTGTTCAACCAGTTCTACACCTCGTTATCTCAGGGTGGTTAAAGTGGCAGGCAACTGGAAGACCCTGAGCTTTAACTTACTGCCACACCCACTTTGAAGAATTTCTGCTCCTCTCTCCAATGACATTTCCGTTCCAATCTTTTTCCTTGTCCAGTGACATTAATTTCACTGTCACTACTGATGTTTGACCAGGTATTTGCTAAAACTTGTTTCCACAGGCATATCACATTCCTCTGTGACTGCTTCCAGCTCAAATTCACCCCACATGGATTCCAACTGAAGTTTCATCCCTCGTGATTTGAATCACTCAGAATCACAGGTATGGTGCTGTTCAATATTCCACAGACAGCTGCTTTCACCGCATCCTGAGATCCATACTCCGTGCCATGCAGCGTCTCATACACATTCTCAATCTCTCTCTCCAACAGCATTGCATCACGTTAGCTCAGGGCTGCACCACTCAGCAGACCCACTTCATCCTCCGGCTCATTCGCCAGGCTAATCAGAAACTTTTTCTTTTCCTTTCAGGCATCAAGGTCTACAAGATGCAATAACTCAGGGATACCCTGGCCCTCTGGAACCTTCCGCCCCTCCCCTTCCCTCTGACTCCATCTCCTTCCCCAGTCCCACCTCCTGTTGGGTATTCAACATCCACCTAACGTTCTGTTCTTTGATGCTGAATGTTCTGTACTCAGCAAAGATCTCAACTTTATCCCTCTGTGACCCCACCTTAACAAATTTTAGGCACGATATGACATTGAACTCTTCTTCCGTGTTTGCCTCCGCGCCCATTTCTTTGGACAAGAATCCACTCCGAGGCTCTCAGACTCCTTCGCCCAGTTCCAACATTCTCCCTCCACCTGGACCCCTCTCTCTGGTCTTTTACCTGCACTCAATCTGTTCATTGAGAACTGTCAACGTGACATTAGTTGCCTCAATTTCTCTGCCTTCCACTGCCACCCCCCCCCCCCCCCCCCCCCCCATCAATACAACCTATCTCCCTCCAATCTGACTGCACTCCATGTGCTTAGACCAAATCCTAAGTTTGTTATTAAGCCTGCCGATAAAGGTGATGCTGTCGTAGTCTGGCATACTGACCGCTACATTGCAGAGGCTGAGCACTAGCTCTCAGTTACATGCTGCTATCTTCCCCTGGACCATGAATGCACCATGGCAAATCAGGCCATTGTATCAACTACGGTAACTGACCTCATTTCATTTGGTGACCTTCCCCCACTGCCTCCATGCTGATATTTCCCCAGCCCCACATAGCTTGCTTCCAACTCCTTCCAAAATTTCACAATCAGGACTGCCTGGGCAGACCCATTATTTCAGCTTGATCCTGTCCAACAGAACTCATCTTTTCATATCTTGACTTGCTCTTTTCTCCCCGGTCCAGTCCTTGCCCTTGCCCACATACATCCATGATTCCTCAGACACTTTACGCCAGTTTCGGAATTTCCAGTTTGCAGGCTCCAGCTGCCTCCTCTGGATGTGTAATCCCTTTACACGAGCATCCCCCATCAGGATGGTCTCACGGCTCTCTGCTTCTAATGTCTGAACTGTCCCTACCCACCACCACATACCTCTGGTTGACTAAGCTTGTCCTCACCCTCAACAACCTCTCTTTTAACTTGTCTCATTTTCTTCAGGCCAAAGGGGTGGCTGTGGATACCCGCATGGGCCCTAGTTATGTCTGTCTCTTCGTGGGGTACGTGGAACATTCCTTGTTCCAGCCCCCAACCACAACACTTCTTCCGATATATCAATGATATCATTGATGTTGCTTACCTCTCTCGTCTGGAATTGGAAAGGTTCATCGATTTCGCTTCCAATTTCCACCCGCCCTCACTTTCGCCTGGTCTATCTCTGACTCCTCCCTTCCCTTTCTCAACATCTCTGTTTCCATTTTTGGGGATAAACTGGCAACTAAAATCCACTATCAGTCCATCGATTCCCACAGCTACCCTGTCTATACATCTTTGCACCCTGCTTCCTGTAAAGACCCCATTCTGCTCTCTCAGTTCCTCCATTTCCTTGGCATATGTTCCAATGAGGCCAAATTTAACAAGGGAGACTCTGAAATATCCACCGTCTTCTTCAACTGAGGATTCCCCATGCACAGTTGTCAAGAGGGCCCTCAACCAGGTCTGACCCATCTCCAACATTTCCTCCCTCATCCCCTCTCTTCCCTCTAGCAACAGCAATAAGGTTCTCCTTGTCTGACCTACCATCCCACCAGCACCCACATCCAGAAGATTATCAGTTGCCGTTTCCGCCACTTCCAGCAAGATGCCACCACCATACACAAATTCTCCTCCCCTCCCTTGTCTGCCTTCCGCAGTGACAACTTCCTCTGGGACACCCTGGTCCACTCTTTCCTCACTCCCAACAGCACCCCCATAGTCCCATGGCACCTTCCCCTGCAACCGCTGAAGGTATAACACCTGTCCATTTACTTCTTCCCTCCCCAGTATCCAAGGGCCAAAACATACCTTCCAGGTGATGCAGCACTTTACCTGCACTTCACACGATGTAGTCTACTGCATTCACTGTTCACAATGTGGTTTCCTCTACATTGGGAAAACGAAGCGTAGGCTGGGGGGCCACTTTGCAGAACATCTACTTTCTGCCTGCAAAAAAGAATCTGAACTCCCAGTTGCCTGCCACTTGAACACACCATCTTGTTCCCTGACCAACATGTCTGTCTCTGGCTTGCTGCAGTGCTCCAGCAAAGCTCAGTGCAAATTTGAAGAACAACACCTCATTTTCCTCTTGGACCCTGCAGCCCTCTTGAATCAATATTCAGTTCAATAATTTTAGGGCCTGAACTCTCCCATATTCTAGCCCCCTAGCCCACACATTAGGTCTTGTTATCACATAATTAGACACACAAAAAAAAATTCAGATGCTGGAATCCAAGGTTAAAAATCAGGAGGCTGGAAGAACACAGCAGGTTAGGCAGCATCTGGAGGAAAGTAACAGTTAACGTTTCGGGTATTACCCTTCTTCAGGACTGGGTATGGGGCAAGGGGTAACTGCAGATAAAGAGACGGGGAAAGGGGTAGAGGTGGAATGGTGTAATAGGTAGACACTGGTGGTAGTTATGAACTAACTGGTCAATGGGAGGGATGAATCCAGTTGGTGGCTAGTAAGGAGGGTCAGAAGGTGGAATGATAGAGAGGATGTGGGGCTGGAAGGGGAGGCAGGGGATGGGTGGAAAGGTTATTTGAAATTGGATAACTCAGTGTTGAGTCCTCCAAGCTGTAGGGTGCCCAGGCAGAAGATAAGATGTTATTCTTTAAATTTGTGTTCCAAGTCGCTGCAACACTGAAGGAGCCAAGGATGGACATGTTGGAGGTGGAATGAGACGGGGTGTTGAAGTGGGCAGTGACCGGGAGGTTATTTTCGCTGTTATAGGTCACGCGGAGATGCTCAATGAAACGGTCACCTAGTCGACATTTAGTCTCACTGACGTAGAGAAGACCACAAACACTTCCGCCAACTCCAATTAGATCCCACCAGCCAAAACATCTTCCACTCCTCACCCCTCTCTGCCTTCCGCAAGGACTATTCCCTTCGCCACTCCTTAGCTCACAGCACACTCCCCACCAACTACTCCAACCCACCAGGTACCTTCCCCTGTATCTGTAAAAGATGCAACACCTGCCCACACACCTCTTCCCTTACCTCCATTCAAGGCCCTAAACAGCCCTTCCAAGTGAGTCAGAGCTTTATCCACATCTCCTCCAACCTACTCTATTACATCCTGTGCTCCTGACGTGGTCTTCTCTACATCGGTCAGACCAAACATAGACTAGGTGATCGTTGCACTGAGCATCTCCGCCTGGCCCGTAACAGCCAACCTAACCTCCTGGTCACCAAACATTTCAACTCCCCATCCCACTCCCCCTCTGACATGTCTGTCCTCGGCCTCCTCCAGTGTCGCAGCAACTCAGAACGCAAATTTGAAGAACGACACCTTACCTTCCACCTGGGCAGCCTACAGCCAGAGGACTCAATACTGAGTTCTCAAATTTCAAATAATCTCACTACCCAATTCTCGCCTCCCCTTCCATTCCACCCTCTAACCCTCCCTTCCAGCCACCAATCAGATTCATCCCTCCCATCGACCAACCAAGTCGTACCTATCACCAGTGTCCACCTATCACCACCATTCTGCCTCCACCCCTTCCAACCCATCTTTATCTGCACCTCCCCCTACTCCCACATCCAGTCCTGAAGGAGGGTAATTCCTGAATTGTTGACTGCTCCTTTCCTCCAGATGCTGCCTGGTCTGCTGTGTTCTTCCAGTCTCCGGTTTGTCTACATTGTTATCACATACCCTGCCATTACACACTATCTATTGTTACCCACTAACAGTCTCCATTAATAGCCATTCACCCTCCTAGCCAGATTGTCTGACTGTCTTCTCTCTCTTTGGGCTCTGTTCCCATCTATTGCTTACTCCTTTCCCCCTCCCCTCACCCTATCTTCTCTTTATAAACGGACTTTTTCCTAGCTACCATCAGTTCTGAGGAAGGGTCACCGGACCTGAAATGTTAATTCTAATTTTTCTTCACAGATGCTGCCAGACCTGCAGAGCTTTTCCAGCAATTTCTGTTTTTGCCTGGTAATGAAGCCATTTAATGCTAGTCAGTACCAAATTTAGAAAAAAAGTGGAGTTATTATAGCTATTAAACTGAATAGGAATAACAAGCAACAAAAAAGTACAGAACTGGCAAATATATATCTAGACTTTTTGTTGAATTATCTTTGGCAAAAACACAGATGTATTATTTTGCACGGATAGATTTTTGTAATGGTGAATATTATATTAATGTCAATAGTCTGAGAAAATTCATAGTTTAAAGCAGAGTTATTTGAATTGTTGTTGGATTTATTTATCTGTCCATTCTCTCCAGCCTAGGATTTGCTATGGCCTGGCCTGCACATATCTTCAGAGAAGCCATAAATGCTACCCTTTATTTGACCTAGCAGAAGGCACATTTGAATGGTGTGTGAATGGACCTCCCTCAGTTCAGATTCTGCTCTCTCTCACAGACAATCATAAACACAACTGGTGGAACTCACTCCTCGGGGGAAAGTTGAGCTTGAACATCTGACAGGATGCCATTTGTTCAGGGGTTTCCTTTCCCACAATGAGTAATAAAAAAGAAAATCATAATTGTTTTCTTTTTATTGCTGTAGACATATTATAGCACTTCAGGACAAGTTACGTGACAAAATTTTTCTATGTGGGTGTGCTTGTAAAAAAACAGTTTTATGTCAGCAGATACACGATCCAATATATATTTACATAACGGGGATGAATTTATTTCAAATAGTTTACAACACTATGAATGCACATTTCATAGAAATTATATTAATTTAATGCAATTGACCAATGCATTTGTGTTAGACATAACTCTTCAATTGAAGTATCATCTTCAGACCTCTGCCCAAATACAGGCCTAACACGTAGAACTGGAATCTCCTGTATGTTGTAAAGAGACAGGTCCTGAATCTACCTCAGCCAGAACAGGGATCAAATCCCATGATATTGACCTCAATCTGATCTACACTTGACATCCAATCAACTAAACCAGCTGCCCCTCACCCCCTCACCCGATTAAGATAGGGAGTTAGGATGGAAGCTAAAAGCCAGGACGAGCAGAGTAGTAATCTCAGGATTACTACCGGTGTCATGGGCTAGTGAGGCCAGAAGTGGAGAGCGAGTGCAGCTGAACACATGGCTACAGAGCTGGTGTAGGAGGGAGGGCTTCAGATATGTGGATCATTGGGATGCCTTCTGGGGAAGGTGGGACCTGTACAGGAAGGACGGGTTGCACCTGAACTGGAGGGGCATCAATATCCTAGGCAGGAGGTTTGCTAGAACTCTTCAAGAGGGTTTAAACTAGTTTGGCTGGGGGATGGGAGCTGGAGCAACAGATCAGAGGATGGGGTAGCCAGTGTACAGGCAGAGCAAGCAGAGAATCTGTGAGGAAGGATAAGCAGTTGACAGGGCAAAGTAGTAGTCAGTGCAACGGATTGAGGTGTGTCTACTTCAATGCAAGAAGTATCAGGAATAAGGGTGATGAACTTAGAGCATGGATCAGTACTTGGAACTAAGCTGCTGTGGCCATTAGGGAGACTCGGATAACACAGGGGCAGGAATGGTTGTTGGATGTTCCGGGATATAGATGTTTCAAAAGAAATAGGGAGGGATGTAAAAAAGGTGGGGGAGTGGTATTGCTAATCAGGGATGGTATCACAGCTGCAGAAAGGGAGGTTGTGGAGGAGCGTTTATCCACTGAGTCAGTATGGGGGAAGTCAGAAATGGGAGAGGAGCAGTCACTTTATTAGGACTTTTCTATCGACCCCCCAGTAGCAACAGAGACACTGAGGAACAGATTGGGAGACAGATATTGGAAAGGTGCAGAAGTAATAGGGTTGTTGTCATGGATGACTTCAACTTCCCTATTATAGACTGGGACCTCCTAAGTGCAAATAGTTTGGATGGAGCCGATTTTGTCAGGTGTGTCCAGAAGGAGTTCTGACTCAATATGTAGATAGGCTGACTAGAGGGGAGACCATATTGGATTTGGTGCTTGGCAACAAACCAGGCCAGGAGTCAGATCTCTCGGTGGGAGAGCATTTCGGTGATAGTGATCACAACTCCCTGACCTTTACTAAAGTCATGGAGGGGGAGAGGAGTCGACGGTATGGGAAAACATTTAATTGGGGGAGGGGGAATTACAATGCTATTAGGCAAGAACTGCAGAGGATAAATTGGGGTCAGATGTCTCAGGGAAATTCGTGACAGAAATGTGGAGGTTATTTAGGGAGCAGTTGCTAAAAGTACTGGATAGGTTTGTCCCACTGAGGCAAGGAAAGGAGGGTAAGGTGAAGGAACCTTGGATGACAAGACATGTGGAACACCTAGTCAAGAGGAAGAAGGAAGCTTACTTAAGGTTGAGGAAGCAAGGATCGGACAGGGCTCTAGAGGTCTACAAGGTAGCCAGGAAAGAACTGAAGAATGGACTTAGGAGAGCTAAATGTGGATATAAGAAAACCTTAGCGGGTATGATCAAGGAAAACCCCAAGGCGTTCTATGCTTATGTGAGGAACAAGAGGATGGCCAGAGTTAGGGTAGAGCCAATCAGGGATAGTGGAGGGAACTTGTGTGCGGAGTCAGAGGAGGTAGGGGAGGTCTTTAATGAATACTTCGCTTCAGTATTCTGCAGTGAGAGGGATCTTGATGTTTGTGAGGACAGCATGAAACAGGCAGATATGCTCAAAGGTTGATATTAGGAAGGAGGATGTGCTAGAAATTTTGAAAAACGTGAGGATAGATAAGTCCCCTGGGCCAGATGGGATATTCCCAAGGTTTCTAAGGGAAGCAAGGGACGAGATTGCTGTCCCTTTGCAATGATCTTTGCATTCTCACTGTCCATTGGAGTAGTACCAGATGATTGGAGGGTAGCAAATATCATTCCCTTGTTCAAGAAAGGGAATAGGGATAATCCTGGGAATTATAGACCGGTCAGTCTTACTTCTGCGGTGGGCAAATTATTGGAGAGAATTCTGAGAGATAGTATTTATGATTATTCGTAAAAGCACTGTTTGATTAGAAATAGTCAGCATGGCTTTGTGAGGGGCAGGTCATGTCTCACAAGCCTTTTTGAATTCTTTGAGGATATGAGAAAACTATTGATGTAGGCAGAGCAGTGGATGTGGTGTATATAGATTTTAGCAAGGCATTTGATAAGTTTCCACGTGCTGGCTCATTAAGAAAGTAAGGAGGCATGGGATTCAGGGAAACTTGGGTGTCTGGATACAAAACTGGCTGTCCGGTAGAAGACAGAGGGTGGTAGGAGATGGAAAGTATTCAGCCTGAAGCTCGGTGACCAGTGGTGTTCCGCAAGGATCTGTTCTGGGACCTCTGCTCTTTATGATCTTTATAAATGACTTGGATGAGGAAGTGGAAGGGTGGGTTAATACGTTTGCCAATGACATGAAGGTTGGTGGAATTGTGGACAGAGTGGAGGGCTGTTGTAGGTTGCAAAGGGACATTGACAGGATGCAGAGCTGGGCAAAGAAGTGGCAGATGGAATTCAACCCAGAAAAGTGTGAAGTGATTCATTTTAGAAGGTCGAATTTGAATGCTGAATACAGGGTTAATGGTAGGATTCTTGACAGAGTGTAGAAACAGAGTTATGTTGGGGTCCACGTCCACAGATCCCTCAAAATTGCTACGCAAGTTGATAGGGTTGTAAGGAAGGCGTATGGTGTGTTGGCTTTCATTGGCAGGGGAGTTGAGTTTAAGAGCCATGAAGTTATGCTGCAGCTCTATAAAACTCTGGTTAGACCACACTTGGAATATTGTGTTCAGTTCTGGTCACCTCATTATAGGAAAGATGTGGAAGCTTTAGAGAGGGTGCAGAGGAGATTTACCAGGATGTTGCCTTGACTGGAGGGCATGTCTTATGAGAAAAGGTTGACGGAGCTAGGGCTTTTTTCATTGGAGCGAAGAAGGATGAGAAGTGACTTGATAGAGGTGTACAAGATGACGAGAGGCATGGATAGAATGGATAGTCAGAGACTTTTTCCCAGGGCAGAAATGACTGTTACGAGGGGGCATACTCTTAAGATGATTGGAGGAAGGTATAGGGGAGATGTCAGAGGTAGGTTCTTCACACAGAGTGATGGGCGTGTGGAACGTGCTGCCGGCGGTGGTAGTGGAGTCAGATACTTTAGAGACTTTTAAGCGACTCTTGGATAGGCACATGGAGGATAGTAAAATGTAGGGTATGCAGGGTAGTTTGATCTTAGTAGGATAATAGGTCGGCACAACATCGTGGGCCAAAGGGCCTGTACTGTGTTGTGTTGTTCTATGTTTCTATGACCACTGAGTCATAGCTAATATTTTATGAGTAACAAGAGACAAATAACTGAAGCAAAGAGATTTTCATGATACTGTGTTGTTATTTATCCACTATAAAATAACATAATACAATGTAACAAATTAAGGAAAAGTTTTACAGATTGCATAGAACTGTGCTGCCTGTTCAGGTGGCACAGGATATACTGCGGCTTACTGGATGATCAGTATGGTTTTATACCTTGTCAATTAAGGCACTTGCCTTATTGCCGTCAAGAGCTTTTCCAGTCTCTTTCCATAAACTAGCTTGCACTCTCTGTAATTTAAGAGATTCAATTGATTTTATCATGGTTCATGATATGGGATTTGGGCTAAAAGCATGAATATTGAGATAGGCCACAAATAAGCCATCATCTCACTGAATGGTGGACTTAAGGGGTTGAATGGCCTAATCCTGTTCTTATTTCCTAACATGGATTCCAGTACCGCACACAATACTCTAGCTGTGCCCAACCCGTTTTTTATTCAGTGGCAGTATAACCTCTCTGCTTTTAAACTCTTTGCCTCAGCTAATAAAGGCAAGTATACCAAATGTCTTCTTAAACACTTTATCCACCTGTCCTGATACCTTAAGGGGCTGGTGTACATGCACACCAAGTTCTCTCCAATCCTTGGTGCATCCCAGAGTCCTACCATTCATCATGTATTCCCTTGCCTTGTTTGTCCTGCTCGAGTGCATCACCTTACATTTATCCAGATTGAATTCTGTTTGCCATCGATATGATCATCTGACCAACCTGTCTATATCCTCCTATAATCTAAAGCTATTCTCCACACCTTTTAACACACCACCAATTTTAGTCTCATCTGTGAACTGACCAACCCTACTGTATTCAAGTCTAAATCATCTGCATTAAACGACAAACAGCAAAGGTTGTAAGTTGACAAAGGCCCCAAAACTGACCACTGTGTGTCTCCACTGGGCTCACACTTCCAGTCAGAGAACCGCTCCTAAACCATCATCCTGTGTTTCCTGTCACTTAGCCAATTGTGAATCCAATTTGCCAAATTTCAATGGATCACATTGTCTCTTAACTGTCTTCCAATCTTTGGCACCTCTCCTGTGGTCAGAGAGGATTTTGAAAACTTTTGCAAGCACCACTATAATTTACTCCCTTGCCTCATTCAACAACCTGGGATATATTTCTTCCAGCCCTGGAGATTTATCTATTTTTATGCCTGCCAGACCACTCAGACCTTCCCTTCTGACGATGTTAATTTCTTTGATTGTATTACACACATTGTCCCTGATTTCTACACTCTCATTAGTGAACTGCAACGTAATACATTCATTTTGAACATTACCTACATCCTCTGGCTTCACATACAAATTACCAGTGTGATCCTTAATTAGCCCTGCTCTTTCCCCGTTATCCTTTTATGCTTAATGCACCTTGAACAATCTAGGATTATCTGTTATTTTACCTGCCAGTGTTCTTTCATGTCCCCTTTTACCATTCCTATTCTCCTTTCTAAGTACCCTCCTGTACATTCTACACTCCTTTTGACTTCAGCCGGTTTGAGTCCTCAGTATCAGTCTTCAGTATCAGCATTCCTAAGTATCTGCCATAAACCTCCCTTTTTCTCTGAATCCAATACTGTATATTTCTGGATATCCAGGGTTCATGTAATTTGATGGTTCCACCATTTTACTTTAATGAAACATGTTGGCCTTTCACTGTCTATATTTCTTTCTTGAATGCACCCTACTGTTCTGAGAGAGATTTACCTGAAAGTATCTGCTGTCATTCCACTGTGCCAAATCATATCTGATCTTATTAAAATCAGCCTTCTCTCAGTTTTTGAACTTTGATTTCCTGTCCATTTTTGTCCTTTTCTATAACAATCTTGAATCCAATTGAGTTACGATCATTTGCATGCAAAATATACTAATACTTCAACAATTTGCCCAGCTTTGTTACCTAAAATTAATTGAGGACTGTCCCCTCTCTTGTAGGGCTTTCCATATACTGGCTTGAAAAGCTTTCCTGGATGGATGCATCTTAAGAATTCCCTCCCTCTTACCCTGACACGATATGACTACCCCAGTTAATGTCAGGGAAGTTGAAATCCCCCATTATCACTATCCTATTTCTTTTACACTTTCCTGAAATTTAATTGCTTTTCTATTGTTCTCAAACTGTTTGGCAGACAATAGTACACTCCTGGCAATGTGATTGCTCCTTTTTGGTTTTTAGTCCTACCTGTATGGCTTCATTTGAAGATCCTTCTAAGATGTCCTAAGAGGAGCTAAGCGGCTAGTTTTTAAAGTGTAACCTTACTGTTTTCCTCATAAATCTACAATAGTGATTAGAGTGGGTTCTTTTTTGATTAAATGTTTTTATTGAGATATGCCTCTTGATTAAATTTTAAAAATATAAAACATAGGTACTAATACAGTCTGAAGCAATGTTTTTTTTAAGAGTGGTAAGGCTGTGCTATTTTCTGAGTCCATAGATTGTTAAGCTGCAAAGATGGCCTTTAGTAGAGTGATGTGCTCTTCATGTAGGATGTGGGAGATTAGGGAGAGTTTCTATGTTAATGATGATTATATCTGCAGGAAGTGTGTTTGGTTGTGATTCCAATCGGATCGCATGGATTAATTTATTTTCTATTCATTTGTAGGATGTGGGCATCGCTGGCTGGCTAGTATTTCTTGCCCATCCCTAGTTGCCCTTGAGAAGATGGTGATGAACTGTCTTCTTGAACTGCTGCAGTCCTCCTGCTGCAGGTTGACGCACAATGCTATTAGGGAGGGAATTCCAGCATTTTGACCCAGCAACAGTGAAGGAACAGTGATATATTTTCAAGTCAGGATGGTGAGTGGCTTGGAGGGGAACTTGGAGGTGGTGGTGTGCCCATATGTCTGCTGCCCTTGTCCTTCTAGATGGAAGTAGTCGTGAGTTTGGAAGGTGCTGTCTGAGGACCTTTGGTGAATTTTTGCAGTGCATCTTGTAGGTAGTACACACTGCTGATACAGAGCATCGGTGGCAGAGGGAGTGGATGCTTGTAAATGGAGTGCCAATCAAGCTGGCTGCTTTGTCCTGGACGGTGTCAAGCTTCTTGAGTGTTCATAGTTCGTAGAATCTCTACTGTGTGGAAACAGGCCCTTCAGCCCAACAGGTCCATACTGACCCTCATAGCATCCCACCCAGACCCATCCTCCAATAACCCATCTAATCCACTCATCCCTGAACACTATGGGCAATTTAGCATTGCCAATCCACCTAGCCTGCACATCTTTGGACTGTGGAAAGAAACCGGAACACCCGGACAAAACCCACACAGACACAGCGAGAATGTGCAAACTCCGCACAGTCACCACCTGAGGGTGGAATCAAACCAGAACCCTGGCACTGTGAGACAGCAGTGCTAACCACTGAGCCACTATGCCACCCCTGTTGTTTTTGGGGCAGTTAGAGACAATGAGGAAATTACAGGAGCTAGGGAGTGTGATGGATGGCAGTTGCAGGAAGGGAGATAAAACAAAGATACAGTCAGATAGATGGGTGACCTCCAGGAAAGGTAGGAGGAGTGGGCAGGTTGTGCAGGAGTCTCCAGTGGCTATCCCCATCTCAAACAACCATGTTGCCTTGAAAAAGGTAGGGAGTGATGCATTCTTAGGGGAATGTAGCGTTGACAGCCCGGTTTCTGGTACTGAGACTGGCTCTACTGTAATGAGGGGTACGTCAGATTCTAAGTGATCAATTGTGAGAGGCATAGATAGATGTTTCTATGGCCGACAATGAGACACCAGAATGATGTGTTGCCTCCCTGGTGCCAGTATCAAGAATCTCTTGGAGAGGGTGCAGAATATTCTCAAAGGGGAGAGGGACCAGCAGGAGGTTATCGTACACACTGGAACTAATAACATAGGAAGAGGAAAGGATGAGATTCTGAGGAGAGAATATAGGAAGTTAGGCAGGAATTTAAAAAGTAGTTTCTCAAGGGTAGTAATATCTGGATTACTTCCAGTCCCATGACCTAGTCAGGGTAGGAATAGAAGGATACAGCAGATGAACGTGTGGCTAAGGAGCTGGTGCAGGGGAGAAGGCTTCACATTTTTGGATCATTAGAATCTCTTCTGGGGTAGAAGTGACCTGTATAAGAAGGACGGATTGCAGCTGAATTGGAAGGGGTGCAATATACTGGTGTGGAGACTTGCTAGAGTTGCTTGGGAGGATCTAAAATAGTAAGTGGTGTTGGGGGAGGTGTTGGGGAGCTGGTGGGACTCAGGGAGTCAGTGCGGAAAGAGATCAGTCTGAGACTGGTGTCGTTGGAAAAAAGAGCGAGCCAAACAGTCAGGGCAGGAAGGAACAAAGCAGAGAATGAGGCAGGACTGATAAATTAAACTGCACTTATTTTAATGCAAGAGTCCAAAGGTAGATAAACTCAGGGCATGATTGGGAACATGGGACTGGGATATCATAGCCATTACAGAAATGTGGCTCAGGGATGGACAGGACTGGCAGCTTAATGTTCCAGGGTATAGATAGGAAGGATAGAAAGAGGGGCAAGACATGAGGGGAGGTGGCGTAGTTAATTAGGGACAATATCACAGCTGTACTTAGGGAGGATATTCCTGGGGGTACATCCAGAGAAGTTATTTGGGTGGAACTGAGAAATAAGAAAGAGATGATCACCTTATTGGGATTGTACAATAGACCCTCCCATAGTCAACAGGAAATTGAGAAACAAATTTGAAAGGAGGTCTCAGTTATCTGTAAGAATAATAGGGTGGTTATGGTAGGGGGTTTTAACTTTCCAAACATAGACTAGGACTGCCATAGTGTTAAGGGCTTGGATGGAGAGGAATTTGTTAAGTGTGTACAGGAAACATTTCTGATTCAGTATATTAAAGTACCTACTAGAGAAGGTGCAAAACTTGACCTACTCTTGGGAAATAAGACAGGGCAGGTGATTAAGGTGTCAGTGGAGAGCATTTTGGGGCAGTGAACATAATTCTAACAGTTTTAAAATCGAGATGGAACAGGATAGACCGGATCTAAAAGCGAAAGTTCTAAATTGGAGGAAGGCCAATTTTGATGATATTAGGTAAGAACTTTCAAAAGTTGATTGGGGATGGAAATTCGCAAGTAAATGGATGGCTGGAAAATGGGAAGCCTTCAAAAATGAGATAATGAGAATCCAGAGACAGTATGTTCCTGATAGAATGGAGGGCAAGGCTGGTAGGAGTAGGGAATGCTGAATAACTAGAGATATTGAGGTTTTGGTGAAAAATAAGAAGGAAGCATATGGCAGGTATAGGCAGCATGGATCGAGTGAATCCCTAGAAGAGTATAAAGGCAGTAGAAAAATACTTAAGAGGGAAATCAGGAGGACAGAAAGGGGACGTGAGATAACTTTGACAAATAGGGTTAAGGAGAACCCAAAGGGATCCTACAAATACATTAAGGACAAAAGAGTAACAAAGGAGAGAATAAGGTCCCATAAAGATCAGCAAGGCTGCCTATGTGTGGAACCGCAGGAGAGGGGAGATATTAAATGAGAATTTTGCATCAGTGTTTACTGTGGTGAAGGACATGGAAGATAGAGAACA
Source organism: Rhincodon typus (assembly GCF_021869965.1). Classification (NCBI taxonomy): domain Eukaryota; kingdom Metazoa; phylum Chordata; class Chondrichthyes; order Orectolobiformes; family Rhincodontidae; genus Rhincodon; species Rhincodon typus. The sequence continues at coordinate 44,557,414 of NC_063334.1, forward strand.
TGAGGAAATAAATAGTGACATCTTCAAAAATGCCCATATTACGGAGGGGGAGGTGTGGGACGTCTTAAATCACATAAAAGTGGATAAATCCTCAGTACCTAATCCTGTATAACCTAGAACTCTGTGGGAAGCTGGGCAAGTCATTGCTGGGCCCTTTGCTGAGATGTTTGTGTCATTGATAGCCACATGTGAGGTACTGGAAGCCTGAAGGTTAGCTAATGTGGTGCAAATATTTAAGAAAGATGGTAAGGAGAAGCCAGGGAACTATAGATTGGTGAGCCTGATATCAGTGGTGGGCAAGTTGTTGGAAAAATTCCTGAGGAACAGGCTTTGTATGTATTTGGAAAGGCAAGGACTGATTAGGAATAGTCAACATGGCTTTGTGCGTGTGAAATCATCTCCAACTAACTTGATTGAGTTTTTTGAAGAAGTAACAAAGAGGGTTGATGAGGCAGAGTGGTGGACGTGATTTCTATGGTCTTTAGTAAGACATTTGACAAGGTTTCTCATGGCAGACTGGTTAGCAAGGTTAGATCACATGAAATACAGGGAGTAGTAGACATTTGGATACAGAACTGGCTCAAATGTAGAAGAGAGAGTGTGGTGGTGGAGACTTGAGGCCTGTGACCAGCAGTGTGCCACAAGGATCGGTGCTGAATCCATTGCTTTTCATCATTTATGTAAATGATTTTGATGTGAACATAGGAGGTATGATTTGTAAGTTTGCAGACGACACCAAAATTGGAGGTGTAGTGGACAGCCAAGAAGGTTACCTCAAAGTTCAATGGGACTTTGATCGGATTGGTCAATGGGCTGAGGAATGGCAGATGGAGTTTAATTTAGAAACATTGTGAGGTGCTGCATTTTGGAAAGACAAATCAGGACAGGACTTATACGCTTAATGGTAAGGTACTGGGGAGTGTTGCTAAACAAAGAGACTTTGGAGTGCAGGTTCATAGTTCCTTGAAAGTGGTGTCCTAGGTAGACAGGATAATACTTGCCTTTATTGGTCAGTGCATTTAGTATAGGATTTGGGAGGTCATGTTACGACTGTACAGGACATTGGTTAGGCCACTTTTGGAATACTGCGTTAAATTCTGCTGTCTCTGCTATATGTGAAACTTGAAAGGGTTTAGGAAAGATTTATAAGGATGTTGCCAGGGTTGGAGGATTTGAACTATGGGAGAAGCTGAATAGGCTGGAGCATTGGACGCTGAGGGGTGACCTTAGAGGTTTATAAAATCATGAGGGGCATGGATAGGGTGAATAGCTAAGGTCTTTTCTTTGGGGTGGGGGGAGTCCAAAAAGGTGAGAGGGGAAAGATTTAAAAGGGTCCTAAAGGGGCAATGTATTCATGCAGAGGGTGGTGCATGTGTAGAATGAGCTGCCAGAGGAAGTGATGGAGGCTGGTAAAATTACAACATTTAAAAGGCATTTGGATAGGTATATGAATAAGAAGAGTTTAAAGGGATATGGGCCAAATGCTGGCAAATGGGACTAGATTAATTTAGGAAATCTGGTTGGCATGGATGAGTTGGACTGAAGGGTCTGTTCCGATGAGGTACATCTCTATGACTGTATGTCATCCCTCCTTCCTGCTGCAATGGATTTCCGGATCAAAATGTGTCACCTCCTCCTCTTTTACCTCCTTCTCTGTCTCTCCTGAAGCCCCTGTGTCGTGGAATGTTGAACTGCCAATCTTACCATTCTCTCAACCATATCTTTAGTGACAGCAATGGCAGCATACCCCTTTGTTTTAATCTGTGCCTTTGATTCATCTACCTTCAAGGTCAGACTCGTAGTGTTAAAATAAATACCATCAAACCTTGCCGAGCACCTTGTACTTTAACTGACCTAAAATGCCTCTGCCTTCTTCATTTATTTGCTGTCTATTCTGTTTTGGCGTTCATCTCTCCCTGCTGCAGATTCTGTCTGGATTCCACCCCATTTTCAAGTTTGTTTAAACCCTCCTCGTCAGCACTATTAAACTTCCCTGCAAGGATGCTGGACCCAGTTTGATCAGGTGCAATCCCTCCGTCTTGTACAAATCTCATTACTCCAAAAATGGATCCAGTGTCCCAGAAATCGAAAGCCCTACCTCCTGCACCATCTCCCCAACCATGCATTCGTCCGGACTAATCTCTTATTTCTATATTCACTCGCCTGTGGCATTCGAAGTAATCCAGAGATTACTACCTGTCAGATCTTGTTCTTTCATCTACTTCCCTGCTCCCTAAATTCTACTTTTAGGACCTCATCACTTTTTCTACTTACGTTGTTGGTACCAGTATTTGCCATGATCTCTGTCTGCTTGATTTCCTCCTTCAGGTGTCCTGCAGTCATTCAGTGACATTTGGTGATCCTGGCACCAGGGCAGCAACATACCATTCTGGAGTCTCTTTTGCAACTATCATAGAATCCCTACAGTGTGGAAACAGGCCCTTCAGCCCAACAAGTCCACACCGAACCTCAGAGCATCCCTCCCAGACCCATCCCCCATAATATACACCCTCTACCTCCCTGAACACTACGGGCAATTTAGCATGGCCAATCCACATAACCTGCACATCTTTCGACTGTGGGAGGAAACCGGAGCACCCGAAGGAAACCCACGCAGACATGGGGAGAATGTGCAAACTCCATACAGACAGTTGCCCGAGCCTGGAAGTGAACCCAGGTCCCTGGCGCTGTGAGGCAGCAGTGCTAACCACTGTGCCACCCAGACTACTTTGTGTCTGTCTCTTCCCCTTGTAATTGATTCCTTTACCACTCTAGCACTGACATTATTTTCCTTTGTGCAGCAGACACACCCATGGTTCCATGAAGTTGGCTGCCACTACTTTCCGTGTACAGTCATTTCTCCAAATAGCACCTAAAACTGTATATCCATTAGGAAGTGGAATGATTACAGGATACACCTGCAATTCCCGCCTTCCTGTATTCTGCCTGGTGGTCACCCACGCCCTTTCTGCCTGCTCAGTCTGCACCTGCCAGTATGACTAGCTGACTAAACATACTATCTATAACTTGTTCAGCATCACAGATGCTCCATAGTGAATTCACCTACAGCTCCAGCTCTGAAATGAAGTTCACAAATAGTCGCAGCTGGACTCATCCCTGCACACATGTTCACCAGGAACAACTGAAGCTTCTGTGATTTGCCACATAGCACAGAAGGAGTATATCAAGGGTACAAACTCTGCTGTCATGACTTCTTTTAAGCCCGAGTAACTCTCTTTTCTAAAAACAAAATGCTTATGTAAGTGTACTGTTAACTTACTTCTCTTCTGCTAACTGTACTTCCCTTGTCCCACCTTTCTTGGTTATATTGCTTTAATTTGTTTTAAATTTATTTATTTTTAATTTATTGGCCCTCACTTCACTTATTTCTGTTGTTTTGTGGCAAAATCCTTCTTCCAAAAAAAATCTTTTCATCGATCTTTTTCCAAACCAGTTTGACATTAATTCATTAAATTCTTGCATTTCCTCCACTTCTCCTCACTTAACCACAGATTCTTTACCTTTCATCTGTGGAGAGACTTGTGTATAATCATCTGCTATTTACAAGTCTTACGTTAATTTATTTGTTTTATTTTACTGGCTTTCTTAGTTTGATCAATATTTAACTTTTCTTCATGCAATTCATCAATGTAGTTTAGAACTGGTAGGAGACCAGTATTTCAAAATGGCCCCATTCAATACAAATTACATTATCTGTAGTAGTTTGCTCCCCCATTACACCATTCTTGGAATTAATATCCATTTTATTAGCAAATTCCTTACTTTCCCCAAATTTTGATTGTTGTCCCAGGGCCTGAACTTGCATCATAGCCTCTCATTCTGGAAGTTTGGGGACTGGGAGGTCAATTTGGTAGTGTCCACTTTGGGCACTGAGGATCTGAGGATCGAGTGTGGAATATTTGGCCTTTCCCCCATCATGGTGTAGATAGACATGCAGGGAAATTATTTCTGCGGCTATCTTGGGCAGAAAAGAGTGGAGTGGGTAATGACAGGATCATGGAAGGGGAGGGAGGACTTGGATAGAATTTGATAAATCACTCCAGATGACCTTAAAAAAAATCAGTTCTCAGGGATGACGGTGGAAACAGGGTTGAGGGATGTCAGAGATAGAACCTAGAGCTTCAGAACTAATGGAAATGAAGCACAGATATCAGAAGGAATTTTGAGAGCATAAGAATGCAAGTGGAAAGTTATTGGAGGTCAGATAATCAGTGATTTTACCTGAGGTGATCAGCCAGTATGACAGCTGACCTCAAGATAGATTGATTAGGGTATAGAGATAGTAGGAATTGCAGATGCTGGAGAATCTGAGGTAACAAGGTGTAGAGCTGGATGAACACAGCAGGCCA